>NC_060162.1:8782229-8851520 GCF_021292245.1 Micropterus dolomieu | reverse complement strand
AGGAAGTACCACAGCACTGAGACTGCCCTGCTTAAAGTCACCAATGACCTTTTAATGTCTGCTGATGAAGGTATGTGCTCAGTCCTGGTACTCCTGGACCTTAGTGCTGCTTTTAACACCATTGATCACAACATCATGTTAGACAGACTGAGGCACTGGGTGGGGATCTCTGGTACTGCCCTAGAATGGTTTTCATTCTACCTGTCAAATAGGAAGTTTTGCGTGTCTATAAACAACTATGTCTCCTTGTTCTGTCCAGTTAAATATGATGTGCCTCAGGGGTCGGTCTTAGGACCCATTTTGTTTTCCTTGTATCTGCTTCCCCTTGGACATATTATCCATAAACATGGCATTTCTTTTCATATTTATGCTGATGACACACAAATATACTTGCCCGTCAGATCCACAGACCCTGGAATGCTGAGTTCACTTACCGACTGCCTTTGTGAAGTTAAAAAATGGATGTCAAATAATTTCCTCCAGCTGAACTCAGACAAAACAGAAATCCTGGTCATCGGGTCCCAGCAGATGGCATCTGCTCATCACATTAAGCCTGTGGCAAAGAACCTTGGTGTTTGGTTTGATAGTAATTTAAATTTCGAGCAGCACACCACAAAGCTTGTTCAATCATGCTTTTATCGACTTCGAAATATAGCAAAACTTAGATCTATGTTAACTTTTAAGGACACCGAGACCATTTTACACGCCTTCATCTCATCACGCCTGGATTATTGCAATAGCCTTTTCACTTGTTTAACCCAAAAATCTATTGATCGACTCCAGATTGTCCAGAACTCAGCTGCCACGCTTTTAACCAGAAGAAATATGACCACATTACTCCTATTTTAGCTTCATTACACTGGCTCCCAGTATCTTTTAGAATTGACTTTAAATTTTAATTGATCACTTTTAAAGCTCTTCATGGCCTCTCGCCTTGTTATATTTCTGACCTTTTAGTCCCATACACACCAGCACGTACCTTGAGATCCTCGGGCAGAGGTCTGCTGTCTGTTCCAGAGTCTCGACTGAAAATAAAGGGGACAGAGCGTTTGCTGTCAGGGCCCCGAGGCTCTGGAACAGCCTGCCCGAGGAAATCAGGTCGGCTGAGTCAGTGAACTCTTTTAAGTTCCTTCTTAAAACATACTTTTATAGGAGAGCCTTTCCCGATCTTATTTGACTTTATTTTATCCCTTTTATTTTATTGTATTTTACTAATTTTATATTTATCTTAAACGTGCATTTTAGTCTTTTCAATGTTTTTCATGCTTTTATCTTGTATTGTTTTTGTATTATTGTCTCTTGGGTATTATTGTCTTTACACTTGTGAAAGCACTTAGTAACTTGTTTTTGAAAAGCGCTCTACAAATAAAGATTATTATTATTATTATTATATAACCTACCGAGCCCCTTGTTATTTCCCTGAAACCCCTGTCCTGTCCTCAATGGTGATTTTAAACTCCATTCCTGCCCTGTCTGATATGTTTCTTAACATCTCCCTTTCTAAATTATATTTACTACAATGCATGATGTGTTCTACATCTTCCAGTGTTACACCACTGACATAGATCTGATTGACTTTCCCCCATTATATATAATGTGGAGTGGAAACCTGTATGCCTGAACCTTAATCTTGTAATGATAACCTCCTCTCTGAGGTTAAGTTATTCTCCTTTAAGTTGAACTGACCTGTGTATTATAATAATGTCTACCTTAAACATCTGTATATCCCACTTTCCCCAGCCATAAGCTACTTTTATCACTTACTTATCATACTTTAAGAGCTTTTGTTAAGAACAGGGACCCAACAAAACTTCACTTCTGCACCCATCTTTTGTAATCTTTAAAGTATAATGTGAATTTCTGTCATTAGATCTACTCTATTTGTCTTAAATTGCTGTTAGGCTAGTGCTTTTCATACTGTATATGTGGACACCCAATGACAGTAATACACACATTCGTTTACATGGCACGAGCCAGACACTGTGACAACGCAGCTATATGTGTGAAAGATGTGGATTCTTTTAAAGATTTATTGAATATTTTGTGAGTTTGATTCAGGACAAATATCTCTGCAGCAAAAATACGACATACAGCAGGAGTACAACATTTAGGTTAAAAAATACGCCTAAATATATCCTTTAGAATCACGGAGAAATGCTTCTAATATCGAAAAATATTTCTTTCACAGTTTTCTGTTTAATATCATTGCACAGGAACACTCAAGGGTGTTTTCATAATTGCAGTTTAACAAACTGAAAGTAGACGTGTGCTTTCAAGTACCCCTGATGTGACGCACGCAGAAAATCTCAATATGGCTCGTTTTAACTGATGAGGCAACCAATGCCAGTTAAAGTAGCCTGGTGAAATCTGAATGGACGGATAATGCTTCTTATTGTGGGATACTTTATTGTCCATGACTCCACTTTCTCAAGATGTCTTCTGCTGCATCCAGGGTGGAGTCCTCCTGTTAGACAAAAGGGAGTCTCTGTTTGAGTGAAAAGGACTGACAGAGCAACAGAGTGAGAAGGGTGAAGGCTCAGATCTAATTCATTTCAATTAGGTTGACTTTACCTTGACAAAACAGAATCGGATGTATTTGTCAAACTCCTTGCTGTGCTCTGGACTGTAGAATGCAGAGACAGGGATTGTTGCCAAACCCTGCAGAAAAAAAACAAATTATATTGGAAAAACATGATATACTAAATACACTATACACCAGAATTAAATGCTGCACAAAAACACTAACAAAAAAACTATACCACATGTGTTGTTATTATTATGATTATTATTAATAATCATAATATTCACCTTCTCTTTGGTTAGCCATTTAACAAATTTGATGTCATTGGGTTCATCCTCAGTGCTCTGGTCTTTAAAGTCCACCTCTGTATAAAACAAAGAGCGCCAGGGTAAACATGAATCAGACTAGAAACAGAAAAAGAAGATTTAAAAGAAAAAAATGCAACCAGTACAGATGTTTGTTCTTCACTCACTGACGGGGGAAATGTCTGTAATCATAAAATAGCCTCCCTCTGGCATGATGGGCTGCAAACCCACACTCTCCAAACACGAGGCCAGCTTCTTTCTCTTGTGGTGCAGCATCGCCGGCAGCTGCTGGAAGTAGCTCTCTGGAGTCCCGAACAGTTCGTATTCTCTCTCAAATCCCTCAGCTACTGCCTCCTGTTGCAGACAGGAATAGATGTAAAGACGAAAATGGGAAGTTTCAGAGGTGTGAGTGAAGTTGAAATGACAATTGTGACCTATGTAGTTTTTAAACAGAAGAAAAACTATCAAAGATTTCTGCTCCTTTCCTTATGGTAGAAAAGTTATTGGTCAATTTGCTTTGAGATTGTAGTTTGAGGTAAGAACTCCAAAATCACTTAAATTCAACAGTAGAGATCTTTTAATTTTTATTAATCTATTCATCTTCTAATCTAATCATTTTCCACATTCTTAGGTAGATTTAAAAGTGGAAAAATACATAGCTTCCTTCCTAACAATTTCAGTCAAATGGCCACACAGTCAAATAAAATGGAAAACTTTGGTGTTGAGGACAGAACGTAAAGTAAAAGTTCTTGGATCAGCGCCATAATTGTGCAGCACTGCTAAAAATTTCAAGAGGAGGAACCAAATTTCTTATAGTGTGTGTGGGTCAGTCATGTTTTACTTCAAGAAAATTATTTGAAAAGTTCAAGGAGTGATGTTTACCTGAGCAGCTGTAGCACAGTGGTAAACACTGTTCTGATGAATGGTTTTCATGTGTTTAATGATATGCCCAGAGCTGATGGCCCAGCCAACCTGTGAAGAAGAGGCAGGTCAACATGTCAGCATGCAGAAAAAAAGAACACATTACTCGAATACTCAGAACATCTGTGGATACCTTCCAACCAGTAGCACTGAAGGTCTTTCCACCACTGCCAACAGTGATGGTTCGTTCCCACATCCCAGGAAGGCTGGCTGTCAATATATTAATATAAATAATATATTAATAATGCAGCATTATACTGTGTGTGCATTGTGTTGCGCCCTGACTGTATCTTACCTATCTTTACATGCTTGGCTCCATCATAAGTCAGCCACTCGTACACCTCATCGCTGATGCACAGCACATCATGTTTGATGCACAGATCAGCAATCATTTGGAGCTCTTCAGTCTTGTAAACCTGCAAAGGATATGGAAGTGTGACAGGTGTTTATGAGCAGGAACGCATTTTATTAAGTTAAGTTACTTAACAGTTTAAATAACTGAAAAGCAGACAAGCTGCATCAACAGGCTGGCTTAAAAAAAGGACACATACAGTGGTAAATATCTCACCTTGCCTAAAGGGTTGTTGGGAGTGTTGATAACAATGGCTTTTGTGCGTGGAGTGAATTTACTGGCCAGCTCCTCAGCAGAAAGAACCCAGTCTCCACTTGACAGGATGGCGCTGCCCTCGGCTTTCTTAAATTCAACAAAAGAAAATGATGGTTGATATATACTTTCAAGTACATGCACACAAAGAGAGAGGTAAAACTGCTGAAAGATGTGCAGCACTATTTTGTAAAAGATGATCAATAAGGTGTAAACCACTCACTGGCCTCAGAGGTACATACACTGCCTTTCCTCCAACCATCTGCACCATTGGCTGGTAGCAGTCAAAGAAGGGCTCAACAATTATGACCTGAAATTTGTCAGTACATTTTGTTATTAAGCAAAAGATTTGGTAAATATGTGGTCCTTCTTACACACATTACTGTTGTACTGTTAAAAAATTAAACCTGTGGCTAATGGCATTCGTTTTACTGAGTTTTGTAAATATTTTTAACTAGAGCTGTGCACCATGTGGAAGAGTTTTATCATAGAGTCAAGCACACATATTTATGTAAAAAAAAAAAAACTTCCCATAATTATCACTATAGAACATTTTGATTTGACCTGACTTGGGTTGATTTTCGTACCTCATCCCCTTCATCAACCAGAGCTTGAAATGCACAGAAGAGAGCCTGATAAGCTCCAACTGTGACCAGGACGTCTTCAAGAGGATCAATCTCACGTCCCACAATCCTACCAAAGAATTTAGCCAGATTTTTCACAAGACGGGGGTGCCCCTGAGGAAAGAAATTCCAGCAAAAGGTCAGTTTTGAATAACTGATAAAAATGACACGAACTAAAAATATGTGTGCTTCTGTGCCATTCCAGAAACGTGCTCATTTACATACACTTACAAAAGCTCGGGTATACTGGTGCATCAGGGGCCCTCCACACACTGCTTTACAGAAAGCTTCCTGGACAAACTTGGGAGGGGAGAAGTCAGGAAATCCCTGTCCAAGGTTCACTGCTTTGTAGTCTGCTGCCAGTTGTGTGAATTCCACCCTGTCGATGCAAAACAGGTCAAACACTGCAGTGCTGTTACAAAAATGATAAGTTAGAAGTAAATTACCACAGGCATATGACCAGTAATTATGTCCTGTGAGAGTCATTTTATGGTCCCTGCCTTTTGAGCTACCAGTACCCCTGCAACCTTTTCATCAAAAACAATTAATGTATACAAAAGTGAGTAGGAAAATAAATTAAAATGCTAAATGCTTTAGAATGAATTCTTTTTGTAGAAAACATTGTTTGTGTGTCTTTTAGTCAATGAGTTAAAATTATGGGTCCTTTCCTGCAGATAATAAATAGACATATCTATCTTAACATGCGGATAGTTTTGGCTTAATTTCCCAGGTTTTTAGGTATCAATGTCTGATTTCTGCCATGGCCTCAGTGACTGTTTTTTATGATCAAATATTCATGATTTTTTGGCGAAGCACAAAGGGAAAGTCGTTCAATTTCATACTAAAAAAGGACAGAATAATTTAAGACTTTGTTCAATTCAAGAGCCATTTTAGAGCCATTTACTACCAGATGTTTGATGTTTGGGAAGTGAAAGAAAGAAAAAATACCAGTTTAAAGAAATCAATGTGAAACTAAATGATACATTTCATTACATGATATAATCTGATTACTTATGACACAAACCTAATGTTTTCTTGTGGCGGCACTGATGCTGCAATATAAATGTAGTATTTCGATCAAAGTATAAATATGTATATTAAAAGGTCTTGGTCCCAGGCTGTGCACCACCCCCACGCTCCACAAATCAGATGGTTATACTAAAGGTTAAGACGCTAATAAAACGCGAACACGGTTAGGTTTAGACTCAATCCAAGCAGAGACCTGTATGAAAAACTTAAAGTAGCCTATCAAGGAACCAAAACTAAAAGAAAAAGCATTAAAGTTCAGTGTTCTTCTGGAAAACGAAACACTTCCTTTTATGAATGGCAATATTAAGTGATTCTGCAAGAAAGCCGTTTATTTTCTGGCTCATTTAATACAGTTGCATACAATTATAAATAAACTCTAGCCTATAAAAAAAACTATTTGATATCGTTGGTAGCAAAACCTGTGTCCTCTTCTAGCAACATTATCACTTACCAAACGTTTTTATCGACACCATCTGTTCTGCGTGCATGAAGTCTTCTTGACATGATTATCTGGAACAAAAGCAATTTCTTAAGGTAAACCATATGTCGTTATATAGAAGTGTCGTTAAGTTAAGTACAGTTGTACCCACCTTTTGATGGTTTCTAATCGAAGTCTGACGAATTACAGTCAAATTTGTGACAAGATTTCTGATTATTCCCATCAATGGATGATCATGACGCACAGGCTTTTATCACCGTCAGTTATTCCTGCTGGAATGACGGTGCGCTAAAGGTGTCTCCAAACGTGTTGTTTCTCCTGATCTGCAAAACCTACGGCTATTTAATTTTCAAACAAGTGCTGGGGTCGTGCTCCCCTTCAAACACCTTCTGTTTTCATTTCTACTTCCTGCCTGGGCGGAGCGAGGAGTTGCTCGTAGTTACCTGAATGTAACTCCAGTTCTATGAGCAACAGCTGAGGGACAAATCCCCTCAAAAGGCTTTAGTTTTCAAGATACCCCTACTTACCTTAGGAAGAACAAAGCACAACCATGTTTCTTAATAACTTTAATATGTCTAGCTGTTCAAATCAAATCGATGATCTAAAAATATTTAACTGGAAAATTAGTCTATTTCATTAATGTTATTTAATTATTTAATTAATGTTACGCTATAAAGCAAAATTGTATCAATACATTTGTTATGAAACACATCATTGAAATATACTTTAACACGCATGAATTATAGGAGGAAATTGAACAAGGAATTAAAAATCCAAAAGCTATATTTATATATGAATACAAAGCTATAGTCTGTTTCCCCTGCCAATACATCTACATTGAATTTAATCAATAGGTGTATGTCAGAGCAGAATGAAAAGCCAGAGGATTTGATCTATTAACCTTTGTCAAGTGATTCTCATATTTGTCCTAAAGGTCTATCCTTCAAAATCCGTTTACATGTGGTTTGTGTTACTGACGGATAATTAAAGAAATAAAAGGAGAGGGTGACTGATATTTTGAACAAATAAGAAAAGCAGCTGACTAACAGAGATTGTATGACCATGAAGAAGGACCTATTTTAGCCCACTGGAAAAAAAAAACTTATGTGCATAGTTTATATTTCTGTTGGACATTTTTCAAATCAGTTTGCAAAGTTTTGAAATTATCTCCAACCTTTCAGGCAGCAACTTAACTTCTACCAGTACAGATCAAAAATGTAGACACCAAGTCTGTTGCTTAGTTTTATTTAACTTTGCTTGTGTAGAAAATTTATTAAATATGTTTATTTAAAACTAGACCACAAACTGGTCTAGTTTTTCATAAACAAAAATAAATGTTCATTACATTTTATTGACCGTAACATACATAATATTACTCCGTCACAGGAGGTACAATACCCACAGCAGCAGTAGCGACTTCATGTAAATAAATCATACTGCCATAAAAAGAGACCACTTTTTCTTTATTTAGACATTACCTATGTTTTCGTGTCATAAAACACCATAACACACTTCCTCTAAACTTTTTTCAAGTCCTCTGGCAGCACTCTGCCTTTCTTACGCGCCCTTTCCTTCTTCTTCTCTCCTTTGACCTGCTTGTGTTTCTGGATGTTCTTTCTTCTCTTGTCCTGACGTTGCTGCATCTTCTCTATGACGTTCTCGCTACGCTTGTTCCAGTTCTTCTTCAACTGCGCGTGCCGCTTCTCCTTCTTCTTCAACGAGGTGCGCAGCAGTGCCTCATCATCTTTGATTTTGAGGCCCTCTGCCTTATAAAGCATGTTGGTCCACTTCATCTTCGTCTCCAAATCGCGGGCCTTCCCTTCGTCTTTCTCCCTCAGCTGTTCCAGCTTCGCTTTGCGAGCCTCCACACGGCTGAGCAGCTGCTTGTAGTTCTTTCCCGTCAGTGGTGTTATCTGGCCCTTAATGCTTTTTTTATTGTTCTTCTTTTTCTGAATTTTGTCTACGTATCCCTCTTCCACCGTCTCCACTTTGTTGAAGATGATGGCAGCTTCATTTCTTTTGCTTACAGCCGGAGCATCCTTTTCTTCCTGTTTTATCTCTGGCTGCTCTTCTTGGCCACTTTTTTCAGCCAGTTCCTTCATCCGAAACTCTTTCCTCTTCCTCTTCTTGCGCTCCCGTTCCAGCTTTCGTTTTGCTCGCTTTGCCTGGACAGCCTCTGACAATGCATCCTTTGGGGTTACCTGAAAAAAGAAAAGCATAACATGTTAGTCCAGCAGACACTTGATGATATTGCATGTGATCTCCTAGTCTGCATTCTAATTAGCACCAGAAAACCAGTGTAGGGACTCTGTTTGTACTAGTATGTGTTAGAAGTAAACACTTTCAACAAAGCCAATACTGAGTCATTTAGCTGGTTCAGTATCATTCATATAATTTGGGACAAGCAGTCCCAAACTAAAAGATATTTAAACAAAAAGATTACCATAAAATAAAAACAGCAAAAAGCAGCAAATCAACTGATCTCAAAAGCTGGAAATGGAGACTATTTGGTGTTCATGCCCCAAATAATCTATCGATTAATTTCTTAATTTTTTTTGTAGATCAACTACTCTTCCCTAATTCCGGCGGTCGAAACTAACAAAGTACATTTATTCAAGTACTGTGCTTAAGTACAATTCTGACATAATGTTTGACAGATGAGTGTAACATGTTGGTCCAACAGACACTTACCAAGTATTTAACTAGTGTGCAGTGTGTGTTAAACATAAACTATGGAAGAAACAAACACAGGAACGCATACTTTGTACTGAACTCTGGCACATAACCTGCTCCACTGGGTTTAGTGTCTGGGATATGAGGTGTATCAAATATCTTCTTTACCAACCAAGTTAAGCTCAAAATAATGCAGCCATCAAGACACCAAACCTTTGTATCTGTGGCCTGTACTGGCACAGGAACAGTAAGACTTTTAGAGCAAGCAGCTAGATTAATTATAGCCTGGTCACAGCCAAGAACTGACAATTTGATTAATCACCATAAAACAATTTCTTTACTGTATTTGACTCCCAGTCTGCACATGTTTTAATTAGCATCAGAAACAGAGCATAGAGACTTTGTACAAGTATGTGGTAGAAGTAAACATTTTCAGCAAAGTCAATACTGACTTGTTTTGCTGGTTCAGTATAATTCTGATAGTGTTGGGATCCATTGTCACTAACAGACACCATAAATAATCCTCCATGTGGTTTTCTTTCATTATCTGCTCTAATTACTGCATACCTGCCCTCTGGACTCCTCAATCTTTTCATGTAGTCTCTTGCGTAGTACATCAACTGTGGAGAAGTTGGACTCAACATTTGCTCCTTTAAGAGAGGAAAAATAAAATCAAATGTAACTATAGGAAACAATGTTTTTTGTTAACAGGAAAAGACCTAATGATCTAAAAGAAATGTGTCACTACAGTGAGAAAACATGAATATGAAATCATCTCTCAGACATGTTGATAAGAGAGAATACACTTACTGTACCTTTAGGCGGCCGTGTTGTAGATCCTTTGATGCTCTGGGTTTTGGATCCATTTACTGTTGCCGTGGCTGGGCCTTTCTGTGCTGCAGCAGAGGGTGGAGGCTTTTGTTGGGATTTAGGAGTAGGGGTGTTCTCATTGGCGCCCTTTTCTTTAAAATGCTTCTTTTTGCATTTTTTCTTCTTCTTTGGAGGGCCAGCGTCACCTTTAGCCTTGAAATAAGCTACACACAGACAAACACAACACATGTGATGTTAATGATCACACACAGATGGGTACCAATTAAAAGGAAAAACCAACATTAAGTGTCTTAGTATGGAGTCAGGTCACCATGTGCTCCTTGCCAAGTCTGTGGAACTGTATTGGAGTGATGAACACCATTCCTCCACAAGATATTCCCTCATTTATGGTAATCTCATTGAGATCAAGACAGACGTGAGTACAGCAGATAAATATCTCGTATCAGAGACAGTCACAGACTCAAAAAATAGATTTGAAAATGAAAGTTCTAGTTATATTATGTGTTCTTATAGAGATGGTGGGGGGAAGCAGTGTCTTACATGTTGGTCCAAAATCTTCTATAGGTGTGAAACTGGGTTGAGATCTGGTGTATGTAAAGGCCATTATCATGTTGTTCACATCATTTTCATACTGAAAATTCAGTATTCAGGTTTTACCTTATGAACATAAACAGCTTTGACAATGCCATTGAATTTAAAGAAAAAACAAGTCAGTGCAGATCTGCTGATTGTCTAAGACCAAAAGCACATGGTCATCTTATTTCCTCATTTTCTAAGAGACAAAAGCCAAGTATAGCTGATCTTGTGGGTGACACTTGCCCTCACAAAGTGACGAAGTTAGTAATTTGGAGGTGTCTGAGTCAATCTGTTAAAAACGGTCAAACTGGTGACATTTTCCCCCCTTTATGATTATCAATTAATCTATTGATTTATTTTAAATCAATCAAGTAATTCCCCACCCTTTTCTCCTGTGGCCACTAAATGAGGCAAAATCTCCTTGCAACCCCTCATCACAAGCTAAATTTCTATAAATTGTAAGATGTTCAATCTTTAAATGATTTCCCCCTCTCAGATTGTATAATTTGAATGTTTTTGAGGCCTGAAAGGGCACACACCAGAGTATTTAAGAAAATAGAAAAGACTGAAGAAAAGGCAAACATATAATAATTTTGTTCATGAAGTTTTTGATGGTGCATCCTTTGGTGCTCCCTGATAACAGATGAGTGTAACGTGTTAGTCCAACAGACACTTGCAGCAGATTTTGCATTTGATCAGTCTGTACCTGTTTCTAATTAGCACCAGAAACACAGTGTAGGGACACTGTTTGTACAAGTATGTGGTAAAAGTAAACATTGTCAACAAAGTCAATACCGACTTGTTTTGCTGGTTCAGTGTAAAAAGATATTTCATTTACAAAAATAAACATCAAAAAGCCGCAAATCATCTGATCTCAAAAGGGGGAAATGGAGACTATTTGGTGTTCTTGCTTAATAAATGCCCAATACGATTTAAAGACCTGAGTACTTGTTCCACCACTGCCTAACTTAATTCTTATATTTGTCTTGAATCCACCCCTTCAGGTAAACCCGCTTTTTAAACAGTGCAGCGCCTCCTTTGGTCATCTGCAGTAAAACCCAGCGGTTTAATAGCATATTCAGTGTTAAAAGCTTTTCTCACACTAACACATAAACTATAAAAGTACACAGATGATTTTAAATTCCAGCACAGAAAAAGGGGAAGCCGTTGTCCACAATGCGGTGTCAATTAGCTAAAACAGTTAGCTAAATTTTACGTACCAAACGGTCTCTTCTTTGGCTCCTGGTCTCGTTGCAGGACTTTACTTGTGAGCTTTTGAATGTACGCGTCCTTTGAGGCGAGATCCATGTCGACAAATTAACCTTTAATCCAGCTAAAATAGCCTCATAAAAACAAGAACTTAGTGATAGAAAAATATCAACACATTTCTGTACACACGTGGGTAAGACATGACGGGGCGGGGCGTCACGAACCCGGAAGGAGTAACATCATAAGCAGCCCCCCTTCTGATAACTTATGTAGCTGTTATGTAGTCAGTTGTTTTCTCATCCATTTCTTACCTCCTTATCGTTGATGTTTTAATACAGAATGGCTTCTCTCAAATCAGCGTTGGCTTATTCCACCAGGGTGCTTACGGTACTAAAGAAACAGGTTAGTTACATGGTGTATTTTTCAAATCTGCGTAAAATCCCACAGAAACTTGAGTTTTGTGAATGTCATTTATCAGTGATGGCAGATTTTCAGCTGATTTTCTGTTATTGCAGACGCATGTCATTTACATCAAGAGGACTCTCCTCGTGTCTAGACTGCCTCTCTTCAAACGTGCAGATGGTAGGAAAAAATATATATTTATATGTTTACTATAATCAACATAATCATGACTGTGAACTCCAGCTTCAACTTTGTACTTTATTTTTAGAATTAAGAAACATATAAAAAAAGTAGACCATTTTGTTAACAGAAGATTCAATAGTTCCTTTAAGAAAGCATACATTAAGTTTGTTATCAATTTTGGGTCATGTTTGTATTTTGCCAACAATATAACAAACTTTACATGGTATTTTTATTAGATTTGTTAACATTGTTGACAGGGCTGGGCAATCAAACAATAACAATAATTATTGCGATATAATTTTCTTCAATAACAATATAACAAATGTTCAATAAATGTTTAATTCATTTCAATCACAAACGAATTTGCACTTAATTTTTCTATTAAGATATTTATTTTGTTGAGGAAAAAGGACTGAAAAAATATTCTACCTAATTTTATTCATGCATAGTAGTTGAAAAAAGATTGAATCATAATCGTTTTGAATGTTCTACCTCAGATTTGTGAAGTGTTTACTGGCTAAAAAAGTCTAAAAAACAATTAACCGTCTGGTTTCTTCAACTTTCACTCAGGAGGTCATTTATCGTGATAATTATCAATATCAAATGATAATAGTTTTGGCCATATCGCCCAGCCCTAATTGTCAAGAACATAAAAAAACTAAAAAAAATGAAAGTAATGTCTTAGTGTGTAGACTGAGCCTTACAAACTGAACAGTTCACTTCAATATCAGGTTTAAACTTTGTCATGTAATTATTCTTGTGAATAATCTTACATTGCACTTCTCTTGTCATATTCATGAGCAAAAACTGTATGTGGTTACAGTCATATATTCTATGTGAATGTGTGTGAATTTCCAGGCTGGTTCATTCCCTTCGGGCGACAATCCAGCTCCACCGCAACCGGAGTAGAGAAAGGAGACGACTCTTTCCTCAAATGGTTCCTGCTGCTCATCCCTGCCACCACCTTTGGCCTTGGTACCTGGCAGGTACAGCTTTAATTTACTTATCACATTAAAACATAATGCTGCTGATGTGTCTTTGTTGTTGGATGGACTCTAACCCTTTTGTTCCTGTGAAGGTGAAACGACGTCAGTGGAAAATGCAGCTGATTAGTGAGCTGCAAAGACTCACTACTGCGGAACCCATTCCTCTTCCTCGCGAGTAAGTACATGATAGATGTATTTAATATTATTCTCCTACACACACTTAGCACTGAACAGCAGGTCACAGACAAAGACAGGTCATACACTAAATGCAGCTATATGCCTTCGTGCTTTATGAAGCTGATGGTGCATTTTAGAAATAGAAATATGCAAGTTTTATTTTAAAGAAATCTAGTGGCAGTGACACGCCAATTCAGTAAAATTGTTTGATTTGTTCACTTTTCTTTTCTGCGTAATTCATGTTTTTTGCCTGTAAACCTTCAAACCTAAATACCTTAAGAAAACAAGAACAAAAATGAGACATGTGTTGGCAGTACCAGCCACCTACAAGAGCATATAATCAAGGATCTTTTATTAACGTTGGAATGAGCAACGGGTTTTGCTTGGGCCCTCTGTCAGGACAAATTAAATGAAAATGTCCAATATGCCAAGGGTTAAAGAGAGAGAGTTAATTTTTTTATTAAGATTAGCACCTGTGTGTAAAAACAAGTAAAACATTTATTTTTACTTGTGGAAATATTAATACACCCAAGAGAAATACACTCACAAAATAAAAAAAGTTGAAGATAACCTTTTTCTCTTTTTACTCATTGCAAGTGGCAACAAAATTGAAGAATTCCATCTGTTTCTGTTTCAGTTACTGGTTGGGTTTCAACCTACATATTTCATTGGTTATCATTTGCACCTGTTTGGTATAGTTGTGTAATCATATACATGATATGCCTACAAAATTCCTGACTTTGTGCAAGTGTACCTAGAAGAATGAATGCTGTTTGGTGGTCAAACCAAATATTGATTTGATTTAGATTGTTCTTCTGTTCATTCACTTTGCATTTTGTTAATTGATAAATATATTCTGTTTTTGAAAGTATTCTTACTTTACAGCATATTCCCACAACTGCCTAAAACATTGCACAACTGAGGGTAGCACTTGTCCTTGCCCCCCTCCCCTAAAATCTATGTCTATGTTACCTATCAATGTGCATGTCATTTTTCTCCCTGGATCCTAGTCCTCATGAGCTGAATAGCCTAGAGTACAGAAGGGTGAGAGTGCGTGGACAGTACGACCACTCACAGGAGCTGTATATTCTGCCCCGCTCCCCAGTCGACCCAGAGAAAGAGGCCAGAGAGGCAGGCAGGCTGGCTTCAAGCGGAGAGACCGGTGCAAATGTCATCACTCCATTTCACTGCACTGACCTCGGGTGAGACAACAGATACAATGCTGTGGCACTGGGTTAACCCTGTAGTGTAATACTAACTTCTTGGTCATCTTACAACTAACATCTTCTCTGCCCTCACCTGCAGCATCACAATCCTGGTGAACAGAGGATATGTTCCAAGGCAGAAGATACGACCAGAGACCAGGACGAAGGGACAGGTTATTATCTCAGATGATGTAACACATCAGTATGTTCTTTTAAGAGGACTCCACTGCTTTAGCATTACACTCTTATAGCATTGTCAGAGTCACATTGGACAGTAAAAAAATTACCCACAATGCAACACGATTTACAAGACTTCAGGTGTGGTAACCTTACCATGTAATGTCTCAGCTACAACAAACCTCACAAAACCATTTATATGAAGGGAAACATCAGTACCTTAAGCTCCTTCAGTCATGCTTACATTATTTCTTTGTAGCTTATTCAGACGGATTTTACAAAATGTAGCGCTTCTGTGCAGGTGGAAGGTGAGGTGGAGGTGGTTGGGGTCGTTAGGCTGACAGAGACTCGCAAACCCTTTGTACCGAACAATGATGTGGAGAGAAACCGCTGGCATTACAGAGACCTGGAGGCCATGTCCAGTGTCACTGGAGCTGAGCCCATCTTCATTGATGCCGACTTTGGTAAGAGGATCTCTGACTCAACTGCATCATATTGAATATCACATTAAATACAAGACTGATTCATACACTTAATAATTATTCTACAGGTGAGCATAAAGAAAAGGTTATGGTGCACAAGTAAATTAAAGTGTATTGTATCACGCAGGCAGCACCATTCCTGGTGGACCAATAGGTGGACAGACTAGAGTCACGTTGAGGAATGAACACATGCAGTACATAGTGACATGGTAAGTAGGAACTTTCTGGATGAACTACACTTCTGAGACAGACTGTCTAAAGCTGCCAAAACTTGTGTGTGTGTGTGTGTATATATATATATTTATTTCACGACTTGTTTTTTTTTTTCCCAATCTTTTAGGTATGGTTTGTGTGCAGCTACCTCCTACATGTGGTTTGCCAAGTTTGTCAAGAAGATTTAAGTGTGATCTGGTTACATGCAATGAAATAATTATACAAATGAACTGAAATGTCGCAAACTTCTCATTTACTGGATGTACTTTATTAGCTCCAGCCTATATGTAAGTAGCTGGATTATTCTCCTGAAATGTAATTAATAAAAAATAGAATTTGGCTCGTTCTTTTCTTTTACACTTATAAATGTGAGTTGGTCTACAGTGAACAAGACATTGAACCGGGAAACTGTTTCACAGCTGGAGAACTACTTTCAGTAAAACTCATGGATTCTCAGTTGTTCACTGAATAGACCAACTCTAGTCATCCACAGCATTGATTCAAGTCAATGGTTTATACACCTTAATATTTCTAAAGTTAACAACCTCCATAAAGTGTTAGATTTCCTTTCAAATGTTTTAAATCTATTAAGTGTTGCTGCCTTTGCAATGAGTTGCTTTGTAAAATTAAACACCACACACACTCCTGTATCCCAACTCAACCATTTCTAATTTAGATAACCCCATCAGTAGATCAACTGTTGCTGTAGTCTTATCACTTATACCCTACAGGTCATGCATCAGAGTACTGCAATGTAATTTTCATCACTTGCAATTAAGAAACACCATTTTGATTTCTGACAGTGTTAAATCTACAGTTGCAACTTTGTTCCAAAACACTACGTTTGGTTGTAACAATAACAGTCTCACTCTATTAGGACATAAATTTATTTTATTCCAAACAATTTAACCAAGCTTGGTTGCCAGTTCCTTGGCCTTTGCCTTCTCCAGCTTGGAGATGCGGGCTGTGGATTTTGGGCCCATGATGCCGCCTCCCCAGTGACGACGGATCTGGAAAACAAGGTTTAATTGGAAATGGTTAAATTGGTGCAACTTGTTCTTTGATATCAATACGCAATTTACTCATGCAGAGACATGACTGAAATTACTGCTCACCTCTTCATATCTGTCGTTGTAGTTGGTCTTGATGGCTTCCACAAGCTTGGCAAGAGCACCTTTATCCTCACTGAGAAAGAACAAATCTAGTTTATACAATGCTGACACCATTCAGAGATGGAGCTGCAAAACCTTACTGATTCAAATCAATCATGTCAACTTCATAAAGAGGATAATGTAGATATGTTGGTTTAAAAGTTTAATTATTGGAAATTGCTGCAGAAATGCCCTAATAATATTTTGAAGAGTGTATTTCAAGACGTGAACTTGATGTGAGACAGGTTACTACACTCTAGAGTAAGATTCCAAAATGTTTTAGCCAGGTATGAAGATCCAGCTGCGTTACTAGTCGAGAAGCCAAAAATCTTATTTCGTCTAACACTTTGACATAGCACAGCTCAGTCTGTATGCATACTTACGGGTTTGTCTGTGTGAAGGCAACTGAAGTGCATGTCTTTCTGTGCACCAGTCTGCCCAGTCTAGCCTTGCCCTTGACGATACAGTATGGGACACCCATCTTGCGGCAAAGAGCTGGCAGGAAGACGACGAGCTATAAAAGCAGGGGAACCCCCAGGAGTTAATATTTGTATACTAGGAACACATTTTTAACTTCATCTAAGAGAATAAAATTACCAAAAAGTGAGATGTCCACAATAACTGTTGTGGTCAAAACATGTATTCTGGGTTTATGGTCTCTGCTCAGGGTTAAAAAGCTCGTGTGTTTGATCCACATAGAGGATTCAGGTGAAGAAATTCATACATCATTGCCAGTGACCACTTTCTAGATTGAACTGTACCCAATGTGTCAAGTTCCATTGCTGCCAAAATAATGACGGACACGTACCTCAATTGGATCCACATCATGGGCAATGATCACCAGCTGGGCCTTCTTGCTCTCCACCAGAGAAGTGACAGTGTTCACACCTGTAGGAAAGGGAACATTTTTAATTAACCTCTAATCAGTAAACACCCTGCCCTAACACAATTTGTCATTTTGGCCAATGCTCAGGGTTAAAAAGCTCAAAAAACATCAGGGCATGTTTCAGGTGAAGAAATTCAAGTCATCATTGCATTCAAGCCAAGTTGGATACGACTGCACAATTAACTTTAAAATAGTTTCTCAATGGAACTCAAATGAATTGAACTAAGTTGTTATCCATCAATTACACCATCTTAGTTCTTTCCTGCTCACCTGCACGGAGGACAGGGGGCCTTTTGGTAGGAGTATCTCCCTTTCCAGCTGCCTTCTGCTCAGCGCGGGCCAGCAGCCTCTGTTTCTTCTCCTGCTTGGTCTCTGGCCTGTACTTGTGGGCCAGCTTGAACAGCTGTGTGGCTAGAGGGGGAAGACAGTACATTACAAATTAACGTAAACTTGCATGGTTTTGTTTTACAGCATGACAAGTAAACAGTATTTCAAGTTACTGCATCAGTGATCTTGGTGGAATGTCAGCACGGCTATTCAGATAGCAAATATTCTTTCACATCATTTGCAAATACTATGGTACTCTGAAGGACCCATTAACCATTTAAAAAAACAAACACCCCCACAGCTTTCTTTTGCAGGCAGCCATTCAAAAAAAAGCACCAACTAAAAAAAAACAAGGTGCAACCCTTGTACCAGAAACTTCTGAAGCTTACCGGTCTGGCGGTCCAGAGCCTGAGTGAACTGGTTGATTGCAGGGGGAACCTTCAGACGCTTGTAGAGGATGGAGCGCTGCCTCTGCAGGCGGATGTAACGGGGCCATTTCACAAAGCGTGTCAAATCACGCTTGGGCTGTATATCCTGGCCTGTGGGAGAAGACAAATATTTAGCATTTGACCACAAACTAAAGTATTTTGTTTTTCAATCTACCGTGCATCAGCGATCTTGGTGGGAAAATTGTCATCAGTGTTGTTAAGATAGCAAATATTCGTTTACATCATCTGCACCATTAAAATCCCCAGATCTCCCAATTCACCACCTAGGGCTACTTACCGATGCCAAAGTTCTTTGGCCTCTTCTCAAACAGGGGGTTGACTACTTTTTTGGCCTCATGTTTCTTGGCCACAGAAGGGGCCGGTGCCACCTTCTTCCCCTTAGCCTTCTTTCCCTTAGGCTGTTGAGAAGAAAACAGTGTTGGGGAGCATTAGCAAACATTACTTTGTCACCAAGAAAGTTAATGTCTGAATCTTCAGCTGTGCCCAAATTAATGCTTCTAGCATCACCCTTGTTAAAGCAAATACATCTAAAATGTTTTGCCCAAATGAGAAACAGCTCTGTTATGGATTTTAACCATAACATGATCATGAATGCTACTTGTACTGTTCTAATTTTCCAGCATGCCTGCTTTAGCATCCACTGCTTGGCATGCAGGTTAGCCTCGCTCCATACCTAACGTTACTATTGTCTATTTTCTAAATTACTTAAAGTATTAGAGTCTGGAGACCTTTTGGTTGTCAGTGTCATCAAGCCAAAAGATATAACTAAAAACTCAAAAGGCATTACGATGACTCAAGCTAGCCAAATCCCCATGTTGATCAGCCCACACTGCTGTTAGCTCGCCATACAAACCGAATTCAAGACGACGTAACGTTAGCTAGCTTAGCTGTTGCTACTACTAAAAGTTGTAGTTTACAAACCAAGACATTTTAACATTAGCTACCAAACACGCTAAAGCATGACGTAATTAGAGGTACGACTGCTAACTTTAATGTCACCATTTGTGCAAACAAGCAGCGCTCGGGCCCGTTAACGTTAGCTGAATACTAATACTTCTGTACCACTACAACACGTTATAAGTCCCGTTGTAACTTACTTCCATTAGTCACAATGTTAATTTAACTTACGATGCGAATACTAACCGTTTACATTAGTGCGGAAAATAACAAAATACCAGCGCAAACCTCCTCCTTAAATCAAGCATGTTCAACAACGTTAGCTTTAGCCCCCTGATAGCTACTCGTACCGGCTACACTCGGGTCAGTTTGATCAAATTTTGTCAAAATCCACACAACATCGACGCTCAATATCGACATTATATACACAAACAGGTTTCAAAGACTTCATATGTACATTCTATGATCTAAGAATAACCATGTATACAGGGATGCAAGCAGATACAATGGCTTGAATATTTTCTCAGAAGAATCAGCTATGTACCCACCATGTCGGTTCAGGCAGAAAGGAATACCTAGGTATTCTGGGTAGCGTAAATACCGCGAGGCTTGCACAGTGGTAGCGTGGCTTCAAATATCACCGATCTGGAGTCAGATGTCACAGCTGCTCGCCTGCACAAGAGCTGTATTCTTAAAAATATAGATACTGACTCTGGATCAGTGATTCAATACAGTCTTAATATCATAGACTGTATATGCTATGTACGTCATGGTCATTCTCAACGGTAGAGATGTTCTTCAATCTTCCACCTTTTAAAAGAAATTACAGTATTATAAGTTACATGTGTAGTTTATATCAAAGTAAATAATACATTATGTATTAAGTAAGTACTTAACTTGTGGTTTATGTTATATACAATGCAATATATAATACGTTAGTTAGTTAGTTATTTAGTCACTAATAGTTTATTATTTGTCCATATCCTTTATTATTCTTTTATATTTTCATCTTATCATCTTATTGTAAATATCATACTATATATTTATGACTACTTGATGTGCAGTTCTTGATCTTTCTTATATTTTTCTACCTGCTATGTGTAGACCTGCTTGGCAATAAAGCTGATTCAGATTCTAATACTTACTTAAAAAGGTAATATATATGTAGTTGTTAATAAAAATCCAGCCAATCAGTGATACTATAGTACCAGAAGAAGAAGTAATTTAGAAAGCTGTTTCTCTTGTTATTCTTTTAATTTACTATTTTTGGAACATGCAAACTCCACACAGAAAGGCCACTGGACCACAATGCCTTCATTATAAGCATAGTGGTCAATTATTGCAAATCAGCTGCCCTAGCGGCTGATTTGGTCAGGCTCCCTTGAACCTCCCCGCGACTCCTGGCCCTGACTAACCCTGTGACATCACTCATCACACTGGGTCAGTTTTATTTATTGCACACACTATGGTCTACTCTAATGGCTATTATGGTGCAATAAAACCAACATAAACAATATTTTAATAATGGGACAAGTTAGGAAAGTTGGGCCCTGATTGACTGGCAGGCGGCCAACGAGACCCTTTGCACCGGCATGAGTGTTGATTTTGAGTGTCTGTATCATTGCCTGGATGTCTGGGGAAAGTTTGGAGCCAGGGCACAGGACAGTCTCCATCCATGATGATTAATATTTCATTGAAGTAGCAGTTTATCACTTCTCTGTGGCCTCTCTCTCTCTCTGTATTTACTTTAAAATTCAAGCCAGGCAATCTATTCTTGAAAGCCACAGTGTATTGTTTATATTATTAACAATATCACTTAAAAGCAAAAAGGCCTTTACATTTGCGGTTACATTTAAATTAGAACAAGTAAAAGAACATTGCAGCAAGTGAACATATAAAACATATACACAAACATCTACTTATCTATCTATAATACTATCTATATGTTTTCATACTACTAGTGAACATGGCCACATCTGGAGAGGTTTACAGTCTAGATGTAGTCATGTTCACCCGGACATGCAGGCATTTGCTCATGAGCAGAACGCTGAGCAACAAGCTATCCTCAGACACCGCTCCCCAACATGTCCACTACTGCATTGACCATGTCATCTTTGCTCTCATCTGGGTCCGGGCCTTACTCCTCTCTTCCTCCAGGATATCACCTGGAAACACTAGAAACTAACAAAATCCACACAACCAAATCCACAATGAATTGGCAACCACTAATAAACAGACAACCACTTCAATACACAAGTGAGGGGAGAAACACTGGTGAGGGTTAGACAACATGACATGAGACACTAGGGCAGACTAACTACAAAATAAAACAAGAAGTAAAGCTAACTGAAACACATAAGGAACAAAGTCACAAAATGAAACATAACACAGTCAACATAAGTGACTTGCTGACAAAACCTACCAAAGCAAAGAACACAGAGACAGTGAAACAGCACTTGAAACACGAATGAACTCATAACAAGGAAACCTTGATGAAATAACAAATGACCAAAGTAACACACACACTACAGAGAAGTAAACACAAGGGCAGGGAATGAACACAGAAAATAAACACAAAACACACCCCACCAACCCAAACCTGTGACAAGAAAAGCAACAACTCCTGAATTGTCTCACTGTCTCTCTCCTCATTTTTTCCTTTTCGATATTCTTATTCCTTCTTTACCCATCTTTCATTGGCTGCTCTGTTTGGTCTCTATTTTATACTCATCTTGACATCCTTCCTCTATGTACCTAACTTCCTTTCCCTCACTTCCTTTCCTGTCTTTACCTCAACACTGACTGGCTCTTGTTTTCACCTTTTTGTCAGTCCTCATTAACCTGATTGAGTTCACCTGAATACACTTTATTTAAAGACTGCACTCCCTGTCACTCAGTCTTTGACCTTCACATGGGACAGCTGATCTTGTAAGAGAAGTTTATTTCACTCTTTATCCTACGTTCATGTTTTATATGGAACTGTAACTTATTTCCTTGAGATGGACATGTGGTTAAGTTTCTAATCATGTCTTTTCAACCCCTTGTATTGAAGAAATAAACTTTGTTCAGAGGATTGGTGTTTTCTGCCTTATTCTCTGCATTCTGACCAGATGCCCATGATGGCAACCTCTTCATTTTGAACCTCCTACTATTAGGCTTTATGATCAAGAAGTTCTTATTACGTCGACACCTGTCCATCACACGCTCGTGGCGGGGCCAGTTCTAATTGAAAGAGGTGAAACATAGCTAAGGCCGGCAATGAGTGCGATGTACCATAACTGTCTTGACCTAAACCTGTAATGCGGTCTCTCCTGTTCATACAACATTGTTACTTTGTCCAGGGGAATAGTTTGAGGCGACTAGCGAGGTTGGCCTATGAAATGAACAGTTTTCATAAAAGAAAAAAGGGTACTGTAGTAGAGAGGATATTGGAAAATAACTTATCATTGCTTAAACGTGTACCAATAAGGCCAACCAAGGGACGCAATTAGATGACCTATGTCTATCATTGGAAAAACATACTTGGGCAAGATTGTAATACAAACTAAAAAGTAATCCTACCTTTGGCAGCAGGAAATCATACACTTCACCCTGACTTTAATGCCTCTGTGTGAAGGGGTTGTCCAATAACTGTGTACACACTCATACTAGTCATCAAACCAGACACAGGTCAAGCCATCTGCATCATGCTGCCAAAAGCTTTGTCCCTCTGAAAACTGCCTACAAGCATAAATGTATAATATAAACTATCCTACGTCCTCTTTTGTGACATGACATTTGACTGTTTTAGAACTGAGGTTTTATTTCTGACAATTTTAAAAGGCTTTAAAGGCTTACAAGAAGGAAGGACATTTAGCAACTTAATGAAAATATAAAATTTGATTAGAAACCTGATCACCACAAATATGTTCATCTACAAAAACTTGTCAAGTGTGTAACCAGGTACATGTAATTTCAATGAACATGGCTGGTCATGATGGTCGACATCTATAAGACTTTTCGTGAAATCCTTTCCTGCTTAAGGCCATATCACCCTGAACGCGTCTGATTTTGGAAGCTAAGTAGGGTTGGGCCTGGTTAGTACTTGGATGGGAGACCGCCTGGGAATACCAGGTGCTGTAAACTTTTTCCTTTTTAAAAGCAGCAGAGGCCGCCGCTGCTTCAGTGGACACCTTACAGGTGCTAGTCATAATTAGAATATCATCAAAAAGTTGATTTATTTCAGTAGTTCCATTCAAAAAGTGAAACTTGGATATTATATTCATTACACACAGACTGATATTTCAAATGTGTATTTCATTTAATTGTGATGATTAAAACTGACAACTAATGAAAATCCCAAATTCAGTATCTCTGAAAATTAGAATATTAAGACCAATACAAAAAAGGATTTTTAGAAATGATGGCCAACTGAAAAGTATGAGCATGTACAGCACTCAATACTTAGTTGGGGCTCCTTTTACCTGAATTACTGCTGCAATGTGGCATGGCATGGAGTCGATCAGTCTGTGGCACTGCTCAGGTGTTATGAGAGCCCAGGTTGCTCTGATAGTGGCCTTCAGCTCTTCTACATTGTTGGGTCTGGCGTATCGCATCTTCCATTTCACAATACCCCATAGATTTTCTATAGGGTTAAGGTCAGGTGAGTTTGCTAGCCAATTAAGAACAGGGATACCATGGTCCTTAAACCAGGTACTGGTAGCTTTGGCACTGTGTGCAGGTGCCAAGTCCTGTTGGAAAATGAAATCTGCATCTCCATAAAGTTGGTCAGGGTGGTATGGCCATAAGCGAAAGAGCTTATCCTATAAAGGCTCTTTAAAGATGTGGATTACCATCATAACATCCACATTCATTTATATACATAGAAACATTAGTTTGGACAAACCAACCACACAAACTTAGACCAGAGAGTGAGTCGTACATTTAGTTTGCTTGCTTTTGTTCAGTTCCCACAATGTTACATTGTTCTACATAGAGAAGGCAAATTATGTTTTGTTTTTTTAAAAAAAACAAAAGCTATCTTATGTATTTACAGATGTCTCTTTGTGTGTGTCCCGGTGTGTTCACACACACTCTTTCTCACACAAACTTTAACACTCCCACTCACTCGGAAGGCTAACATTACTCAGCTAGCAATCATTATTAATTAAGAAGTTTTGTTTGATACAGCCTAACATCAAGTACGGGTGACAACAAGACATAGCAATATGACTTATTAGTCCAATAGTCTCACTGAACTAAAAATTTCCTCTGTTTTATCACAATTTTTTTAATTATTTGATCAAAGCTATTTTGACCTAAGCTGATCTAATTCTTTTGTCATTTCACATAAGTTTTTTTTATGCTCCACAAAAGCCATTATTAGAAATGTGGCTCTCTTCTTTCTCTATACTTTGCTATCTTCTGCTCACAAATTCCCTTTCTTACACCTGAAATCAACCAGGTCGTGAGCTCTCTTCTGAGTTATGTGCATGCTACTTATCCAGAAGACGCAGTAGAGAGAGAGAGTGAGCCAGAGAGAGTTGTGGGGCATACGCTACATTGTTGTACAGCACCAGAAACAGTGATGAATGTCATGGAAAGGAAAGCAAGTTTTGAACATTTAGCCTATTCATAATTTGTGAGAGGTGACCCCTGGAGTAAACCGGGAGAGGGTAATGAAATCCGAGAGTCTCTCGTGAAAATCGGGAGTGTTAGCAAGTAGGAGCTACTGGAGCAAATTTTTGTGGCTTCTTATTTACTTTTGTATAACAACATGCTGTGTGTGATGTCATTTTATTCTTCTGCTCAAGCAGGTCACTTTTAGGCCGTAGACAGTACACACTGGAGTCTGATATGGGTCACATTTAAACAATAATGTGAACTGTACAACAATGAATTTAAATTGAGCATTAAAGGCTGCAGTCTGAACATAGCCTTGGCTCTATGGCTACTAACATTAATCCTCAACAACAAAAAAACTCTGCTTTACTTTTTGTACAATATCATCATAAATATTAAGTAGTAATTTAAGTTACCTCTGTCTCAGTCGCATGCACACAGTGCTGCCAGTTTAACATTAGCATACTGTTGTTGCATGATAAAAGGCTGCAATAAGTAACTTTTAATGTTTTTAAGTTGACTTATTTGTGCAATAACATCTTATGTTCCAAGACCCAAATTAAACAAGATATATCAATTTGTCTTATTGTTTAATTTAATTATCTCCATTTATTTTAAATGTATTTTTGCTGCATTTAGTAGGATGTTTATTTATTTATTTATTGAGCATTTAAAAAAAAAAAAATTGTGTTCATTTTCGATTGTGGCAGACTTGGTCCTCCATAGCGGAAACGCAAAGGTGGTGCTGAAAAGTTGAGGAAGGGATAAAGAAGAAGTCGCTTGCAAAGTGCCTCAAATTACATTACAATTAAAATGACTTTTCTTTTGGTGCTGCTGCTACTTCTGCCGCGACCAGTGGAGACACCAGTGAAGATGCCGGTGTCGGCAGGCGTGGGTAATAACTCCTTAGAAGTCACACAAATGAGTTAAAGAAGTCGGTGGCATCTTTTCATGTTCCTTTTTTTAAAACCATAGTTTAATCTCCACTCGAGTAGGCCTATTTGTTTTCGGCCAGTAATCTACTTGGCTACATTTCCCATTCATACCTTCATTAGGCTACTTAAGTAGTCTTTAGTCTTTTATCAACCAGCCTATGAATGCTCCAATAACCGAAACGAGCTGGCATCCAAGCTGAGTGCGCGCGGGGTAAGAGAGCTGTGCGCTTCTGCCAGATAGGCCTATTAATGAGCTGGACAAATGCAGATATTTACAAAATCAGGCTAGGCCTAATAGCCTGCCTTTTCAGGCTTCATTGTTGTACTAATGTAACCGAAATCCAGTAACTGTTGGAAAGCAGCCTACATAGCCCTTTCACAAGCCGGCAGAAATACTACTTTCCATTAATGGCGTATTTATATTGCCTGCAGAACACATGTAAGTTACACACCGTAACATCTAAGATAGATCAGTATTCTGATAAGCCTATAGGCTATTTAGAGAATGCTCTCGCATTGCGAAAATAGCCTGTTTATTTTCTCTAATTGACAGGTTGCTATTTGATGCCCGGCGTTGAATCCATTATATAAAATGTTGCGGTGAAATTGATCTTGGCTTTTAATCAGTAAGCTACCAGCTGTTAGCCTATTTATTCAGGATTGAGATGCAGGGAGAGAGTAAATAGCCTACTTCATTCGACAACGAGCACCTCTGGTGTTATTGCCACAATAATTTGTTGAAAAGATTAGGTAGGCTACATAGTTGCTTTAGGAATAATCATATTGTATTGGCTGTGCTGTCGGAAAGCAAATAACCTTATCAGCGCCCTTAATTTTCAAAGCAAGTGGTTTGGTTGGCCATGTCCATAATAAAAAACACCGACAACAATAGTAAAATCAGATCTTATCCACACCTTTCTTTAGATAAAAAAAAGCAAAATAATTGTAGGAAATAGCTCAATTAAAGATAGCCAACAAGCAAAGCAAAGTCCATCCCCTAGAAATAACCATGTTGTACAGTGGCATATTGCTAACCTGATGCACCAACAAGAGATGCTCTCTGGCCTGCAAACACTAAATAATATGAATACGTAAAAACTTGTAGGCCTACATTGAGTAGTTTAATAACCAAGTAGCCTACTTTTA
This sequence comes from Micropterus dolomieu, assembly GCF_021292245.1. Lineage (NCBI taxonomy): Eukaryota > Metazoa > Chordata > Actinopteri > Centrarchiformes > Centrarchidae > Micropterus > Micropterus dolomieu. The sequence goes on along the minus strand of NC_060162.1, from coordinate 8,824,572 downwards.
TACTTTCGCTTGAGGGTAGTTTTTTTTACGGGAGTAATTGGCTACTTTTACTAAGACAGTCTCCAGATCCAGAGCCTTCGACAAATGCTTTGTCAGAGAGTTGGCAGAGCAGGGAGACTTTTCCGGACCTTTTTTTTTTTTACCCAGGTTTCCCCTGCATAAAGGACTCAAAAAGACTGCGAGAGAGCACTCATGCACTTGATGAGCCCTCACGGACTCCCCGGGAACGCGCCTCAGAGTCCCTGAGTTCATTCTTGTGGAGATTGGGATTCAGCCATACTGTGCGCCGATTGGCCCAGAAAACCTCGAATGATCGGCTCGGAATTTGCACTGTGGTCACCCCATCTGCACTTCGGAGATGTACGGTTACACTTGAAGATTGATGGCGCATATACATCACCTTTTACGGTAAAGCTTATGGGCAACAACAGGGACTTCATGGAGCATTCAAGGATTCAAGTGCACCTCGTAAACTCAGGAATCTATACTTGAATGGCCACCAAGGATGTTTAAAGCAGGACATTTTTTATATTCTTGTTTTCCTTTGTTGCAGTACATACAGCTGTCTCTACTTTATTGATCGTTCACTACAGCATTTTTTAACAAATCACATAGCAAAGCTAATATTCCATATTCAAATTGTTAACTATAGTTATCAGCAAATACCACCATATTCTTGTACAACATATCCCAGGGACCTTTGTGATAATTGTCAAGTTATTTTACTGCAGCATTTTTAATAATTAAATACAGTGACATCAACAATTGGTTTGTGGACTACTGTTTTGACATGTACTATGCGCCGATTGGCCCAGGAACCCTCGATTGATCAGCTCAGTATTTGAACTGCAGACACGTCGTCAGCACTCCAGGACTCTGCACTCGCCCAAACATCTCCACCTGTAAATGTTTGTACAACACAAATCCGACAAAACTGCACATGTAGATACTTAACTTGTACATCTTGTTATTCCATTTTTTATATTTATGCACATACACCTCCCATTTCACACACATCTCGCAACACTCTCTAAACACAGCCCTTGACAATTTAATACACAAGGATACACTCATTGTCATTGGCATTTTTCAGAATCTGGCAACCTAAAAGTTGTTCCCATGTTTTTCTACTTATATAAATCATTAATAAATGATTTGTTAACTTAAATAAACCAAGTAATTTGAAACCCTTTATAAATAATGGCATATTAGGAAGTGATAGCACATTTTTAACACCTTGATCACATGGTGTGACATGTTATTCAGTGACTGGTGTTGTATTGACACTGGTTTGTGTGGGTGGTTCAGATGAATCATCTGCTGATGGACATCGTCCACGAAGAGCACCATAACAGGCTGATCATGCAGGTACCTGGTCTGTTATGAAATAGGTTCACTCTGTAGGCGCTGCTGATGGGTTAACTCTACACTATTTTGTCTGATCCTCTACTTTAGTTGCAAGCCATCAAATTGAGCACCAGTAAGTTAATGATTGAGTCCAAGGAGTGGACTCACGATAACGTGTTCACAAGTTCAAAGTTTGAAGGAAAACAGACACGAAACACCTGTAGTGCCATCTCAGCTGAGAAACAATCACACGAATAGCATTGTATCTATTGTTTTGTAACAGTCTGTCAATCATCTCTGAAAGCTCCTGAAGCACACAGTATTACAGTACCAAACTAATAGATAGGCTACTGAAATCATGATAACAATAATTTAACCCTTTATGAAGCAGCCATTACATTTACATTTAGCTGATGCTTTAATCCAATGTGACTTACAATTGCTATGCATGTCAGAGGTTGCACGCCTCTAGAGCAATGATGGGTTAAGTGTCTTGCTCAGGGACACATTGGTGGATGGGTTACAGTGGAAATTGAACCTGGGTCTTTCACACCAAGGTCATGTGACAGACACAGACACAGAAGCAGTTTCTTCCCACAAGCCATCACTCTGATGAACAGCTGATTTCTGACTCACAGTGTCAGGAACAATTCCTGTGCAATAACCCAGTAACTCTGTCTCTAATCAGTCACCTGTTTACTGGTTTCCACTTATTATTTATTTATTCACCATTCTCTATTTGAGTGCTGTTCATACTATGTCATATTGTATATACTGTATACCAATACACCTACTTCAGGTCTTGAGGTCTTGGCTCTTATTTATTTTTTCCAGCATCCTTTGCACTATGCTTCATCACACTGTGTACATGTGTACATATATGCATGTATGTGTATGTGTACCTGTATATCATATCCACCTTCAACATGTACATAAAGAGAATAGTTTACTCTTGCATCCTTTGCACTCTGATCGCTGCACTATTTGTCAATATGTCTGTATTGTTTTGTTCATAGTGTGTATATTAGTGTTGTCTATTCTGTAGTTTGTGTCTGATTTCATTTTATTATTATTTTATTATTGTGTTATTGTATAAGTAAGCACATCGTGAGCGATGTACAATCCTCAGTCAAATTCCTCGTATGTGTACACAGACCTGGCAATAAAACTGATTCTGATTCTAATGTGTCTTAACCACTGTTCCATTCCCACCACCCCCATTACAGACACGAACTAATCAAACCTGCTGAACTTTATATTTAATTCCAGTCATCTTAATGTTTTTTCTGAATTGTGTATAAAATGACTTAAATATTTATCTCTGTGTAAGCCTTATTGAAGAGTTGTGTTCTCTGTACTCTGAGGATGACTGATTGATTTTAACAACATTGAAGCTTCTTTAATCCCCTAAAAATGTGGTTTCAAATCTTAAGAATTTCTCTTTACAATACAAATTGATGACTAAGTGGGGAACAATCAAAATAAACATTATTAAAAAGCCTTAGTGGCCAGAATTTCTGAATTTACGAGGTGAGCTGAATGCACCATGACGTCCTTGGAGGTGCCCATGGTGCCCACACGCTTTACCGTAAAGAGCAATGTATATGCGCAATCCCTTTTGAAGTGTATATAGCGCGACTGTGCCAAAGTGCCGTTGGCCTGACCGCATTCAAAATCTTTGACTGACTGTGACTCTTTTGGTGTGTGCAGGTGGACCCAGGCCGGAGACCGCAGTGAGGATGGGAAGGGGAAGCCAGCTGACAGAGCCAGGCAGACAAGCAGATGGTGTTTACACCTGGGAAGAGGTGCAGCGCCACTGCAACAGGCATGACCAGTGGCTTGTCATCAATAGAAAGGTTTACAACATCACGCAGTGGGCCAAAAGACACCCAGGAGGGTTTCGAGTCATCGGCCACTATGCTGGAGAGGACGCCACGGTAATGTTTTTAAATGATCAGGCCTATAGGCCTATATTTAACATTTTCTTGGAATGTGCACAGATCAGCCATAACTTCATGACCATTGACAGGGGAAGTGAATAACACAGATTATCCCATTATCATGGTACCTGTCAGTGGGTAGGACACATTGGGCAGCAAATGAAAATTTGGTCCACAAAGTTTGTGTTAGAAGCAGGAAAAATGGGCAAAGGTAAGACTGACGACTGGGTCAGAGCATCTCCATAACAGTCTATAGTGGTCAGTAGCCTAACTATCAAAAGTGGTCCATAAGCCGACCAGCTGCAACTGTAAAATGCCTATTACACATTGATGCATCAGTATTCACAGTGTAGTACTTTCAGGGTGCGATTTGTGTAAAAAACAGAGGGGGGATGTTTTTTCTCATGAAAATCCCCCCCATCCCTCCCCACCACACCAGGTGAACTGTGGATTGATTGCAAAGTTTAAAGTTTACTCCCACTGTTGCTGCAGTTAAAACGCAGAAAAGACAGATGCACGCTGTGTTTAACTCTGAATTGCAGTGAGTGGGTAAGGGGTAAGGGGAGAGCAGAGACGTGCACAGACATTTTGGTGGGCAGGGGCTCAAATGAAAAAATATTAACTCCACAACATTTTTACTTTTCTACAAAAAAATCAGTTCACACAGAGACCATGGTCTTCTTTAGTATTCACTAGGTTTATCACAGGAGCAGGCAACAGCAAAGCAAACTATGCCATAATGTGCATGTTTTCTATACTACTGGTTTCAAGTATATATTTACGACATAGTTTCATTAATAATTTGTTTATTTTTCACAAGGCAATAAATTGTTTCAATTCTTTTGGTGTTATTGGAATACATAACACTTCAGCTTCACACAGCCAAGCAACAGAATACTGAATTGCCTGAATACATTAATGTATTGATCAAATACGTGTGTACGTGCACACACACACACACACAATCACTGATAGTGACATGGACTAAGTTTCACATTTGAGGGAGGGCTGTCTGTATTATATAAGGATCTATCAGCATACAACAGACTAATAGAATGGAGAGTTATTAGATGAGGAGCCTACCATCACAACTATCAAGTTACTCTTTAAGGTACTTTTTCATGGAGCCAATTTTGAGACTTTGGTCTGTTTTTATAAAATGTCTTCTTTTACTCTAATGGAAATAAAACTTCAAGAATACACCTTTTAGATGGTGTTGGTTTTAAGCCCAATACCCTTGGTCTATTTGCATCTGTGGATTTATTCTAACCAAACAAGCTAATCTGCATATTTACAAAGCGCATTTCAGAGGAAACGGGGGGGGGGGGACAGGAATAAATATAGGCTACTGTATATTCATTTATTCAAAAAAAAAAGAAAAAAACGTCCCAGAAAAAAGGGCACTTTCTCTTGAAGAAGAAAAAGGGCAGGTGCTGAAGCCCCTTTTGATGTCCATGTGTGCACGTGCCTGGGTGAGAGAGACTGATTTAAAAATTCTCACTTTCAACAGTGTCATTAAGTGAAACCCTGTAGCTGTGTGCTCGGGCATGTTGACTGGTGTAGCACGGACACTGTAGCCTGGGCATGCTTGTCATCATAGAAACAGATCATCAGATTGTGAAGTTTATTGCAGCTTCAGTGATATCGGCTGCCTTCCCTTCGACACACAGCGTCGCTGTTCACAGGAGCTAATATGTCGTGAGCGTTGATAGACGACTTATAATCAATCAGATAGTGCCTGGGCGGAGCATTAAGCAAGACTCCAGCCTGGTGATAACCTATAGACAGAGAGAGGCAGCTGGATCAGAGCCAAAGTAGCGCACACACACACACACACACACACACACACACCGCAAATCGCTCCCTGAGCTTACTTTCAATGAAATAAGTGATCAGAGTGCTTCTTCCAACACTGATAAATGCGCATAACATTTTATTTTACTACATTGCTGACGGAATTTCTCATTTCTGTGTTCCAGGAGCCATTCACTGCTTTCCATCCCGATTCAAAGTTTGTGCAAAAGTTTCTGAAGCCGCTGCTGATTGGAGAGCTGGCAGCAACAGAGCCCAGCCATGACGGAAACAAAAATGTGAGCTCGGCCTCAGATTCAAATAAAGACCTGACATTATTCATGTAGCAGCTTTAGTCTCTTTAGTGTCAGGTGAACAACATGGCAGCAAGTAGCCTAGGCTACACCTGAGGAAAAGAAGTAGGCTAGGTCAGAACCATTCACAGATCTGTTATTCATGAGTCCTACAGTGTTTATCTGAGATACTGGACTCTGCTTCATTAGCTGTTAAGTAATGTCTTCTTGATCTTCTCTGTACCTAAACCCTGGTGCCGCACGCCCTCAAATGCTATGAAAATGTTCACAGAATGTGTCGATTTCTTCTTCTCTGCTCCCAGGCAGCAATTATGCAGGATTTCCAGGCTTTACGTACGCAGGCGGAGAACGAGGGTCTGTTTCGATCTCAGCCTTTGTTCTTCTCCCTCCACCTGGGTCACATCCTGCTGCTGGACGCCCTCGCCTGGCTGATGGTTTCGCACTGGGGAACCAGCTGGACCATGACGTTTCTGTGCGCGGTCATACTGGCAACCGCTCAGGTGACTTGAACACCGTTACCTCTAAATGAACTGTTTTGTGCTTCAAAAGATAAATAATCTCAAAATGCTTGTTTCTCTTCTGACTCTTTAGTCGCAGGCCGGATGGCTGCAGCACGACTTTGGCCACCTGTCGGTCTTCAAGAAGTCCAGCTGGAATCACTTAGTGCACAAGTTTGTCATCGGCCATTTAAAGGTAATTGGTAGTCTCGGTTGTATATATATGTCTTTCTGGACATTTTACACAGATGTTAAAAGATTTGTTTTCTTAGGGAGCCTCTGCAAACTGGTGGAATCATCGGCATTTCCAGCATCACGCCAAACCTAACGTCTTCACTAAGGACCCTGACATCAACATGATGGGCATGTTTGTACTTGGAACCACTCAGCCAGTGGAGGTGAGTAGCACACAGCTGATATTCCTGATTTCTTAAAACAGCCCTTAAACATCCAATGTGAGCTATAATCTCTTACAAGCTGCTCAATGTGTTGGCTCATTCTAACTCTGTATTCCTCTCTGTTACAGTACGGCATAAAAAAGATCAAATCTTTGCCCTACAATCACCAACACCAGTACTTCCATCTTAGTAGGTTTTCTTGGAGTCATTTAAAAATAATGAAACTCCAACTTAGTGAAAAGTTTACAGGAATAATTGTTTTTTTGTTTCTCTTTTAGTTGCACCACCGCTTCTCCTTCCAGTTTTCTACCACATCAATATAGTACAGACCATGATTTCTCACCGCTTGTGGGTGGTAAGATGCTCTCCTCTGTGTGGTACAGTGCAATTAATGTGAAGGTTTTGTGTTTGGTATCAGGTCACATAGGCAAATAGTTCTAAGAATATTTCAGCTTAAAGTGCTGAAGGAAAAAAAAACATTACAATAAGTGAAAATAGACAATGTGCCACAAATAGAGATAAGAGATGCATTTCAGGGAGATTCTTGGTAACACAGATACAGTATATACCAATCATATTCATATAATCATATTCTTTTCCTGTGAAGGATCTGGCTTGGTTTATGTCTTACTACGTTCGCTTCATGTACTTTTATGTACCTCTGTACGGCGTGTTTGGCTCAATGGGGCTCCTGCTCTTTGTCAGGTAAATGACCTAAAAGAATGACTCAGAAATGTTTTTGGTGAGACTTTCTCGACATACCTTATAAAGTGTATAAACTGTACGTTGCAACTAATGGATCGGTTGAGAGTTGTTTTTAAATGATTTATGAATGGTCTTTTGGGCTGGATGCTGCACAGCACTTTTCTTAAAGGTGAATTCTTTATTTTGAAGAACATTCATACAAGACAGAGCAAGATAAAACAAAACAGACTACATGATGCTGGAGGAGGATAAATACCAGTGAAAGATATTTTTCAGAATCTGGCAACCCAAAAGTTGTTCCCATGTTTTATTACTGATCTATAAATCATTAAGAAATTATTTGTTAACTTAAATAAACCAAGTACTTTCAAACCCTTTATAAAAATGGCTTATTAGGAAGTGACATTATTATGCAACAACTTGATCACATGGTGTGACAAATAATTTAGTGACTGGTATTGTTACCATTGACAGGTTTCTGGAGAGTCACTGGTTTGTGTGGGTGACTCAGATGAATCATCTGCCGATGGAAATTGACCACGAGAAGCACCGGGACTGGCTGAGCATTCAGGTACCTGGTATATTATGAAAAAGATGCACTCTGTAGGCGCTGCTGATGGGTTAACTCATCTGCACTAATTTGTCTTATCCTCTACTTTAGTTGCAAGCCACCTGTAATATCGAGCAGTCCTTCTTCAACGACTGGTTCAGTGGACACCTCAACTTTCAAATCGAACACCAGTAAGTTTGTAGTGCCATGTCAGCTTTTTGAAGTGAATGAGATAAAATCAGTCTATAGATACAAATTTCATTAACAGTCCATCAGACATCTCTGAAAGCTACTGAAAATCATGTTACCAGTAATTTAACTCTTTTATGAAGCACCCATTAAAAACTCAAACTGATCAGACCTGCTGAACTTCATTTTAAATTCCAGTGATCTTAACGTTTTTTTTCTGAATTGTGTATAAAATGACTTGAATATTTATCTCAGTGTAAACATCATACAGTTAAGTCTTATTGAAGAGTTGGAACAAGCTGATGTAGAATACACTGAACTTGACCGTGATTAATTTTAACACATAAAAGCTACTTAAAGCCCCTGAAAATGTAGTTTCAAATTGTAAGTTATTATTTCAAGAGTCTTACACATTAAAAATCTCAGCTTATCTGCTTTGGCAAAATACAGAAAAAAACCCTAATTTGTAATAACTTTGGCAGAAAATACAGTTTATGTAGGACACCGCCAATCACAGTAAGATGTCGATTGAGAAAATTAGCTTTCAAAGCCTAAATTTAGGGGGAAACCTTTTGTCAATCAGTCAGCATACAAGATGATCTTTTGATCTTGGTGAACAATAGCTTTTATGTGCTATTAGTGGTTTATTGGTTTGCACTGAGAGTAAAAAGTAGTTTTGCATTTGTATACCTTTGTAAGACAGAAGAGTACCATTTTGGCAAGTGCCTCCCTCAAGTATCAATTTCAAATGAATAAACATCTAGAAAATGTGAACTTCAAAAGACTTACTGAGTGTGTAAAACATAATTGTTGAGACATGTTGGATGCTGTCATGTCTGATGGATGCCTTCTGTTCCCTTTGTCTCTGAAGCTTGTTTCCCACGATGCCGCGCCACAACTACTACCTTGTGGCCCCAAGGGTCCGTGCACTGTGTAAGAAACATGGGATTCCTTACCAGGAGAAAACGTTGTGGCGAGGCTTCGCTGATATTACTGAGTAAGTCCAATTTAGTGTTATATCATGTATTGCCAGGATGTGACACAGCAGTTTGTCAAAAGCCCAAAAGACATGGTTTTTGGTTTGACAAGGCAGCAAAACCACTGTGTGTATATATGTCTTCAATAAAAGGTATGAAATTAAAGTGCAGCTGACAGAATAATGATGACTGAATGAGTAAAAAAATAGTTTGTAAGTTATTTTCCCACAAAATGTAAATTCCTTGCAGAACATATTAGAGTAGAGTATGCACCTCTTGTCTGATGTTTTGCGAATTGTTTTCTCATTTGCTTTTCTCAGGTCACTGAAGAGCTCAGGGGACCTCTGGCTTGATGCATATCTCCATAAGTGACCAATGTTATTCTCTACATTGTACCTAAAAGAAGTGATGTTTTTTCTCCTCTTCGGCATCATAAAATTATTGTATCTGTTTGGTTTTATAATCCAGTCAATAGCGTGGGGATGATCTTTTTGTAATGATGGTGTTAGGGTTAAGTAGTTCAAACTTTTCAGATTCTATGCAGGGTTTTTAGTGCACCCAGGATTTTTTAAATTGCCTTACAGTATCTTGAGCAACAGTAGTATGGTGTTATAAATAAAATAAATAAATAATAATAAATAAATAATATCTTTATGTTACCATATTTTAATATACACTTAATTACATGTTAAGTTCTGTGTGTGTAGCATGAAGAGACTACAGACTTTCACTTCATTATACAACCTTGTGTTGTCTGATAAATAAACTACCTTGATCCTTCATCCTTGATAACTGTGAAAGCTGATATTGAGGTGGTGTTTTTTCTTGATCATGTGATACAGTTTGAGCAATAAAAGATACAATTATGCTGACAAATGCTGTGTAACAGGATTTAAATGTTAATCTACACTTTATGTAAATTTCTTGTCAAACTCTCCTCTTTACTTGCAACTCTTGTTGATCTTACAGTATATAGTAAATGAACTGTACTGTTTCTCCACCTCTTGCATTATTGGTCCATAAACAAACACAAGAGTTATGTACAAATAAAGATGCAAAAGCAAATATTTACAAAGTTTTTTTTTTATTCTATTTTTTTTTTTAAATGGTGTGAATAGTCTTGAATATTTTGTTTAAATATTCATTTAATTATTCATACATGACCAACAAACGCTCATATATTTCTTATAATACCCGTGTGTATGTGCAGTTCACACTGCAAAATATAATGCTGCATAAAAACACAATCAGCTGCGTCTGACACAATCGACCACAACATCCTGCTATCGGTACTGTCGGTAATGGTCACTGTGTCTGGGATTTTGTGTCTCAGAACCCAAATGCAGACAAGGACACAGCTTAAAAGGATATTCACACGGTTTATTGAACACAAGATATGGTTTGATAGGCTCGATGCTGGGAGTAAGGTTCCTCCGATGTCGCGGGGCAGGTAAGTGCCAGGGCCAGGCAAGGCAGGTAACAGGGCTGACAGAAAAGTGAGACTGCGGTGGTGAAATCTCCAGCCAGGCTTTCTCTGTGACTGAGCGACACAAGAGCAGAGCAGGGTCTCCAAAACACCAAAGCAGGGCACAAGGAAAAACAGAGTCAAAAACTGGTACGGGGTAACAGGAGGCAGGTTAAGCAGGTCGTAGCGTTACCTACAAACAAGACGTAATAATCCGGCGGGGAACTGAGGAGATGGCAGGGTATAAACCAGTCCTGATGATCACAGGAGACAGGTGTGTGAAACGCCGATTGCCTGCAGCTGGGGAGAAACGCCCAGCTACCAGAGATGCAGCCCACAACTCTGCCCTGAGGGAGAGGAAGGAAAAGACGAACGAGAGAGAGAGAGAGAGAGAGAGAGAGAGAGAGAGAGAGAGAGAGAGAGAGAGAGAGAGAGAGAGAGAGAGAGAGACCACACATTGACAAACAAAACTAAAACCCACCAAGTTTCTCTCACACACTCAAAAAGGGGAAAAAATTAACTCAAACACAGACACACAACCCACCAGCTGTCACCCAGTGTGACACACTGCAGGCATTGTACCCTGTGGTTCAAATACTACCTCTCTGGGATTTCCTACAATGTGTCTTGGCAAAGACACATTTCCTCCTCTCACTGCCTCTCCACTGGGGTGTCCAAAGGCTCATGGCTAGGGCCTCTTCTTTTCTCAATTTACACCACCACACTGGGGCCAATCATTTGCTTGCATGGTTTCTCCTACCATGCAGACTTGGGTGTCATGATTGACGACCAGCTGTCCTCCTCCTCAAATAAGTGGCTTTGGATAAAAGTGCAAAATGAGTAAATGTAATGACAGCATTGCACTATTATTGACAATAACTTCATGCAGGATTATTTAATTATTGTTGACTTCTTATTAAAACCGGAACCTTATTTATATTAATACTTAAATAATAAAAAAGGACTTCTGATACTGGCTAGGAGGACTAGAGTAAAACAAAAATAATTGGCTATATGTCAGACAAAGTCATTCATTAAACAGCTGAATAAACACAGACCACATGGCTTTGTTGTTGTGGGCACACATACAGGCTCTTTCTTTGCTGCCAGAATCAATCCTCTCCTGCCTCTTCTTCAAGGTCTCCTGCAGCTCTGAGTCTCCAGTTGTCTTCTGTTAAAGAAGACAGATTTAAGATCAACAGAGTTCATTCTATCAATCAGGCACGTGCACACATAGACATCAAAAGGGGCTTCAGCACCTGCCCTTTTTCTTCTTTTTTGTAATTAATGAATATACAGTATATTTATTCCTGTTTGCAACAGATTCCCTGTCAAACAAATATATTTATTGGGATGATTGGGAAGATGAGACCCCCCATTTTCCTCTGAAATGCGCTTTGTAAATATGCAGATTAGCTTGTTTTGGTTAATATAGAATAAATCCACAGATGCAAATAGACCGAGGGTATTAAGCTTAAAACCAACACCATCTAAAAGGTGTATTCTTGAAGTTTTATTTCCATTAGAGTAAAAGAAGACATTTTATAAAAACAGACCAAAGTCTCAAAATTGACCGCTCCATGAAAAAGTACCTTAAAGAGTAACTTGATAGTTTTGATGGTAGGCTCCTCATCTAATAACTCTCCATTCTATTAGTTTGTTGTATGCTGATAGATCCTTATATAATACAGACAGCCCTCCCTCAAATGTGAAACTAAGTCCATGTCACTATCAGTGATTGTGTGTGCGCGTGCGTGTACACACACGTATTTGATCAATACATTAATGTATTCAGGCAATTCAGTATTCTGTTGCTTGGCTGTGTGAAGCTGAAGGTTATCTTTGCTCATTTGGCATCTTGCTTGTGAAACAAAAAGTAAAAGTATTTAAATAACATTTATTTTAATTATTCCTGCAGCCCAATGCCACAGTTTAGTGTGAAGATTTATGTGAAGTATTATGTATTCCAATAACACCAAAAGAATTGAAACAATTTATTGCCTTGTGAAAAATAAACAAATTATTAATGAAACTATGCGATAAATACATACTTGAAACCAGTAGTATAGAAAACATGCACATTGTGGCATAGTTTGCTTTGCTGTTGCCTGCTCCTGTGATAAACCTAGTGAATACTAAAGAAGACCGTGGTCTCTGTGTGAACTGATTATTTTGTAGAGTTTTTGTAGAGTTAATATATTTGTCTTGTTTTAAAAAATGACCTTTTTTTCATTTGAGCCCCTGCCCACCAAAATGTCTGTGCACGTCCCTGCTGTCAATGACTGCACTGTTTTGACATAAAATTGCATAAGCATTGGCAACAGAAGGGAGTGCTACTTCTCTTATCTAAATACAATAAAAGATTACAAGGTTATTAATTACACCTGTTCTTCCCAATGACATACAAACAAGGTATATAACACACCAGATACCAACATAAGAACAGTAGCAACAGCACATGTCGAATCTTGTGTCCAAAGTACCACAATATCTTTAAACAAACGCTAAAGCTAAGGGCCCTGTGTGCTTTGACACAGTGGCACTTTGAGCTGAGTGCTAATGCCACTGCGGTTCCAAGGTTGGAGGCTGTTGTATGTTAGATTTACAGATTGAAAAGCCCTCTATGATATTGGGCTATAGAAATTAAATTGACTTGAAATGTCAGCAGGCTAATATGCTAACATACTGATGTTTAGCTGGTTATAATGTTTCCTGTGTTCACCATCTAAGTTAAGTGTGTTAGAATGCTTACATTTGCTATTTAGCACTAAATACAAAGTGCAGCTGAGGCTGAAGGGAATGTCATTCATTTTGCATTTGGCGTGATGGTGGCAGTAGATGAAATGTCAAGGGATTACCAAAGTGATTACATTTTATCATTAGCAGGTCATGAATGTCAAATTTCAAGGCAATCCATCCAATATTTGTTTTGTTTTTCATTCAAAGTCACAAATCTCGACATCAGGGTGGAGGAATTTAAGTAGGAGTATCGTCAAAGAAGGATTCATCTTCCAGAGAACATGAATATCTGTACAAAATACAAAAGTACTAAAAAAACTTTTAGAACGTTAACAGGGAAGAAGTACAGTGTGAGCTAAATAGAGTATGTCCACACTGCAGGCCTTAATGCTTAATTACAATTTCTTGCCCAGATCCAATATTTTTTAATTGGCTGTTCACTTTATTATGCCAATGTGGCACATGTCAGACTCCAGTGTGAACTAACCGCAGCCTGAAAGTGAAATGTGCAAAAGCATAATTTGACGCTAATAAAACACCACACTACTGCAGAAATGTCAAGACACCAATGGCTGAGTTTTCAGTGAAGCAATCAGAAAAGTTTTATGGGTGTTAATCAATAAGTGTAATGTTAATACACGCATGTATTGTACAAGCAGAGCCAGGCTGTAGACTCTTTAAATGGGACATAGCCGGACTGGCTCCATAGTTTCTGTTTGTCTTCCTTCATCACTTGCGAGACACATTTGATTTCAATAACACACACTCTTAACCTGGACACAGCTGAAACTGCTTCAGTGACCTTTCATTTTTACAATTTGTTTACAGCAGACATGATCACATTTAGCAAAGCTGAGGTGTTCAACTTCACAGAAGGCTACGAAGGGTTTAGATCATCGCATCATCAGCCGCATTGCAGCACTGACAGCTTGTTGGCATTCCGTGCTAGCCGTGTTAGCGTGGCTGTTATCTGCCATTATCTACCCATGTGGCGTTATGGGGAGACATTGAGAGAAATCCTATCCACAGGGACACGTGGCATAGTTCAACATCATCCTTGACCCTAAGTATGTCTCTGACTCAGTCTTCCCACATCAGCTCCGCACCGTGGCCTGATTGCTTTATTATGACATGACAGAGTTCCCATAAAAGAGCTGGATCAAGAGATTAACTAGTGTGTCAGCTTTTATCTCTGGGCAAAAGAACATATATGTGTGTATATATATATATATATATATATATATATATATATATGTTGTTGTTTTTTTTACATGAGTTCAGTGACCTTTTTTAAACTTTTTGGATATACAGTGTAACTGGAACAAAGGTCATCTCAATTAATATTTTTTATATAAAATGTGCTATGTTTATTGAGATAATTTTCCCTCTGATGCTTTCATTTATCTCCCCAGGAAAAAGGTAGGCGAACAGATACTACAGACATTAGCAACAAAATAATAATACAGTAAATTACATGAAAAAGTAAAAATTTAAATAATACAAGACAAATAACAAAATGCCTGATGCATCCAACAACAAATTCCAGCATGCTGTGCAGGCCTGGCACAGGGGTGGAAACCTATGTTCCCTTCAGGGAGCCCAGCCTCCCTCCCATGTCCCTCAGTGTCTAACTGAGGTGTGAGCAGCCTGAGCATGATGGGGCCCTTCAGCAGGACCTTGGCCCCCTCTTATCACTGTGTATGTTCTGGGAAGAGGCCTGTGATAGGTCAGCTAGGCTGCGAGGTTGCAGCAACATGCGGCTGACTAAGAGTGCTGTATATCCTTACATTTGCATAGCAAATAGAATATTGTTGTGATTTGAGTCAATTATACGTCATTCAGACCAAACGCGAATTTTCTCCTCGTGGCGCTTTCCTTGCGTGAGTACATTTGCTGCAAGTGTTCACACACAATGCGATAGGGCGATTTTAATGCGATAATGTGAATAAACACAACTTGCCATTACTACAGCTGTATGAACCCACAGTGCTGATCCACAAAGCCTGACTACTGACAGTTTGGATCAGTAAATTGTGTTTATGTTGGAGACAATTTTCAGCCATGGATTGATACACATATAATGTGTATTTACAGCAGCAAGGCAGTGCATGTGGGAGTGACTCAAAATAAACTATAGTGCCCTTGTTCATCATAATGAAGTAACATGCCACCCAGTGCAGCAGTGTGGTTTATCTGTTTTAAATAATTTATGGACAACAATGGAAGTCAACCATCAGGCTTTTAGTAGCATTTAGTAAGGCAAGGCAAAGCAAGTTTATTTGTATAGCACATTTCAACAACATGCAATTCAAAGTGCTTTACATTAAATATAAAAGCAACATAGGTAGGATTAATTAATTGTCATTACTCTTCTTGCAAAACAGGAAAAAAACTTTTATCTGATGCGTTCATGCAGCCAACATTTAAGCAAGATAAAGGGCTCAGACACAAACCGTAATGTACAAACAAAGCTCTTACACTTAGGTGTTGTAGAGTTCCGTTTTATCCTGCAGGTTAATCCAGGGGGCGTTATTGAGAGGAATTGCAACTAAACTAAACTCAACCAATTTCCACACCATAGGTCAGTTATGAAAACGTTTTGACCAAGATTGTTCTCTTTCAGGATGAATCTTTAGTACAAATATGTATGTCACCTTGCTGATTTTCTACTCAAGAATGTTTTTGTTCTACAAGATCAGCTAAATTGAATCTTTTCTGTCAATCAATTTATGTGTTTACTTATTTAACCTACAGCACGACATACCAACATGAGCAAATTGCAGAATAATCGGTATCGGTGTTTTTAACAGAGACCGATCCTTCCATAATATTATGTTTGTTGCTGCATAGTTTGTACACCAGAGGGCACTCTGCAACTCTACCCTGTTGGCAACAAATGTTTAGGATGACACAAATCCACCACAAGACACAGCAATCACCTGACATAATCAGCTGTATTTTTGTTCAAAGTACTATACCACTGGAATTTTACTGTTTATAACAATAAAAAAATATAACAAATTAAACTGCATAAGGCTATGTCCCTTGCCCTTGGTGATGTTTCATACATAGCCTACAACAAATGTTGTATAGATTTATTAGATTTTATTATTCATAAAGTGAAATATTTCAGGCCTTTTTTTGTTTTAATGGGCTACACCACCCACATCTCAAAATATTAGAATAAAGAATGTATAATACAGAAATGTCGACCTGTGAAGAGCCTTTAATCTCTCATTATGGATAGGTACACACAACCACAATCATGGGGAAGACTTCTGACTTGACAGTTGTCCAGAAGACACTCACTGAACCCTCCACAAGAAGAGTAAGCCACAGAAAGTCAATGCTGAAAGGGCTGGCTGTTCGCAGAGTGCTGTATCAAATTATATTTATGGAAACTTTACTGGAAGTTTAAAGTGTTAAAGGTTAAGCAGAACTTTCCCACAATATTCTAATTTTCGGGGCTGCCCCTGTATACGCTATTCATCTTCTTAGGTGTTATAGGCTACTGTCCACTATACCAAGCCAGTGTTATGTATGTTAGAGTGAACAGCTGTGGAATTGTTTTCTATTTTCTCTGTGTATTCCAGTCTCTGTGAATCTGATTTTCTAGGCTGAGACAAGGCTCCTCTGTAGGAAAAAATATGCGCCACTGCCACAGTTAATGTAATTGTTCATGCACTTCTCTGCTCTAGGCGAGACGCTCCAAACTGCCTCTGGCCCAGTTGAATGTCAGAGTACTCCTTTGTTTAATTTCTACTTTAATAAATACCAAAAGTCAATTGTTTGATGTAACTTTATTGTTGTATAGTAATGCATAAGTAATAATAATAATGTCACACTGACAGGGTCATTCCGCTGCCACTGCAGTGAGTACAATTTACATTTGATACTAAAAATACATTTTGCTGCTAATACTTAGTACTTCTACTTAAGCAGGGTTCTGAATCCAGTACTTTTACTTTGCTACTGTTGACTTTTTCTAAATACTTTTCTCCACCACTTGGAGACACGTGTACAACCTATAGGCTGTATCCATCCTTCTCACAGTTGACATGGGGGCTCATTTAATCGACGTACACTAACACGTCACTTCCGTAAACTGGGATTTCTTCTTTCTCCCCCCACCACTGAATAAAACATTTGATATTTGCAAAAATCTCTATCTATATATTTGAATAAACGTTTATTTTACATTGCTGTTGCACATTCAAGATAAAGGTACATAACTAACAGGATCAAATGTAGGAAAATAAAACAGCGGACATGATTTTTCGGGCTGACGTCTCCGTGTTGTCTCCTCCTTCCCCAGGTCTGCGCCGCGCTCTCCGTGCCGTGGATGGGAGGAGGGAGTTGTTTGGGGATGGTGGGGCCGGCGTATCGCGTCTCTCGGCTCGGGTTTTCGGTATCTTGCTAGCACACAGTCGCCTGCCCGCATCCAAGATGGATTGTTTACAAGAAGAATGAAAAACAGCCATTATCATCGTGACAGCTCCTTCTGTTGGTAAATATGAGTCCTTCATAACAAAGTGTTGTCATCGCTGCAGCCAGGAGATGATTTCTGAGCTAAGGCCTTTCACTTTGCAGAGCTGTTACATTTTGTATGTACATATGGGGGTTATTGTGAAAAGGTGGCCTAAACAACGCTATAGATATTTAACTTATCTTTCAGTTTATCAGCCAGAGACGAGGTGCGTGTGATTTCTGTGGCTTCGGATCGTGTTGTTGTGTTAAGATGACAAAGCTAGCTTTAGCTAACAGCTTGTCATCTGAATTACCACAGTTTTGTTATTATTGCCTTGTCAAACTAGCAGACGTCCCCCCCGAAGAGAGTGAGTAGCTATGGCTGAAGACATTTGTCCTCACCTGGACTCCATAGGAGAGGTCACCAAGGAGGACCTCCTCCAGAAATCCAAGGTGGGTTTTTCATTCATTCACTATAAATATGTCAAAGATGCCCAATCCAGGTCATTGGCAGAGTGTGCCATGGCCTACACACCCCTTAAGGTCATTACATGTTCAGCCTTAAAATTACCACGTGATCTGGAATATATTCTGTCTTTATTGTGTGTCTACAGTGAAAAGCATCACTGGTTCTCACCCATCCATCTTTTGGATAAGATGTTAAACCGAGGTCCAGACTCACTGTGGTCATTAAAGATCCTATGACACGTAGGGGGTTCCCCAGGGTCCTAGCAAAACAAATCCCTAATCTGACCTTCTCCATTTGGCCATCTAATCATCCCCCAGAGTGATTGGCTCTATGTTTTCTACCCTCTCCACCTCAAGCTGATGTGTGGTGAGTGTCTGGCACAAATGGCTGCCTTGCATCCCCAGGTGGGTGCCACACATTGGTGGTGGTTGAGGGTAGTGCCCCTCCCCTTCACTCTGAAGTGCTTTATCTTAGTGCTGTGAGTGACTAAGATAAAGCCCTATCTAAATCTAATCCATTATCATTATTATTATTATTATTAACCAAAATGTTATGTAATATTTTATTCATGTTCTCCTGCTCTTTCTACAGGGAACTTGCCAGTCTTGTGGAGCAGGGGGCCCAAACCTGTGGGCCTGTCTGCAGGTAGGGTCAGGGCTTGAATCCTTGCCTTTTCAAGGGTAATTGCCGGTTTAGCTTGTGTGCCTTGTCACATAAATGATGAGTATTGCGAGCGCAACTACAGCTGCATTTGCAAATAAAAGAATGCCAGGTGAATGCTTAATAATTAATGATGATGTTTTAGACTTAAATGTAATTACAAATGCAGTAGCTCTCAAACTCACGCATGCATGTAAGTACACAAAATGGGCAGTTCCAGCTGTGATTTTATAGTCCTATTGACGTTTGACATTCTAGGATGAAATTAATTTATAGATTAAGCTATTTTAGATACAGACAGATAAGTAGATAATGTGAAAGATATAAGCGAGGGTTCAGTCGCTGTAAGATCGTGTCTAATACAGTGTCTCTGCTTTGTAGAATGACTGCCCATATGTTGGCTGTGGAGAGTCCTTCTCTGATCACAGCACCCTGCACGCACAGGTAAAACCTTCTCACACTAATATACCTGCCAGCTTTTACTCGTCTTCTCATCAGTTTACGTCCATGGTGGACGGTGACGAGTCCCTTGAGTGATTGCGAGTATGTTTCCTTTAGGCTAAGACGCACAACCTGACTGTGAACCTGACGACGTTCAGGATCTGGTGTTATGTGTGTGAGCGAGAGGTGTTTTTGGAGCACAGGCCAGCCCTGGTGCCTGTACCTGTTGTACCCCAACACTGTAAAGCCACAGAGCAGGTACGACTCTTCTCCAACAGGGTCACACCTCCTTATTGGTCTCTGTCCCTTCCCACTTGATGAATTGATGGAGGGCTAGTGATGCTATTTCAAAGCCTGCTTCTTTACTCACTCGACATATTTATAGTGTCTATTAATTATTCGCCAGGAAGCAGCGCCTCAGCCAGTAGGTCAACCTCTAAAAGCCGTACCAATTGCTGTGGCAGAAGAAGAAAGTTCAGAGTCGGAGGAGGATGAGCTTAAACCCAGAGGTACACAAAGTCTTCTGTCAACATTGTGTCTCCTAAACAACAATTCACTTGAAGCTCCTTAAATCAGACTCGTTTGCGGTGGTTGTTAATGGGACAAATTTGTCACTGGTTTTAAGAAAATCTTTCAGAATCAATTCCAAAAATCTTTTCATTGTTGGATTCTTGTAAGTACTCATAATATTAGGTCATCGCTGCCATATTTAATACATAAGAATAGTTACTAGTCCTGTTTCTTTTAATCCAGACTTGCATTGATAATTAACCCTTAATGGTGCCCTCTTCAATAGACTTGTTCTAAAAATAAATGTGCGTTAACATCTAAATTGCATAGTTTGGACACCTTTGGTACAATATACATACAAGAACGTGTTCTCCTCTTGTTTGTAGGCTTGACAGGAATGAAGAACATTGGCAACTCCTGCTACATGAACGCAGCTCTGCAAGCCTTATCCAACTGGTGAGGTCAATTCTTCTCGTTACATTTGCGATGTGTCTCTTTTTCCTATGTTAAGACATTTTCCCTAAATTAAACAGTTGTGTTGATGTAATGTTTTTCCTCTCTTCTCTCACCAGTCCCCCTCTCACTCAGTTCTTCCTGGACTGCAGTGGATTGGTTCGGACCGATAAGAAACCTGCTCTCTGTAAGAGCTACCAGAAACTCATCTCAGAGCTCTGGCATAAAAAACGGTAATAAACACATAAACGTGACATAAAACTGCTTTAGACAAGTGACACAATGAAACTATACATTGTATGTAAAAATGAGAAGTTTATGTACGAATTAATCATTTACACTATGTTAAACTAACTGTCATGGCGGCTACCCTCCCAGGCCCAGCTATGTCGTCCCTACCAGTCTGTCTCATGGCATCAAACTAGTAAATCCCATGTTTCGTGGTTACGCTCAGCAGGTAGGGGCAAGCACCCAGCAGGTAACTACACCTGGCATCACTCAACAGCTTGACATTGTCTTGTGAACCCCTATGTATTTTTCTAACGCGTTCCCTAAAAATGACTAAAGTTATTTTTGCTATTTTAAATACATTTGTTTATAATGTTCTAAGGGATAGTCCAGTTTCGGGGAATTTTTAGTATTTTCCTTACATCCCCACAACCAGACAAAGTCGTAGTTTCCTTTTTTGTCTCTCTGTTGAGAACAGTGGAGATGAACTGTAGGAGAGCATAAATATAATCTTATTTATTTAGTAGTCATAACATTAACAACTTTGTAATCACTTAAACTACAATGTGTTAGTCTAGTTAGAATAGTTTGACATTTAGCGAAATGTGCTTTTTCACTTTCTGGCAGAGAAGCAGTTAGCTTAGCTTAGCATAAAGAGAGGAACCAGCTAGCCACAAAGTGTAATTGTAATTTTATACTTGTAAGGTAAGATGTAAGGTCTTAATTAGTGAGCTTTAGAGGTCCTGGTAGGTGGAAACCGTTACATTTGGTCTTTATGCTATGCTAAGCTGACCATTGTCCTAGCTCTAGCTTTTATACATTGCATACAAATATCAGAGTGGCCTTGATCTCATGTGACTCTTGTCAAGAAAACAAATAAGTGTATTTCCCCAAATGTTGAACTATTCCTTTAATTTTAAGAGAGGCTCCTTGATCCAGTAGACATCCAGTATATGAGCTAAGATAGGCTAAACTCTCAACATACCTTCAAAATGCATACAGACACATAAAAAAACGCATCTGTGACTTTGTCTGACTCTGAGGAAGTAAGAAACACTCAATTGCCCCTTTTAAAATACACAAACAAATGAACATCTTAAATCAAACCTTTGAGTTGTATTTGAGGTGCGTTTTAGTCTGAGTCTTTGTAAGAAACTGCATTACCTGTGTAATCTGGTTTAAAAATGTTTCTTGGTTGATTTAGGTTTAGAACATGTTTGACTGGAAATATCTATTTTTGTTTAACTGTGATTGCCATGGAAAAAAAGTTGAGAATGATAATGAATTTTGCCTGTATGATTAGGGTATACGTTATCCATGTACAGCTTCTCACCAATATACAAAATGCTTTCTTGTTGTAAAGAAGACATACACCATTGCTCACACATTTCTATTTCCATCTTCTTGTTTTGAAATAGTCAGGTTTACAGACATTTATTTGTTACCTATTTAACACATATAACTCCTGTCTCTGTGTATATAGCCATATTCATGCGTCTTCATTTTGAGTGACTGTTATGTGCTTTTCTTGCTACAGGACACTCAGGAGTTCCTGCGCTGTCTGATGGACCAGTTGCACGAGGAGCTGAAGGAGCCTCTGACAGAGTGCAGCATGAGCGGGGAGGGGAGTGATGGTGAGGAGATAAGAGATGGAGACCGCTCCCCGTCTGAGGATGAATTCCTATCCTGCGACTCTGGCTCCAGCAGTGACCGGGGGGAGGGAGGGGGAGCGGGTGACAGCGAGCTGCTGCTGCAGGATGAGTGTGACGGGGTCAGGTCACCGGCAGCGGGGATGGTGGCTGTCAGTACCGGCGGGGTGATCTCGGAGAAGGAGAGGCTGAAAGAAAGGAGGGTGTCTGGCTCTCCCCTCCGTGGAGGCTCGCAAGAGATGGATGAGGATGCTGATGTGGATACCGCAGCTGTGGAAGGGGCTCCTGACAGGGGGGAGGAAGAGGAGTTGACGCCAACTCCAAACACTGAGGTCCAAAGCCAGGAGAACAACCAGTTATCTGACACTGGGCAAGGGCAAGCCCAGAGCAACAACACCTCAGGTATAAGGCCAGCATGATTATGAAAGTGGATGTTTCAGTTTTATATTAATAGCATATGGATCGTTTGTCTCTAAACTGTCAGTTTTGTTCATCCAACGTGCTGTTTTCTAGAGCCGGACAATGAAGCATCAATGAGCCAGCCCCAGTCCCAGTCCACTCCCTGTAGTCCCGTGCGAACCCTTCAGGATCTGCATCCTAAACTGTCCTCCAGTCCACCTCGCTCCAGCCCCCTCCGCTCTGCAGGACCCGCGTACTCTTTCAAAAAAGGTAAGGAGCGAAAGATTTCCAGACACCTTCATTTCCAGGGTCTCCTCTTGAGACCACACAGTCTAGGAATGACAACTTGTTCTTAAGCATCTCCTCCTTTTTAGCTAGGAGTAACTAGCGCCGCCAAGAGGTTGACATTTTTAGTGAAATCTGAAGTATTGGAGGGATTGTCATGAAATGTGGGACAGACTTGTATATCCCCCTCAGGATAAATTGTAAAAACTTTGGCGATGTCTTCACATTTAATCTAGTGCCACCATGAGTTCAAAATTATAATTTGTCCAATACGTTGATTTATGAGTAAATACTTGGAAAAGGTGCCTGTAGATACTTATTCTTGTTGAAATAAATTGACGGTGTTTTGGGAATGCTCACCCAAGTCTCATCCACACATGTGAACCAGTGTTTTTAAGCTTCTCCTCTGTACATATCCAGTGCCTTTCTCTCCACTTCCTCCGTGTGTACATTTGAGTGCAGCAGTCTTTAAAAGGGACCTCTGTATTAAGTCTCTACTGTTAAAACACAGCACTTTTTGAGCATCTTTCTATTATGAATGAGTGTACTCCTGTTGTTATCGTCTCCACTTTGTGATTTTTCGGGATGCACATTAAATAGTGGTGTGACAAGTCCCTGGATTTTTGTAGTCCACAGAATTTTCTACACGTTGCACGGTGTTACTACAGGTGTTAAGATATTTAGAAATGTTTTAGATGACTAATTAACAACACTGAAATGAATGCAAACATTCTTTGGCATGCTTTTCCCTCATCCACACACAGGATTCTGGTGCTTTGTTAGACCTAGTCTACATATTAACATGCAACAATATTAAGTTTGTCCACTAATATCCTTCTTACCCTCATAATTCTTCCAGCTCAGCTGCTGCTCAGTTGCAGGAAGAAGAAACAATCTCACTATCGCAGCGTGATCTCTGACATCTTTGATGGCTCTATCCTCAGTCTGGTGCAGTGTTTAACCTGCGACAGGGTGAGCTGTGCTTCACATATTTAAACACCAGGGGGAGCTATATATTAAGTCAGAAAAAACATCTGTATTTACTAAGTTATATATTTTTGTCTTAAGTATTATAAAGAGTATTTTATATGATTAGAATTAATACACAATGCATCTGTGGTATTCTTAATTGAAAAATCTGATTTTTCATTTGTATTGTTCGCAATGCTTTTTATTATTTTAGATGATTTACTTAAATCCATAATCACTCATACACCACACTCTGACTTGTTAAGATAATGATTTATTTCACAGCTCATGGAGAAAAGCTCTACTCTTACTGATAGGCATGATAGGCATGGTGTGCAAACAAATTCTCTGAATGTGTGACAGGTCTCTACTACAGTGGAAACATTTCAAGACCTGTCCCTTCCTATTCCTGGTAAAGAGGACTTGGCCAAGCTCCACTCCTCCATACATCAGAACCTTCCAGTCAAGACCGGTGTGTGTCCCGACAATTACAGCTCGCAGGGCTGGATCTCCTACATCATGGACTCCATTCGACGGTCAGTGGGCCGTGCTTAACTGTCAACTTAAGAGGAGAGGAAGAAGTCAGCGAGTTCATTAGAATCTAATTGCGCACTAAAATGCTGATGTCGCTGATGTGATCTAATGAGGCAAGTTTCTGTTTAGAGGTTTCCATTTGACTTGACTTCAACGATGATGAAGCTTCTGAGACAAGTGGTACATGGCAATTTATTTCCACTGAAGTCATTTACACTGCATGCGCTGGTGGAGTCTACATTAGATGTAGGTTAGGGCATGTAGGTATCAGAGAGAGAGAGAGAGATGTTGCAGTTTTAAGGACTTTGGAGGATTTTGGAGACAACAACATATATCTTCTCCACTCTACTCTGCTCTGTCAGGCGCCCTGGGCACAGAGCATATTTATTGACCTTGTTGTAGTGGGAAGTGACTCAAGACGACCATCTGAGGAGCAAGTCTTTCATGAGACTGTGGTGATCAGGTGTATTTAAGCTGAAAGTTGCCCTTGCAACTTACTGCCCTCAATGATAAGGAGCTAATATCGCTCCAGGCAGGATTGCTTGTAGGGTTATTTAAACATTGCAAGTTCCTGACCCACCTGAAGGTCATTTTTGTCAGCATGATCACTTCAGGTTACAGAATAAAGAGGCCTGTGGCTGTATGTGGTTGTAATGATTGTGTCTCTGAACAGGTTCGTAGTCTCATGTATCCCCAGTTGGTTTTGGGGGCCCATGGTGACCCTAGAGGACTGCCTCGCTGCATTTTTTGCTGCAGATGAACTCAAAGGTAAACAATACTGCACTGTGGTATTCTGCCATAACACTCAAGTGTAAATGTATGCCTTGTATTTACATTAACATTCATTCTCTCCCCAGGGGACAACATGTACAGCTGTGAGAGATGTAAAAAGTGAGTAAAAAAAAAAAAAACGAAGTAAATCCAGGTGGAGACATGAACTGAAGAAATTCTTCTTTAATGAGTAGTTTTACAAGTCACATGCTTAAAAACAAATCATTTAAACAAGGATATTTTTCATTTAGATCTTTTACACAGTATTTTGTTTTCTACAGGTTGAGAAATGGTGTCAAATATTGCAAAGTACTTAGACTTCCAGAGGTACACATATTTTTTTTTTTTTTTTTAAATGTAATCTCTTACTTGCTGCAGATAACAAGATTATCTTTCAGATGGCCACATAAAGTTTTTGTTCTTAAACTGTTCTTGTGTAGATTCTGTGCATTCACCTGAAACGCTTCCGGCATGAGGTCATGTATTCGTTCAAGATTAGCAGCCATGTGTCCTTCCCATTGGAGGGCCTGGACATGCGACCTTTCCTGGCTAAAGAAAGCCCATCTCAAGTTACCACCTACGATCTGCTTTCAGTTATTTGTCACCATGGCACTGCAGGAAGTATGAGATGACTTCATTTCCTATAGATTACAGGCATTTCAGATGTTCTACAGTTGTTTTTACAATTTTATCTATGCAGAGTAATCACCTCACTTTTTGTCTTATGTTCTGCATTTTATGGTGCTCTTGAAGGTGGACACTACATAGCTTACTGTCAGAATGTGATCAATGGCCAGTGGTATGAGTTTGATGACCAGTATGTCACAGAAGTCCATGAGACTGTGGTGCAGAACGCAGAGGCCTATGTGTTGTTTTATAGGTAAGCACTTCAAGACTTTGTAAGGTCAACCGGTAATAAATGCTGATTTATTCAAAATGCTGCTACAGAGTGTATTTTTCCTGGATTTATGCAGGAAAAGTAGTGAGGAGTCGGTGAGAGAGAGGCAGAAGGTGGTGGCTCTGGCCAATATGAAGGAGCCAAGCCTGCTGCAGTTTTACATCTCCAGAGAATGGCTGAACAAGTTCAACACCTTCGCAGAACCAGGCCCCATCAGCAACCACACATTTCTTTGTCAACATGGAGGTTTGTAGTAAAATATTAATGTAAATAAATGTGTGTGGCCAAATTCCTGCCTTATCACACTCGCATAACAGACACACATTATCTTTTCCTACACTATTCAGCTGATTTACATCTGTTAAATGATGGAGGGTAGTGCTATCTAGATGTTAGCTTTTAAAACTAATAATTCTGGTTCTCAACCCAAAAACAAACATCAAAGCTGTATCAATAGCTCAAAAGTTCACAGTGTGATAAATATTAGTTAGACTTTTATGATAGTTGACTTGTTTACACGTCTCAGTTAAAAAAACAAAGCTTTATTGCTTTTGTGAGTTACAGGCCATTAATGTTCAAGAGGGTAGGGATTTTGTGTACAGTCCAGAAAAGGTCAGAGATTTCTTTTTTCTTCACCATATATTTTCTTTGTACAGGGATCCCTCCGAATAAATACCACTACATAGATGACCTGGTTGTGATTGTTCCCCAGAATGTGTGGGAGTACCTTTACAACAGGTAAATATGTGACACGGACATCATTTTTATGTGAATGACAGTATTCAGGTGAAAAGGAGACTCAAGTCAGTGTCCATTTTTTTCACCCACCGTGACCCTACTGGTCCAGTGTTCAGGTACTCTAGGGGATTTGAAACAAACATTTATATTAACCTTCAAGTTGACTAATGTGGGGATTTTTTTTGTTGGCTTTGTTATATCACCACCTTGGCGTCATAGATTGTGGAGGTTTGTGAACATAGCAGTGACGGACCTACAAAAATGATCACCGACTCCATAGTTCCCCTCAGTTCTGCACAGTGTTTTAGTGTCTTATTTAAATTTTTTATTAATTCAATTCAATTTTATTTATATAGCGCCAAATCACAACAACAGTTATCTCACAGCACTTTTCATAAAAGAGCAGGTCTAGACCGTACTCTGTGATGATATTTACAGAAGCTCAACAATTCCCACCAAGAGCAAGCACTAGGCGACAGAGGCAAGGAAAAACTTCCTTTTAAGAGGCAGAACCATGGCTCAGGGTGGGCGGCCATCTGCCTCGACCGGTTGGGGGTGAAGGAGAGAGCGAGAGAGAGAGAGAGAGCGAGAGAGAGAGAGAGGGCAAGAGAGAGAGAGAGAGAGGGAGGGGAGGGAGGCAGCCTACACAATATACACACAGAGGTACAGACAGTAAAGGTGATGTTGCTATGGACTAAATGAAAAATGGTACAGATATGTATAATAGTGTTAATGGTAACAGTCGTAATGTTAATGATTATAATAACAATAATAATAATAGGACTAGTTACAATAGTCGTTGCAGCAGAGGGTGTCGAGCAGGAACACGGGGGCAGCAGGTGACCCGCAGCCACAGATCCAGACTCCACAGCTCCAGAGCCAGAAACACCTGCAGGAAGTGATAGGAGGAGAGAGGAGAGGGACGAGAAAGCACAAGACTACAGGAAAGGGGAGAAGTTGTGTTAGTAACATGCAATAATGGGATGAGGTTGCATACAGAGGGAGAGAAAGTAGAGGAGAGAGGAGCTCAGTGCATCATGGGAAATCCCCCGGCAGTCTAGGCCTATAGCAGCATAACTAAGGGATGGTTCAGGACTCACCTGAGCCAGCCCTAACTATAAGCTTTATCAAAGAGGAAAGTCTTAAGCCTACTCTTAAATGTGGAGCTGGTGTCTGCCTCCTGAACCCAAACTGGAACCTGGTTCCACAGGAGAGGAGCTTGATAGCTGAACGCTCTGGCTCCTAGTCTACTTTTGGAGACTCTAGGAACCACAAGTAACCCTGCATTCTGGGAGCGCAGTGCTCTGGTGGGGTAGTAAGCTACTATGAGCTCTTTAAGGCCATCAGGCTTCCTTTGTGATGCAATATTCCAGACTCAAGTATTGAAGTTAGTCTCAGTAGATCATTTTCAAAATCCCAACACATTGTATAGCATATGGCTGGAAGAAATGACAAATTGTTTTACCTTTTTTTTTATTGATTTGCTTGATTCACTTGGTCCCTGCGATGGACTGGCGACCTGTCCAGGGTGTACCCCGCCTTTCGCCCAATGTCAGCTGGGATTGGCTCCAGCCCCCCGCGACCCTGTGTGCAGGATAAGCGGTTGACGATGGATGGATGATTCACTTGGGTCACATATTTAGATCAGACTATTAATAATTCCTGCTTAATCAGAAAGATTCAAGTCCCTGTGATAATATGACGTAGTGTAAAATTATCCCGTGATACTGTGTATATTTCCGTGAAGCCTTTAAAAATTTTAAGAAAAACAAAGTTTTCTGTGAGTGGTCCTAAACCTTGTACTGGTTCTGCTAGCAGCTGTTCCCAAACAGCTAACATTGAAATTTATTTTATAAATGCATAAAATGCTTACCTAGTAAGTTGAGAGAAGATCCACCTCAGTAAGTTTGTTTCTTTGACAGGTTCTGTCCTTACTGCTTTAAATATAATAAATATATCTAAATGCATTAATTATTAATCTTCACACACAAATCCTGCATAAGATCGCTGCAGTCAAAATGAATATGTCCAATGCAGATGTTTACACCTGGCCGTCCAGGTCTCCAAAAATAATAAATTAAATATGTATGTAGCCCATGTTGAAGAAATATTGTGAGCCAGGTTACGTAGACTGATGAGGACTTAACATAGCAATGTTTATTGAGACTCAGCCGAGGAGATATAGTGTCATCATCTAATGTCTAAACACAACAAATCTTTAGAATACTTGTCTGGGGATGTTTATCCTTCCTAGATCTACAGAGATTGGTTACGTGTCCAAATAAGGTTATTGTTCAACCCTCTATACATGTGTGAAGAGTCTATTGGTTATTGGTTCAAATCAAGACACATTGTGTGTCCGTCACATGCAACACTTTCAACATAGTGCCAGTCACTCAGTCTCATGTTTAGATTCCAATGCTACATCATATTGGAATA
Source organism: Micropterus dolomieu (assembly GCF_021292245.1). NCBI lineage: Eukaryota > Metazoa > Chordata > Actinopteri > Centrarchiformes > Centrarchidae > Micropterus > Micropterus dolomieu. Next base: position 8,795,750 of record NC_060162.1, on the reverse strand, counting down.
TATTACTAATCTGTGGAGCTTTTTGTCATTTTGTTTGTTAAAAAACATGCTTTTAAACCTGGATAAACCTGGACTCAACGACAAAGTGAGCTGCCTCCTAAATATTTGAGCTGAATAGAACGTTTCTCAATTACTAGACTACGTGCTTAAGAACAATGAGATATTCAGCGATATGGATGAGAAGCAATTCCAGCAACCTGCTGGGAGTGAAATGTGAAAGTAAGAAAAAACTGCGGTATGTAGGTATTTGGAGGCGTTTGTTTACCTGCCAACTGTATGACCAATATGCAACTGTATGTCCAAAATAGTCAGTGCTGCTTCCTAGTGACCAAAGTTCACAATATCAAGTAAGACTGTGCGGCACGTTACAATGCAACCTATTGTAAACATGGTTTGATTAAATAAAGACATAATAAATGCTATATGGCAGCCCTAACAGTTACAAGCTTAACTTGTTCATGTTCTCTTTATTTAAGCACCAGTGTACCAATGTGCTCCACACCCTTGGTGTTAGTGAGGACTCTGACAGCAGCGTTCTGGAAACGCTGCAGCAGTATAAATGATTTTTAATAAGACCTGTGAAGACACCATTAGAATAGTCTAGCCTGCTGCAAATAAACAACTCTATTAGGGCCGTCTCTGAATAGTCAAAGATGCTTCGATGGGCGGAGCCTGATTCGACTGTCGATCTCAAAGAACAAAGAATATTTTATCATTTTTAAATAGCAATATATCAGTCTGTGTGTACTGAATGTAAACATTATACAAGTTTCACTTTTTGAATGGAATTACTGAAATAAATCAACTTTTTGATGATATTCTAATTATATGACCAGAACCTGTATATCTCCAACCCTAGCTGGCAGGACAAGCCAGAGCTCATGCTTCACGTAACAAGAGAAAGTTGGGAAGTAGTAGCTATACCGTATAAGAGGGAATGAAAGAGAAGAGGAGGTAGAAAAGCTGTTCATTTGTTAAGATGTGTTAAATGTTTATTATAAAACTGGTTGAGACTACACTACATGCTACACTTTTTATTTTATTTTTTCTGAAATTAAGCACTTTATTTTAAAATGCAGTTATTATTTATTGTCACTTATCACTTATCAGTTTGATGTGAAAACTGACATTAAATATTGTTAAAATATTATTTAATTTGACAGTCAGTTGATACAACTATACGTTATGGCACTGAATGATAATGCAAGTTAGTTGTTATGATGTCCCGGACCTTTGTTTCTGGAATTTTTTCTAACTGGACCTCTTTGAATTCTTAATTGAATACCTCTGGCGTAGACCAACACCCCGCCATGCAGTTTTCCTCGACAGTCACCCCACTAAACAGGGACGTCAACACCATCACACCACGTGTGGAATGAGGGGGGACCCCTGTGGGAGGGTCTCTACCCGCGTGTGCATAAGCTTGAGACATGCATTAACAAAGCCAGATGGTTCTTGGACAGGGCTTTGCTGGACACACCATCATTGAAACACACCGCCGGATAGAACATAGCATACCAACAAACAAGACACAGTAGATGCAGCCTTGCCTCACGGGACCTGAATGGGGTGGAGGATCCAACCATATTATCTACTTTAAATTTATATATTACATACTGCCATATAAAGCAGCCCTTCTGTGCTGCATTTTATCACCTTTACAGTGTAAACAAATAATTTCCCGTGTCATGAGCATCATGGAGAGGTGGTCGTAAGAATGAGCTCTTAGGGGGATGTAACTTGTTGTAAACAGTTGGAACATTCACAAAGTGATCACCGTTATCAACACTGTCAACAATCTTCCCAGGGAAGGATGTCTCTGGACCCTGCTAGGTTTGGGCTAAGCACCAAATGTTTCCAACGTCTTGCTTCTGCGCCTTATCTTTTGTCTTTGATTCTGCTGCACAACATTATTTACACAAATGTAGATCTCTTGTTTCTAAAGCATCAAAAAATAATTGTCTGTCTTTTCAAAATGTTAATAGTAAGAATGAATCAAAACTACTTGACTCCCTTGTATTTTAAGCAGTCCCTTTCTCAGGCTTTTAAAAGACACAAAATCCCTTATTTTTTAAGATTTATCTTAATTTACTAATTTAAATAAATTAGCTTTTACAAGTATTCATGTTCTAGAGGTGCCTGTTTGTTAAGAATGTTGACTAAATAAAGTTAAAGGAAAAGGCAGAATCATTTTGTGAGAAATAGGTAATTTAGATTTGGAATAGGCTGCAATTTTTACAGTCCATTCAATATTTTACACAAGGAGAGAGTGATGAATAGACTCATAATCATACCATTTCTCATTAGGTATGACTGAATACATTATGGTGAAAGGATGTGGCTGAAAAATGATTTGCTAGGCAATTATAGCGACACCTAGTGTGTTATTCCACTGGGCCTTTGTATGTCTTGGTGGCAATTAATTCAGCCAATCTCTGATTTCCGATGTATTCTTCCTATTTGTAACCACACCAAAAAGTATAAATATTTTTCACTCCTCTAACAGACTCACAATCAGGGATCTGGTAAGCACCACGCGTTGAAAACTTTCTTGAAGATGGCAAGTATAGAATATAACAACTTTTAAAAAAATTTAAATTTTGTAATTACACATTCAGCGATTTGTCATCCATTTCACAGCTCTCAGGATCTCAATATCAGATTATTTCCCGATTTCCATGAACAATCCTGCAAGATATTGTTACAAGGAAGAATCTGTGTTTCAGCCTGACTTTGTGAAATGGAAAATGCCACTATAATGTTTCACTTTAACCTCACCATGTATGTGAACATAGGGTCTTACCGCTATCCAGCGTTTGTTCTGTGCTTTCTGCTGTTTGCTTTTATTGTCTGTGCTAATCTTGTTATAATACTAGTAATATCACGTGAGAAAACACTTCATGAGCCCATGTATATTTTTATTACATTTTTGTCTGTCAATGCTCTGTATGGTTCCACTGGCTTCTTCCCCAGATTCCTCATGGACCTTCTGTCCGATTCCCATTTAATCTCACATTCAGCTTGTTTCACTCAAATCTATATTATTTACACATATGCTTTTAATGAAATGACCATCCTGGCCATTATGGCGTATGATAGATATGTTGCTGTATGTGATCCTTTACACTATTATAGCAAGGTGAGCCCTAAGAAAGTCCGTATGTTGGCAGGCTTTGCTTGGATCTTTCCAGCCTTTTGTATTGCACTGTGTCTTGGTTTAGTCATTAGGCTTCCTCTGTGTGGCAACTCGATCCTAAAAGTATACTGTGCAATCTGGAATATTGCTAAATTGTCGTGTGTTCCCACTTTTATCAACAATATTGTTGGCTTGCTTGTAACCACAATTACAGTAATCCTGCCCCTGATCTATGTCTTGTATACTTACTTAAGAATAATGCTTGTGTGCAGAAAAAGCTCATCTGAATTCAAGAGCAAAGTGTTCCAAACCTGCTTACCTCATACTATTTCATTTGTCACTTATTCCTTCAGTGTATTCTGTGATATTGCCTTAAGTCGTTTTAATGTTGAAAATCTAAACCCATTTTTTGCTGTAATTTTATCACTGGAGTTTGTAATGATACCTCCACTTCTAAACCCTCTTTTGTATGGTCTGAAATTACCAGAAATAAGAAGGCACATTTTCAGGACCTTGTTATGTTTAAAAACTCTTTCTTAAACTCTCTCTAAAGTAATGACTTAAAAAGTGACAAATTTCTGCTCTATACAAATTCACATAATGTTCTCTGTGAAATGTTTTCTTTTAAAGCTAGGAATTGGTATGTGTGCAGCCCTCCAACACAAGGTCTCAGAAAAGAAAACCTAGAACTAAACTACATTGCCCTGTGTGCAGTTTGCCAAATAAAAAGTGTAATCAAAGTGAGTAGAGCATTATAACTGTACAATCTATGGCACAGTCTGCACTCAAAATACACAGAAGCAAAAAGCACTTGAGAAAAGAAATTGTGCTGTTTGTTTTTGTTTTTCTTAATTAATGAGATAATTACCTCAGAACTACGACATACATACATTTTCATGGGGAAAAAGATTTTGCTAAATGTTTCTGATAATTATCTCAGAATTAAGAGACACATTATCGTGGGAAGAAAAGTTTAGCTCGTTTCTGAATTAACAATATACCTCAAAACAGACACAGACACTTTCATTTAGCTCGATTTCAAGAAGGTAAACATGCCCTGCCTGTTTAGTTTAATCCAGTTTTACTTTGGTTTGGGTTTGAGATCCTTGAAATCATATACGCCTAGCACTATTGTTGTTGGAGGGTCACTGATTAGCGTCAGTGGCATGCAGGTGAGAGCTTCTTGCAGGATTTTTCAAGAAAAACAAAGCAGGATTTTTCTTCTCTCAAGGAAATGCATTATTTTCCATAGAACAGATCAATAAAAATAAAATGTACTGCTCAGTGTTAATTTAGTCATACCATTTTGAGAGAATGCTGACATTAAAAAGGACACCAAGAAGTAAAATATTACTGCCACTTAAAAATGTTTTTGTTGTATCCACTATTTTGTAACCTCTCTTTGTTCAAATTCCATGATTGTTACTTTCATTGCTAGCCTTAGTCACCCTATCAGAAGTGTAAACTAGCTGTTTTATTTTTGTTACATACAGCAGTTGAGTGAAACCAGATTCATCAGCCAATGTATAGCTCCTTTTTAATGAGCTGAACTGATTGAATTAGCTTCAAAGTGATTGTGAGTGCCAAAGGTTTGCTGACACTTCACTTCTGTAGTTTTTTTTTCATATGTTGTAGCTCTCAAACTTCGTAATGTCTTCAACACTTGTTGTTTTTTCGGTCTGAATGATATGACATAAACATAATAGAGCCTAATAGAAAGCTTTTGACTCACTGAACCCTTCTCTGAATGGTGATTGTTACTGTTATTAGGAATGGTATGATTGGATTTCCCCAAATGCTACTGGGGTAATAGTGCAATTTATAGTTAGTTTTTAGACCTTCCAGAAAAATAAAAGCAATAGCTAGCTGACAGGGTTGCATGCAACCAATGAGCATATCAATAGCAAACTACTTTATTTTGTGGGTTAGGGTTACAGGTGATGTAAAAAAAAAAAAACCCAAAAAACCCTTCCGGATTTGTTTGTCCACTTTATAGTATTAGCAGTTAAAGGTTTGGTTTACACATTTTATGACTACGTTAGTGGTTCTGTCCTGTTCTTCATTGGATTTGGGGAGCACTTGCTAAATCCTTATTTTATTTTAAAGTGAAACTTGTTTGAAAACATGGTTATGTTGGAATGAAATACAAGTCTTATCTAACATTTATTCTTTTAATACTGTACTTTCAGGCTAATTAGCTACCATGCACCAAATACACAGTGATCAAGAGCAAGACCCTTTGCAGGGTTCTTTTTAAAAATCATGATCAGCTGTGAAAGAGTTTTTAATCAACACATGAACTTAATATTAATTAGCCCTTAATTAACTTTCAACCGCTTATACAACCTGCTTGCAAAAGCTGACATTGAAGTCAAGTCAGTCTCTGATATGACTGTACCAAATCATTCATTGCTATATAAGTTTTGTAACTGACATTTAAGGGCTGGTATTGTTCGTAGGCCTATGTGCTGTCAATTTCCATGGTGCACTATATCGACTGAAGTATATCATAGCCCTGTATACACTATGAACATTGATTGAAGATGGTTTCCCCCCTTTTTCAACAAACCTAGCGCTGCATCTACTGTCTTAAGTTATTTGTCTGTTTGCAACATTAAACATTTGGGAGAACTATGCGCTATCATGTATGTATTTCACACAGAAAGTGGAACGTACCTAGCCTAGCTTGCTAGTGTTACCACCGATTCCCACTAGATCTTACATTCGGTTCATATGGCATGGTTATTTCAACACCTGCGGAATGATCAGCTTGCTTGCACCCTCTCATTGCTGTCTTTGTCCAGCATTATAGAAAGAAGTGGGTCTAGCTAGCATTAGCAGACTGTCAGACTGATAGTTTACAGCTTTGGGTAGTGGTGTTACCTCTGGGACTAACAGCAAAGAGCAGCAACTATTGTCTTGCTTACAACCTGTCTGATTGTTGCACTACTCGTCTCTTTCTCAATCAGACTTTGTTGTAGTGATGTCCCGGATCTCAGCATTTGATCTTTAATAAAATAGACAGTACATGTGAATGATATACATTTAGAAGGTTAGAGGCTCAGGTTGATGAGGTCTTCAGTGAAAGCAACTGCCACATCACTGATTGGATGTTTGAAGTCCTATGATAATAACGTCATTTAGTGTTACTGCCACAGAAGAATATAAACAAATGGTAACACTTCTTGTAAGGGATAAGTAGACACAGAACAGAATGTCCTATTTTTTTCCCTCCCACAAGTAAGTCCCTATGGGTAATGAAACAGTGATTACTATGTTTACTCTGTCAGGGTTAAATGGCACAGCAAACTACAGAGTTGCTCTCTTTGCTCTCACTTTATTGTCTTACAGTGTGATTTGGCTGGTAAATGTGACCATTATTGTGACAATCATTGTGAACAAAAGCCTTCATGAACCTATGTACATCTTCCTCTGTAATCTGTGCATCAATGGACTTTATGGGACAACAGGCTTTTACCCCAAATTCCTCAATGATCTTCTATCTAACACTCATGTTATCTCTTATGCTGGATGCCTTCTGCAGGGTTTTGTGTTGCACTCTTCAGCTTGTGCTGATTTCTCTCTTCTAGCTCTAATGGCCTATGACAGATATGTGGCTATATGTCGACCTCTGGTTTACCACTCTGTGATGACTAAACAAAAAGTTTGTGTGTTTGTGTTTTTTGCTTGGCTTGTACCCTTTTCCCTGCTGTTCATAAGCACAGTAACAACATCTACATCAGGGTTATGTGGCTCGCATATACCAAAGATCTACTGTGTTAATTGGTTAATTTCTAATCTAGCTTGCTCTTCCTCCATAGCAAGCATTGTTATTCCAGCTTTTAATTATACTTTTTATATTGGCCATGTTATTTTTGTTTTTTGGTCTTATATATATATGATCAGAACATGCCTAACATCCAAAGAGAACAGAGGTAAATTTATGCAGACATGTGTACCACATTTATTCTCTTTAACAATTGTTGTTGTATCTTTGCTCTTTGATTTGTTGTACATGCGATTTGGCTCAAAAGAGATATCACAAGGTGTGCAGAATTTTATGGCAATGGAGTTTCTCGTTATTCCTCCAATTATCAATCCCCTGATTTATGGTTTCAAATTGACACAAATAAGAAATAGAATTCAAAATTGTATGTGCGGTAAAAGTTCAGCTTTCAGACTAAAGTCATAAATTGGTCTGTAAAAAGAATAATTCTGCTTGTACATATATTGGATTTGGGAGAAATGCCTGATACATCTAACAATATTTTTAATCAGTAGACAATATGACATTTACACATAAATACCATTCCAGGTTGTTCCAGTGCCGACACAGAATGAAAGAAAGCAGTTTATAGAGAACACTCTGTGGCATGGAAAGCAGGCCAATTAAATACATGTAACAATTATGTTTTAAATGTTTCTATAATAACATTTAATATATTTCCAGTCATCTGTGGATTTCAATAAATCTGTCCCTGATCATAAGACTTCTGCCTTGTTCCACATAGCTGTGTCTCAAAATGTATTTTGCTTGAGTTGAGGGGTACTGAAAGTGAGGGGGTAAGGACAAATAACTGCACATGCCAAACTTGCTTTGAGGAGCGTTTGTCAATTAACACACCATTCAAAACTAATTGTCCTGTATCTGTTGTACAAACTGCAAACAACATTCAAAATACACTGAAATTATAAAGTAACTCCCTAAATACCCAAGGCAGTGATTTTTTTTTTTACCTTGTACAATACTGTTGTTTCTCTCATAGCAGAACAGTTGCTCAACATGTTGTCACCTTTGCCAGATTTTTGATTAAGCTGAACAAAAAATGCAAAGTCGCAGTCCCAACTATTAAAACTGTTATTATTGATTTCCTTGTGAAAATTTTCACTCAATTATTTCAAAATGTACCTTTCTTTCTTACGCCTTAATTTTTTAAGACTATAGACTCCTTTACAATGCACTGTGTTTGGGTAGACAAACCCCCTCACATTTACATAGGCCAAGGCCAGAGAAAGATCTGGGGCTACCAGTTTTTCAGCATTACTACAGGGTCTGTAACACAAGAGTTATGGTTCTCTGGCAGTACTTTTCTTCTGAGGGGAGATACAGCAAATACCCTCCATTTCAACATTTTTACTTTGGAAAAGCCCCAGAATAAATTAACTTTTTTTCTTTGGCTGTGATCACCAGACCCTTTTGTCTGATCTCTTTTGAATTTTGCATATTGTTACTTTTCCTTAGATATGGCTATATGTAGTTTTTCAATGAAATCACTTATTAATAAATAAAATTTTTACTGCCTTCATGTCAATGGTCTGTAGCCTCATTTAGAAAGAAGCACACACCTGTTTTCTCTGTTGCTTGGAACAGCCACTATTCTGTTTTTCATGTGAAGGTCAGAATGTAGCCCTGTGTGCGCCTCCGAAGCTCTCTCCAACTACAGCGACAACACCGTAGCTAACAACATGCAGTCCACTCATGGCCGTAACCAGCTATGAGGTCACCGTCAGCCTATCAATAAAGAAATTAGAGTAAAAACCATTGATAACACAATCAACTTTGATGAAGGCTTTAGGACCATGCGGACGCATGTCATTACACTGTTGCAACCCTCATTTTAACTTGAATAAGTGTTTCCTGATCAGTGTCCAGTGGAAACATATGAAACACATGCAAACATTGTGCGCACAATAACTAAGACCACCACTGTCTGCAGGCAGGCTTTTGGATGATACCATTTACCTTAGAAAAGGGAATGGAGGGTGTAATATGGTGAAGCGTCTCTCTATTATGAGAGAGACTGTGCGCATTTACGCACAAGGCATAGCAGCGTAACTTCATTGAATATTAAAATCTCCCAACACGCCAACAGGATCGGTCAGGATCTAATATTAATACTAGGGCTGGGCACGTTAACACGTTATTATCACATTAATAAATTATTGCCGCCAATTATTGTATCACATAAAGTATGTGAATTCCCTCCTGTTGATGTCCTGATAACTATTTACATTTACACAAAGAGCGAGGATCAGTCTCTCTTCCAATGATTTGTGTTTCAATTTGTTTGCGACGCGACAATTCAACTTGGGCGGCGGGCGAAAAATAATGTTTATTTTAGGAGAGGCCTCCGATTCGTCCATGTAGATGACAATCACGTTTTTAATATAGTGACTGGTTAAGGGGCGGGACTAACAGGCAGAGCGGAGTACACCGGTGTTGTGCCCAATGTGTGTGTTTTCTGTGGAGGCAGCGACAAGCTGCAGAAGAAAGAAAGTGTAATTTAATAAACGTACAGAGACAGTTAGTAGCCTGGCTAGTTTATAATAAGTTTGTCACACTGCTACATAGTTTTGTGTATTGTACTGTGTGTGAGAGCTAATAGTCTGCAGATAGCAACAGGTTAGCACCATCGCTAACAGCAAGCTAACCTTGTACGAACACTGGAGCCCCTGACAGCCGCCTGTGTGACCGGCTGTTAAAGCTTTGCTTTGAGGGAGACCGTCCTGTGCCTGTTTTCATCTTCATCTTTCTGAGAGGATTGCAAAACATGAGAACAGCGGGAGTCATCTGGACGATGCTGTGAAACTGGGCTCAATCTTACTTGCGCCCATCAGGCGCTCCAGTGAGCAGCACAACAAACACTGCGGGGCCACAACAAGTCAGCGGACTGTCTGAAAACTTCGGTCACCCAGAAGTTTGCCCAGAGGAAAAACCGCCGGGCCACCTTTCTCCTCACATGAGGCCTCAGCTCTGGTGAGAGAAAGCTTCTTCTACCATCCTTCTGCTGCTGGTCCCTGCATGGGCAAATTGTTGTGCTGGATCGTTGAGACTAGGCTACGGATTATGGTTGTTGTCATATAGCCGCTTTCATGCTGCATTATTATTCGTGATTAACGTTATTAGGCAGTTTGCCGGCTGGGTGGCTGTATGAAAGGTATGGAGCTGGGAATTTGATTTATATTGGGGGACATTCTTTCCGTTTTGATTGCAGGATCTCTGTGGAAAGCGGCTATTGAAAGGCTCTGGATCCCTAAAACGTTGTCTGTGTTGTGGTGGCAGCCCGGCTGACGGTGAGTGTCCTGGTTTTTTCTCCTTTTTATCAGTTTTTCTGCTTTTTTCCTTGGTTTCCTGTTCTCTGCCTGCCTCCCTGTGTCCTGTGTTTTCTCCCCTGTGTGCTCTCTCTCTCCCTCTGCTCCTGAGCCCAGCCAACTACCTGCACCTGCATCTCATCAGCCACCTCGTCAGCCTGCCACACCTACCAGTAATCACCTCATGACTGCCTGTATTTCAACCCCGGTTCTCCACACCATCCTCGCTTGATCGTCGTTGCTCCATACCCGGTACACTCACCCTCGTCCTCCGTTCGGCTGGGCTCATCCACTGGCCCACTCCTCCTCGGACTTCCCTCACGGCGTCCTCCCGGTTCCCCTGCCTCTCCTCGCTTCCTCGGCCCCTGTGTCCCCCCGGCTCCCTGGCCCCCTGTCTCCTTGGTTCCCCGTGCCTGTGCTTCCCCGACGTCCTCCTCTCCCTCCACTCCAGTCCCTCTCTCCCTTTTTCCCTCAATAAACCTCCTTCCCTCAGAGTGCTGCATTTGGGTCCTCTCTGTCCACACACCACGCAATCCCATAACAGAACGATCAAGCCACGCATGGACCCAGCACGCTCACCCTCCCCCCTCTCCACCGACTCCTCGGAATTTGAGTCCTGGCTCCGGGACTTCTTCAAGCTGAAAGAGCTGTGGAAGGGAGCCATAAATGACGGCCTGAAGAAAGCTTTCCGGGCCAGGGCTCAACAGCTGCTGTGGGCTGAGCCTCGCCTGAGGGATTTCGTCCCACCATGGGATGCCAGTTTCCTCCACGCCCTAGCCCTTCCCCCCGCCAAGGAGCCCCCAAGCGCGCCCCTCCCGGTGTCTGCGTCTGGGCCGTCACCTTGGCCTGAACTCAGTGATCGCTGGACCGGAACGGAGGTTGTTCCGGCGGCCGTTAGCCCCTCCACGGAGGATCTCTGCCAGGTGAGGACCCTCACGGACAGTCTCCTCGGGGACTTAGGGGCGGAGGATTGGCATGGAGGAGGATGGACGCGCTAGTCGGCTTCGAGAAGGCTCTGGGTCAACAACCGCGCCTACTGCGTACTCCAGGCATGGCTGAGCTGCTTTGGGAGGTGGGTCGTCTCAAGGAAGCCCTGCGATCGGCCCTGATTTGCCCCGGTGCGCTTCATGCTGGGCTTAGCATGCGGCCTGCTAGTCCCCTGCCTGTCCCTCTACCAGCGGGCACCACTATCCTCCAGTCAGTCCCTCCTGATCCCCAGCCGGTTAGGCCCCAGTCTGACCCTGATCCCCAACCTGCTAGCGCCGCTTGCCTATCCCTCCTAGTCCCCATCCTGCTAGCCCCCAGTTTGATCCAGGTCCCCAGCTCACTAGCGCCGCTAGCCCCCAGCCTGTCTCTTGGCCTGCTAGCGCCACTAGCCTCCAGCCTATCCCTCCTAATCCCCAACCTGCTAGCGCCTCTGGCCCCCAGCCTGTCCTTGATCCCCAGCCAGTCAGCCCCCGGCCTGGCCCTGATCCCCAACCTGCTAGCGCCGCCAGCCTCCAGCCTGTCCCCCCCGATCCCTTGCCCCTTAGGGCCGCTAGCCCCCATGCCCCGGAACCAAGGAGACAGGGGGCCAGGGAGCCGGGGGACACAGGGGCCGAGGAAGCGAGGAGAGGCAGGGGAACCGGGAGGACGCCGTGAGGGAAGTCCGAGGAGGAGTGGGCCAGTGGATGAGCCCAGCCGAACGGAGGACGAGGGTGAGTGTACCGGGTATGGAGCAACGACGATCAAGCGAGGATGGTGTGGAGAACCGGGGTTGAAATACAGGCAGTCATGAGGTGATTACTGGCAGGGGTGGCAGGCTGACGAGGTGGCTGATGAGATGCAGGTGCAGGTAGTTGGCTGGGCTCAGGAGCAGAGGGAGAGAGAGAGCACACAGGGGAGAAAACACAGGGAGGCAGGCAGAGAACAGGAAACCAAGGAAAAAAGCAGAAAAACTGATAAAAAGGAGAAAAAACCAGGACACTCACCGTCAGCCGGGCTGCCACCACAACAGGGCCCACTCCTCAATGGACGCCTCCCGGCGGCCTCCCTATTGGACAAGGGGCTTGGCAGACGAACACAGGGGGGAGGAAGTCGCACTGGGGTCCGGCTGATGGGGGTCCAGGGTCCAAAACCAAACAGGGAATTCAGGGAGGGCTTCAGGACAGGGAAGGGTTAGGGGAACGGGCAGGTCTGAACTGAAAACACAGGGCTAGACAGGGTGCCAGAGGGTAGAGCTGGGGGACCAGGGAGTTCAGACGGGGTGCCAGAGGGTAGAGCTGGGGGACCAGGGAGTTCAGACGGGGTGCCTGAGGGTAGAGCTGGGGGACCAGAGAGTACAGACGGGGTGCCTGAGGGAAGAGCTGGGAGGCCAGGGGGTTCGGGCGGACGTCCCGTGGGCGGAGCAGGACCAGGGAAGCCAGAGGGCGGACCAGGGAAGCCAGGAGGGTCCGGCGGGCGGCCCGAGGGCGGACCCGGGAAGGCAGAGGGCGGACCAGGGGAGCCAGGAGGGTCCGGCGGGCGGCCCGAGGGCGGACCGGGGAAGCCAGAGGGTGGACCAGGGGAGCCAGGAGGGTCCGGTGGGCGGCCCGAGGGCTGGGCTAAGGGACGAGACGACCTCTCCAGAGGCCGGGGAGCAAGGCGAGACAAGCCAGAGAGTTCGGGCGGGCGGCCCGAGGGACGGGCTAGGGGGCGAGACGACCTCTCCAGAGGCCGGGGAGCCGGGCAGGGAGCCGAGCGTGGCGACCTCTCCAGAGGCCGGAGAGCCGGGCGAGGCGGCCTCTCCAGAGGCCGGGGAGCAAGGCGAGACAAGCCAGAAAGTTCGGGCGGGCGGCCCAAGGGACGGGCTAGGGGGCGAGACCACCTCTCCAGAGGCCGGGGAGCCGGGCTAGGGGCTGGCAGCGCGACAGCAGCGGGGGGAGTCAGGGATGAGGCTGCTGGGCTGAGGGCCTTGGTGCGAGGAACAGGGGTCGGCTGGACCACCGGCGGGGCTGAAGCCGGTCCGTCCGCCAACAGAACACGAGGAGCAGGGGTCGGCCGGACCACCGGCGGGGCTGAAGCCGGTCCGTCCGCCAACAGAACACGGGGAGCAGGGGTTGGCCGGACCACCGGCGGGGCTGAAGCCGGTCCGTCCACCAACAGAACACGGGGAGCAGGGGTCCCCCAGCTCTACCCTCTGGCACCCCGTCTGAACTCCCTGGTCCCCCAGCTCTACCCTCTGGCACCCCGTCTGAACTCCCTGGTCCCCCAGCTCTACCCTCTGGCACCCTGTCTAGCCCTGTGTTTTCAGTTCAGACCTGCCCGTTCCCCTA
>NC_060162.1:8767849-8782129 GCF_021292245.1 Micropterus dolomieu | reverse complement strand
AGGAGAGGAGCTTGATAGCTGAACGCTCTGGCTCCTAGTCTACTTTTGGAGACTCTAGGAACCACAAGTAACCCTGCATTCTGGGAGCGCAGTGCTCTGGTGGGGTAGTAAGGTACTATGAGCTCTTTAAGATAAGATGGTGCCTGACCATTAAGAGCTTTGTAGGTAAGAAGAATGATTTTAAATTCTATTCTGGATTTTACTGGAAGCCAATGCAAAGAAGCTAAGACAGGAGAAATATGATCTCTTTTCCTGGTTCCTGTCAGAACACGTGCTGCAGCATTCTGAATCAGCTGAAGAGTCTTAACAGCAGCCTGATAATAAAGAATTGCAGTAATCCAGCCTAGAAGTAACAAATGCATGGACTAGTTTTTCTGCATCATTTTTAGACAGGATGTTCCTGATTTTCGCAATGTTACGTAGGTGAAAAAAGGCGGCCCTTGAAATTTGCTTAATGTGAGACTTAAACAACATGTCCTGATCAAAGATAACTCCAAGATTCCTCACAGTGGTGCTGGAGGCCAGGGCGATGCCATCAAGGGAAACTATATCTTTAGATAATGCGTGACGGAGGTGCTTAGGCCCCAGAACTATAACTTCAGTTTTATCTGAGTTTAACATTAGAAAATTACAGGTCATCCAGGTTTTAACACTGTGGCTGTAATTTAATTTAGCTCATTGTTTTAGTTTTATGGCCTGCAACTTTACTGTTTAGTTCAGCCTCACTGCTCTCATCAGCTCTTTTTCCAGTAGCAGCAGCCAGCTGTTTTCTGCAAAGAGCTATGAACGTGCACTTTAAACTGCCTGCAACACCCAACATCAAACAGCATACAGACACAGATAGCAACTAGCTGGTGAATGTTAATATTGTTCTGTGTCTGCAAGATGTGTAAATAGGCAACAATTTACTAACACGTTTGCTTTGTGCCCCAAGTGGCCAAAAATGCAGCTTAAATTTCATGAACGCTTTCAAGTTTTGTCCAATATGTTGTTAATGCTACTAAAAACTGGCTGCGGAAAGTACAAAAGTAGGAGTATAATATTAATCAATGTGAAAATTGTTTAATCACAGCTGAAGACACGTGGCAGCCGTGTGATATTGTGTTTAAAGTATGTGTTTCAATCATGAGTTTTGAGTTTCATCTTCTGACCTCTTAAGATCGTTTTGAAAAGCAGCCTTTCATCAAAACTGAACATATGTTGCTCTACAATAACGTATTACAAGACAAATGTACCCGAATAGATCAGCATGATGGCAAAACCTGTAAACCAAGGCCTTAGTTGAATGTTGCGTTTAGATTCACACTCATATTTGTCAGTCTGTCACTGTGTCTTTTAAATGCCTTCCTGGTGTTTATACCTTCAGCTTTGGAGGCGGACCGGCAGTAAACCACCTGTATATGTGCGCCATCTGCCAGGTGGAGATAGAAGCTCTGGCTAAACGCAGAAAAATGGAAATAGACACCTTCATCAAGGTAAAATGGCTGTATTCCACAAAGGCTTACCTGTGTGTAATTATATCTTTATGCTTTGTGTTGGATGGTGAATGAGAACTTTTCTCTTGTCTGTAGCTGAACAAAGAGTTTCAGGCCGAGGAGGCTCCAACAGTGATCCTGTGCATCAGCATGCAGTGGTTCAGAGAGTGGGAGAGCTTTGTGAAGGGAAAAGACAATGGTATGACCCTGCAGTTAGACAAATACAGTGGTGCATTAAGGTTCTTCATCAACTTTACACATTATATATATATATATATATATTTATTTACAATTTCTGTTCTCAGAGCTACCTGGTCCCATCGACAACAATAAAATTGGTGTCATGAAAGGAGGACACATACAACTCAAGCAAGGTAAAACTGCAGCGCTGGTTGAAAAGAGTTTAAAAGTGGAAATGAGAAAAACAGATGGTCAATAAATGTCTTTTTTTATGTGTGTTTCTCTGCTCAAGGTGCAGACTACGGTCAGATCTCAGAGGAGACATGGCAGTACTTGTTGGGTATTTATGGCGGGGGCCCTGAGATTGCAGTGAGACAGACAGTGGCTCCGGCTGACCCTGACAGCCTTCATGGAGAGAGGAAAATTGAGGCAGAGACCAGAGCACTTTGAGATAAAAAGAGGTTGGAAGGTTTACTTTTTGGGAAACACTGTAAAAGCACCATAATCCCTCATAAGAGGTCACATCACCCTGCATATACACAGACTTGCATAAAGTCACATGTTTGAATACACTTTGGGTAATGTGTAATAATGTAACAATTTACTGGAAGCTAGTTCGTAGCTGGCCTTCGACAGGCAACTTTTCCACCCGCTTTGATTAAGCAAACTACATGAGCTCATGAATTCCTTCTGGCCAGCAGGGAGAAAGTTAGCTACACATGCAGCCAAAAATAATGAAGGCTAATAAACAATTGTAAATCCAGTCCTAGACTGTTTGCGTTAAGGGACCATTAAGGGCCCATTTGTTCTCAACTTGTTTCTCAACTTTTTTTATCCCCAGGTCTTCTGATTCCCCTTTCCACTCCTGCCCTCGCAGGAAGCTGAGGAATTTGCACCTTGGTGAACAAGCCTCGCTGTGAGCACTTTTGTAAATGTAGCAACGCATTATTCTGAAACCTAGAGGGTGAAATGGTACTTAAATATCACAGTTTATTTATTGGATAACTCTGATCCTCAATCTTAAGGTGTAAAAATAAGATGTCGTGTCACATCTCTGGAGCTGTTTTTGGTAGCTATGGTATTTCAGTGGCTGCTGTAGTGACTAGGCGTCATCTAGCGCTAAACTGGCTGTGGCAGGCCGACAGCTGCTAGTGTCATGAACCAGTAAGCTGAGGAGAACAGAACTACTGTGTGATGTTTGGTTTCTTCATGGGAAGCAACAACCAAGAGACATTAAGATGCTTTATGTTGTTTACCTGTTTACTAGTTACATAGCAACAAGTTCAAGTGAGAGATATTGCATAAATCTTACTCTTGCACCTGCAACCTTAAATACACAGTCTAATGGATCCCTCAGGGAATGGAAGTCTTTTTTTGTGTGTGTGAAATGATCAGATAAATGAGCTATAAGAAAACACAAATGTGCATGTGTTCCAAAAAACATTTTCAGGGTAATTTGTATTTGAAAAGCTTCAAAATGCATGAAACTGCAACTCCTATTGTTTCTCGACCTGTAAGGACATTTCACTGACACGACGTGGTGTCGAGTTTGTTTGCTCAGACACACAGTAACACTGTTCATGTGTTCAAAATATTGAGTCGCTCCTGTCCAGCATTATCCATAAATAGGCATATACGGACATATACATATATGGCTATGATTTTAAATAGAGTAGACAAATAGCAAATTTCTAAAAAGACAAACTAATTTAAGTCATACATGGCTAGAGTGCAGTAAGTAAGAGGGTGACATAGAGGATGCAATAACCGTAAGAGAATTTTTCATAATAGCTTGTACTTCAGAAACATCAGTGTGAATTACCTCAAATCAGTTCTTAGATGATTCTGTTCTTAGATGATTTTGTCAATGTACCACTTGAGCAACAAAGAAAAAATCTGACATCACAAAATATTAGCACAACCTGCACATATCCCAACCTGTTACAATAGTAAGGTAATTTGTGATCAAGTGTATTTTTTTATGTCCGTATAATGTGTTAATTTTGCATGTTTCGTCATCAATTTATCAGCAAAATGAAGCTGTACCCTGTGGTAGGGATGTTACATCATGAGGTATTTGCTTGTAAACATATTTGAGAAACTGCATATAGAGTTTTTGTAAAGCTGTATTTTTAAATTAGATGTAAAAATTCACATGTCTTCACTAATTTAGACACCAAGGCTTGTTTACTCAAATTATACACTGGGTGGGGGGTGTCCAAACCTATAAACCAAACAGGAAGCGATGAATCGACACTCTGTGTCGAGAAATCTGGATTCAAATCTTATGCGTGTCTCGTCTTTTTTCTATGTTTTGATCACAGATAAGACTGGTAAGCAAGATCAAAATCTATAAGAAATGTCAGAGTCGTTCAACTGTCCTCTCTCTCTCTCTCTCGCTCGCTCGCTCGCTATAGAAAATTCACATGCTTGCCTTTTTTTTTACTCTACAGATCTGCATAGGCAAAGTTTGCCATCACATTTTAAGCAGTTAAAGCCTTGCAACACATGGGAAACACAAGTTAACAGTAATCCAAGTATAACTACTTTTCTGCCTCTTTAATATAATAATAGTCAATTTCTTCCTACTATTTATAGATATCCATTTTGAAATTCAAAAGTAGGACATTTTAATTTATTATTTTCTGTTAAATCATATTATTATAACAGTTATGTTTACATAGCACAATTAATTTATACTGTTTAAAAGTACAAGATCATATTAAATTAAACATTTTGAGTCAACTTACACTGTTTGATGATAAAATCCCCGGAGCCATATTACATAAGTACCAAAAAGTAACACAATTAATAAAATTGTTAGATAATCTTTCCTTTAATAATAATCATTATGGTAGTAATAATACTTTTTGACAGAAAACACACAGAAAACCCTCCAGAAGTAAGAGATCCACTCAGATAAATACTGCTACAAATGAGTGACAAAACAGCATTTCTAAATCTATTTGTGAACAGAATCACATGTTAAATTACTGAAAACAAGAATGAACACTGAATATTAGTCTTTATTGGCCATACAGCATCCACATAGGGATACAGTGGGTTTCTTTGCACCTGTTTTTGTAGCAGCATTAAAACAATGAGATCTGAAATATATAATTATAAACAGAAATATAAAGAACATGATAATGTATTAATTAAGAATATGAAGTACAGTCATCCTACCTTGGAATACAGTGCCTTCAAGTCCCTACACACCCGCTTTGCACCCCCACACATTTAAATATTTTGCCTGATTACAACTGTGTGGGCATGTACATATGGGACTTGATTGACAGCTCCCTCGCTCTTTTAGCTTTATTAGGGTGGAAAAATTAAAACCATCATCATTTCAAGTTTAGTTCAGTGATCTCACGTAAATTCCCAGCGTAGCTCTGCTCAACTTGGCCAGAGGTCTAATCAGCCAGGATAAGTGAAAACACCTGTGTGGCAATGCAGGGGCCTCAGTAAATTTTCCATCGACCTTGACTCCAGAAAGGTCTATTAAAGCTGTGTACCATGAAGTCTCCCAGCTGTATTTAATTTTAAGAACAATCAGAAAAGGTTACATTGACAACACAAATTCAGTTAGAATATGACACGTTATACAATGTTTGCGTATGGAGGGGGATGACAGAAATTAACCTGAAATGAAAAAGGGTTTTCAAAGTGCCCATAAATTAAAATATGTGAAAGTCGTTAAAGGATTAGTTTTATTGGCCTTTCTTTATCGGCTTTCTTGCTGAGAGTTGGATGAGAAGATCGATACCACTCTCGTGTCTGTATGGTAAATATAAAGCTATACACAAACAGCCAGTTAGCTTAGCAGAAAGACTGGAGGGAAATATCTGGCTCTTGTTCACTAGCTAGTCTCTAACCGTGTCTGTCTGCTGTTTGGTGCTGAGCAGGTAGTGTCCAGTGGGTTTTTAGAGCTTTTTCACTGAAAACAGCTGCCTGCTGCCACCAAAAACAAAACTATGAGAAAAGTGAGAGTAAACCAAAGCACTATAATGGCTAACATTAACTCAGCAAGCAGTGAACCTTCTTATAGTTTCCTGGCCCTCTCGGACGAGGACATACATAAGTGGACGACGCCAAACCAGAACCCGTAGTTGAGTTTCAGAGTCACCATAAGCCTGTGACCAAAACATTTAAATAATTTAAATAAAGTTGAAGGCAGCCATCATTAATGTTATTCATTTTGCTTGAAATCTTCCTGCTATGATATGTCAAACGCCATGTCTCTTAACTTTATTCCACACCATGGCCTATAATTATCCATGTCTCCTTGTTTTGTTTGCTGAAGTGTCCAAAGAGCAGTTCATTAATTTTAAAAAGAGAGGACCCTGATTTTTCAATTTGTCAAAACTGTTTTGTTGTGTTTTTCTTTTCACACATGTCCCATCTGTATCTACAAGAGATAATAGTAATACTACGGGGATGTGTGTGCTATGTTTAGATGTTTTGGGGGATTAAGTGCAATGAAAAAAACAAGACAAATCTTTGTGTGCAACCTTAGCTCTATCATCAAAGATACACTGGACGGCCATCAAACACAGAGCAGTTTGAACGGCTGACAGTGAACACTGGGCAAGTGCAGCTTATTATATTGCAGTGTTAAGAAATGTCGAGTGGTAATGGCATAATTATCCCCACCTGTGAGTTTGTTTGCTTGCGTTACAACACGTAGCTATGGTTGTGAGATTTTAATTTCATATTTCACCAGAAACAAGATTCATGCTTTCCCTACATCTTACAGTGTGTGGCTGTTGTGGTCATGAAAATAGTGATGCTTTGATAACATGGGACTAAAGTGGTTGACCTGATGTCTCAATGTCTGTATAACTGATGTAATTACTCTTGACTGGTTAAATGATTAAAATTGCCTGGTCTTTGATTTGTGTTTTTTTTACTGCATTTTCTTCTGATTCGGACCAGTCAGCACTGAAAATGGAGAAAATAGAAACAGATAATTGTTTTTGGATAAATATTTTAAACCCCATTGAGAATAGTTTTTTTTTTTTTTTTTTTAAAGGGTAACTCCAATCTTCAATTTGCTTGTTATGGTAAGTACTTCTCTTCCTGTGAAAACTGCCGAAAGTCTTCTGTGGCTCTGAAGGAGATCAAGTCTGAGGAAATAACCCTGGTGATGTCATAGTGATGTCATCAGGGTTATCTCAGCTAAGAGACTACATATTTAGAACAGAAAGCTTGCATTACAACCTAGGAACATGAGGTTTAAAGGAAAAATGTGACATTTTGGGAAAAAGGCAAATTGGCTTTCATGCTGAGTCAGATGAGAAGATCGAAACAACTCTCATTTTTATCTGTTAAATGGAGACAGTTAGCTTAGCATCAAAACTAGAAACAAGGTGGAAACAGCTAGCCTGGTTGTGTCCAGAGGTAAGAAAATTTTCCCACCAGCACTTTTAAAGCTCACTAATTAACACAGTATATCTCTTTAAATCCATACAAAATGTGTATGAATAAAACCTTTTTATCTTATCTTTTCTGCTTATTGACAGAGCCAGGCTAGCTGTTTCCCCATTTCCAGTCTTTATGCTATGCTAACAGGCTGCGGATTCTATATTTAGCATGCATGGATCAATCTTTTCATCTAACTCTGCAATAAAGTGTAAAAGCGAACTTCCCAAAATGTATAAACTATTAATTGAAAAGACATTTTAGGAAAAGTCGGGATATCTCATCCTTGGCTGCAAAGATTGGACCCAGTCTTTTTCAAATCTGTCTCTTCTGAATTTTCCAACTTCATAGGATTCTTGGTGGGAGCAATGCTAATTTGCTGGAGTACCCCTTTTGAAATAGATTTGTAAATAAATATGACACTGACTTTAATTTCAGCATCTTTACTTCTAATCTAAATAAAAAAATCTTTGATCTAGAGAGAATTTTAAAGATGAGATGATAAATACACTGCTTTAAAAAATACTGTTTTTGTAACTTTTGTTGTCTACAGAAACAATATAGTTAAGTATAAGAGACACAGAGAGAGGATTTACCTGTTTTAAGAAAGAGAGAGCAACTCTCAAGTGAGCAACTGTGATGTCATCTTAAGTCCCATACGTATGCTGAGCTGTATCCTGCCCAGACAGAGGCAGACTGAGAGGAAAACACACCGGGCTGCTGAGAGGATATGATGCACATACTGAGCATTCTTGAAGACCGGCAAGCCCATGCACTGAACAATTCAGGTAAGATATAAAAACAAAACTGGCTTAAGGACTAGTCTTTCATATACACATACATACAAATGCAGCTGCAGCATCCGTCCACATGACATTACGAAAATATTGGCACGGTTCCTGCTCTTCATGTTTGTCATCGAAGCTGGGATACTTACTTGTATGCTGTAATGGATGCATTTTGTGACACACCAGATACACTGATGAATAATTAAACATCCCATAGTTGTGCAGGCCATTGAATATCAAATCAGTAGATCACAAAAAAGTGACAATCCAGGACAACAGGATGGAGGCTGGCTTTAAGAGGGTCGCCCCTGCTGTGTCCATGCAGTGGGATGGGATGGGTGTGGCAGGTAGAAGCAGACCGCTTGTCCTTCCATCCCCATCAGTAATGTCATTTTCATTCTTGGCTAAACGTTCTCTGTGCACCAGCCAGCTTTGCAGGATGAAGGTCAGATGAGCAGGTTGAGATCTGCACTAATGAACTGGGATAATTACCAATCATGCATTGAAATATCTGTGCCAGTGTGAAAGGGATAATCAGCTGCATGGATTCCCTTGTGTAATTATTTTGAATATGATGACAAATGTTATAAAGTACACAGTATACACAGTTGTATATCACATCAGTGTAATGTTATTAATTAAAATAAGCAACCCCTGTCTGTTGGTACAGCTGTCAGAACTAACTGGATTCTTCTAGGGTTATATATACATTTTTAATACTCCAGATTATGAACACTTCAGCGAGTGGTTCCCCCATTTTACCTCAGTATGTCCTGGTTACCCATACAGCTCTCCTGTAGGTACATAGTTATTTAATCAGTAGCAACTGATTGGAACCCAGCAGACCAGAAGAATAAAACATGTTAAACCTATTTTGAAGTCCTTACATTGGTTGTCTGTCAGTGTTTGTACTGATTTTAAAATTATTTTGCTTGTCTTTAAAGCACTTCATGGTCTAGCACCAGCCTATTTGTATGACATGCTTCCAATCTATGAACCAGGACGGCCCCTCAAGTCCTCTGGCATGAAGCTTTAAGTTGTTTCTAAGTGCAGGACAACAACTTTTGACAAGGCGGCTTTTAGTTGCCATTAAAAATCTCTGCCCGAGGATCTGAGAACAGCTGAAACTGTTATCTTTGAATGTATAAACCTCCTTTTTAGCATTATTATCAAAATGTT
This sequence comes from Micropterus dolomieu, assembly GCF_021292245.1. Lineage (NCBI taxonomy): Eukaryota > Metazoa > Chordata > Actinopteri > Centrarchiformes > Centrarchidae > Micropterus > Micropterus dolomieu. The sequence continues at coordinate 8,773,083 of NC_060162.1, read as the reverse complement.
TTATGGCCATTGTATTGTAAAATAATTTAATCTATGTTATTGATTTTCATTTTTATTTATTGTAGTCTCAAATAGTTTTACTGTTTACATTTGTACTGTTTTGTTATCAGCTTATCAGTTTTGTCCTTTACCTTGAAAAGTGACAATGGATTGTCTAATTTAATCTGCCGCTAACTTAACTCCATTCGTTTATTTCCTCAGGCATATACATTACACCTTATTTGACAGCCATGCTTCATGAAGTTGAAGAGAGGATAACTAACATGAGACAGGAAGCAATTCATTTATCAGCGCTCTACTATGAGTAGGCCCTTTGGTGATCCTGCACCCAGCTAAAGCAAAAATCAATGTGCTGCAATATCATCAGAGGAGGAAACCACCAGATGAGTTGTGTCGTGGACTGAAAGACTGTAGCACTCACATTGAGCATATCTCTCTCAGTGGAAGCTCAGCTTTTATGCAAAAGCAGCCACTGTAAATATTTACATACCATGTCTGGCAGCTCATAGAGACGGAGAACACCTTGAAATAAGACTGGTTATAACATTTTACCTCATAATAACCCTGCAGGCCCTGCAGGCAGGGCTGAATGTTATACTGTTGTGGTTTCTTGGTTGCTGAAAACAAGAAAGAACTTGATCAGTAGCTGCACTCTTTATTTTGTGGTACTTTGTTCTGCGCCTCCCTTTCCCTGCTTGTCCACTCCCCCCCTCACTTCAAGCCTTTTATAGAAGAAAACCCATGTTACAAGGAAACACTTACTCACAGGCATTTGCATTTACTAGGTCTGTGTTTTAAACACCAGTCATACTGTAAAACTGACTCTTTGCCTACATAGTATAAAGGTATAGAATATTTATTCAGTACGCATATATTTTACTAAACTTGCCAATATATTGCCATTTATGTGTTTGCAAAATATAATGATCTGAAATCTCTTGCTCTTAAAATCTATGGACAATATGTGATCATGTTTTTTTATGAAACAGCAATAATTGGAAATATATTTTACAGCACATTACAAATATACTGGATTGTTAAATGTAGTTCAATATATTAGATCTGGGTATATGTAAATATATTTCTGTTGCATAAGTTGCAGGTTTGTATATACGTACATATGTGTATTAGTGATGATGTTGCTTCTTGCCCTCACCTGTAAAATACAAAATAAATTAGAGAAGCTGGTGAATAAGCGAGGGTGAGTATGTATACTGACGCTTGTGTGGGGGTGTAGAGATACTTGTTTATACCTGTATAATCAGTCTCCTCACCTGTTTGTACACACGCCATGGGCTGTGTCATGTGTTCCCAGCTGGTTGACATGTGGACTGTGAGAGTGAGCAGGACGGGCCGCAGGGCCATGGAGCTCACCTCCTATCCACAGATGCTCCAGGGAGGCTACCACAGAGTAACTGGCCTCCACTACATGTCCTCCTTCTCTGATGCTGAGGACTGCTGTGATGACACCAGCTCAGGCAGTTCTCTCACCTTGGACTGGCAGACACAGGGGACAGATGGCTGACACTCCTCCAACATATAAATAAAGAAGATAAAATTTCACAGGAGATGTGTATTTGCAATAAAGTTGGTAATTGTTGTTGAATAGAAATAGGATCTGAGTGTAGTTTGTTGTTCTACAATTCTACACAACTACAAGTCTTACTGCAGCACTAAGTCACCAGTGTTATCCATCACCTTGATAAAAACCCCACAGAGGTTAAATACCTTGCACTCCCTTCTAGTCAGTTAGAACTGAAGATGTCTCTTGGATGAGAGGCGAAACTTCTTCAAGTATCTCCAGTCAAGTCCTGTTTTTTACTCCTTGGATTTGAATCTGAGTACTTCTTCCAACTCTATACTTAAGAAAAAGTATTATCAGCAAGACATACTTAACAAACAAAGAGTAAAAGTACTCTTATTACATTTATTTGACAGCTTTAATTACTAGTTACTTTGCAGATTTAGATAATACCAAATATACATCAACAGACACTTTGAATTTAGTGACCTGGACACATTCAAATCACTTATCAAAACCCACCTCTTTAGATTTTAGATTAGCCTTCAAACTCAAATAATGATGCATTTCACCTGCTGCTATTTGGTAGTTTTAGCATCAATAATAATGATCCAGTGATATAACATGACTCTGAAACGGGCCATTCTTTATAGTGAGTAGTCTACTTTTACTTTTAGCAGGCTACTTGATATGATTCTGTGCAAATATATTTTTTTAACTTTAACTTTTTATTTCAAAGGTGACTGAATTGAGAGATCTGAATACTTCTTCACCACTGAGTAAAAAGCCACAGAAAGTGGAAATACCCAAGTGAAATATGTCAAAATTGTAAAAGTACAGTACTTAAGTAAATGTACTTAGTTACTTTCCAACACCCTGCTGTTATCAAATGGTTTCATGAGTACTGCATAAAATTATATCATGGTGTTGTGAAATGTACCACCACCACCACTCATTTCCGAAATGTTCATTGTTTTGCAACCAACCTATATTTTGCCAGCAGTTTCACTTGAAATCACTTCCTTAGAAGGAAAACCCTAACCCGCAAAAGCAAAGACATGCTGGCTCTGAAAGTCAAAAAATCCGACTCTGAGTCAGTTCATGAGCACTGAAGGGGCAGTTAATTATTGGTCAACAGAATTACTCAGACGTCTTAAACAAAGCAAAGGCTTTCATATTGATGTGACTAAGTAGGCTACATTTACTCAAGTATAATTTTGCTACAGTATTATTAAAATTGGCTCCACTTCTATCAGCTACAACAGTGAAATGCTTCTCATATCAGGAGTAATCATCTGAAAATATAAAATAGGATAGACTTGCACTGACAAGGAAGCTGTGAACTTTTACTTTAAATACTTTAAGTAAGGCTACATGTTGTTGTTATGCTTAAGTAAAATTTCTAATCCAATTTACTTGTAACAGAGTGGGGGAGACCGGGTATGGTTGTAACACTTTTTGCTTCAGTAACTCTAACTCACTGAATTTTTTAGCTAGAGTTCTCAAATTTTTATACAAAGTACCCACATTTGTTCACTACAAATGGCACCAATTCAATCCTCTACAAGAATATGACAGACCTCGTGAGTTGATGTCAAATGCAATGTGTTCCCTTGTTACAAACTACCCCAATAGTGGGGTAGGTTGTAACACATGCTGGGGTAAGTTGTAACAATCACACAAAAGAATCAAAAATAGAGGCCACACTATATGATAAGCTTCCAAAACAGGTAGTGATGTCAAAGAACAATGTTTCTCTCTTGCTGTGACAGACTTTTTCTGATAACTCGTGCATGAACAGTATGTGTATGTTAATTTATCTATAGAATAAACTTACTTAAAAGTATACTTAATAAATACTACTAAAGAACATCTCTGTACATCCTAAAGTCTAACTAAAAAAGATGTGTGTGGCTTGTTTTCACTGGTACCCAGTACCAGCACTTCTATATTTTACTCTTTGGCGTACCGGGACTTTCTTGCACGCAGACACTTCTCACAAGCTGCCCATGTGCCTTTCCACCCTCTCCACCCTCGGAGACCGAGTATGGAAAAGGTCGAGTGATGATACATACGCCAACATGTGTACAACGTGTGAATGGGGAGTACTGGTCACAGTGCTGACAAATTAATGCTGGTAACCCTGGAGTGTGGGTTGGTGGACTCAGACAGCATAGGGCAATCTGGAAAATATTAAATCCAATCCAATCCAATCCATTTTATTTATATAGCACATTTAAAAAAACAAAGGTTTACAAAGTGCTGAACAAGAAATAAAACATAAAAACACATAGAAAACACATAGAAACACATAAAACAACAAGACTACACAGCTCTCATGCTGGGTTAAAAGCCAGGGAATACAAGTGGGTTTTAAGACGGGATTTAAAACATTCGAGGGTCGGGGCCAATTTGACCTGTGGAGGTAGCTCATTTCACAGTTTAGGGGTTGCTGCTGAAAAAGCACAGTTGCCCCTAGTTTTTAACCTGGTTTTTGGAGCGACCAGCCGAAGTTGGTCAGTAGACCTAAGTGACCGTGGGGGGGGGTGTAGACTTGTAAGAGGTCTGAGATGCAGTGAGGTGCCAACCCACTACATCTTAAAAACAAACAATAAGATCTTAAAATGTATTCTAAAATGGAACGGGAGCCAGTGGAGCGAGGCCAGCACTGGTGTAATGCTTTCGAGTTCTGGTTAAAAGACGAGCGGCCGAGTTTTGTACTAACTGTAAGCGTGAGAGAGGTTTGGTTAACGCCAATGTAAAGTGCATTACAGTAGTCCAGACAAGTTGAGATAAAAGTATGAATAACATGTTCAAAATGCTTACGAGATAAAACAGTTTTGATTTTAGATAAAAGCCTCAGGTGATAAAAACTGGATTTAACAACATTATTTATCTGTTTATCAAGTTTAAAATCATTGTCTATTTTCACACCCAGATTTGTCACTATTTCGCATATTGTTGCAGGTAGCCCAGGTCAACTGAAAGGATATCACTGGCCCGAATGGGTCCAAACACAATGACCTCAGTTTTATATTCATTTAGATGTAAAATGTTAGAAGCCATCCAGGCCTTAATATATTTTAAACACTCTAGTAGAGCAACACAGTCTCACTCCCTACTCGTCAAATGTCTGACGCATGGTCAAGGCCCTTTGTCGTCGCTTTTTAAAGACTTGGGTAGCCCTTTTGCATCAATTATTGACGTTTAGGGATCCACAGTTAAGTTAGCAACGCTTAGCAACAATAAATATGCAATATCCGGTTACACTTTCAAGATAAAACGTAACATTTCGATACATTGCCATGTTGAAACGCGCATAATTAAAGTCGTGAAACGTTGCAGTTTCGTTAAGTTTAGGCACAGAAAGTACTTGGTTGGGTTTAGGCAACAAAACTACTTGGTTAAGGTTAGGAAAAGATCATGGTTTGGGTTAAAATAGCTATGTATGTCAATTAAGACTTAAGTTAACTAACGTTAATGTCAATTTACCTCACTCGCCTAAATAAAAACATTTAATGTTTTGTTTCGCACGGGACACAAACCCTGTTCTCCTGCTTCAAGGTCCGGGTTCTGGCCCTCTATCCACCCCAATCACCTCCTTACTTCGTCTTTTCTCTTAAATATCATACTTGCCTTTACCATCAAAAACTGACACAACAGGGCTTCCCTCAATACGTTGAACTATGACGTCAAAGGGATCCCTAGTGCG
>NC_060162.1:8722823-8767776 GCF_021292245.1 Micropterus dolomieu | reverse complement strand
TATCCACCCCAATCACCTCCTTACTTCGTCTTTTCTCTTAAATATCATACTTGCCTTTACCATCAAAAACTGACACAACAGGGCTTCCCTCAATACGTTGAACTATGACGTCAAAGGGATCCCTAGTGCGTCACAAACTGACGGTTATGGCTCTTGACCAAGCGTCCATATGTGACGACTTGGGAGTGAGACCGGGTTGAGTAGAGGTACGAGGGAGTTTTCACCTCTTTTGAGGGGCAGATATATTTGGGAGTCGTCCGCATAGAAGTGGTAGTACATACTGAAATGATCACCCTACTTCTATGTTATCTGTATTTGGTGGAATTGGTGTTGTTACAACTCTCCCCATGTTACAACCATTCCCGGTCTCCCCTATTTCTACAGTGTGGTTTTGTTACTTTTACTTTTAGGTAAAATATGTGCACTTCTTCTGCTACTGTGCATGTGGTGTTTTAAGCATAGCCTTGGGGAACTATTTCTGTCATCATAAATGTGGGTGGAGGCATCACCCACAGTAGTCTACAAAAGAGCCTTCCCCCTCGGGCTTATACTCTCACTATTTTGCGGCTTTACGCACGCACCAACTTCGAAGCTCCACTTCGATATCAATACAGTTTGGATAGTTAATACAAACAATGGCCTACATGATAAGAAATGACGTTTTCTCCTGTTTTGCTTTCTACGCGGTGCTTCTTGTGATAAAAATGTACATTTTAGCTATAATAACGGGACAAGTAAGGCTGCGTAAAAAGGTGAGTGACTATGAACTAGAAAGAAGGCGCAAAGTAGAGAATGCTATTTTTTGCAACACAATCTCAGCACCGGAGAACTTTCACTGAACTTTCTTCTTCCCTGAAAGGCTTTTGCCAACCCTGAGGACGCGCTGAGACACGGAGGTTTACAGTTTCATAGAGAGGATCCATATGTCGAAAGATGCCGGAGGTAAGTAGGAGATTAGAACGTTTGACACTGTCACGGACATGCTTTTTGCTTGGTAAAGATACTTACTGACTTTAAAAGTTTGTCAAAACAGAGACTACAATTAAGAAAAAATACCAACAGGTCTTTTTTTAAATCCAAATCTTTTACTTATGTAAAAAAGTAAGGTGTTTGTGAAGATTCTCAGTCATCCAGGTCATAGTTATCCAAGGAGGGTTAAATCAATGTCAGTTGGACTTGAATGATCAGCTTCACTGGATACATAAAAAGTACTAATACCACATGATAATAAATACTCAAATAGGCCAACAAGGAAAAGTCCTGCTTAGATAATGTTAGGGAAGTAAAAGCATGTCAACAAAATGTACTTAAAAGTATAGTCAAGCATGGAAATGGCCAGCAAGTGTTACTGTATTGGAAAGTAGCATTTTACTAGTTTTAAGTATTTTAAAAAATGGTGGGTAGGTTGATCTATAACACTGCATCATATTTTTTTAAGCTTTCTTTGGCTTGGTACTTTGCATTGTACAGACCTGCATGTGCCAAATAATATATAGAATTAAAGGAAAATCCATAAAACTAACTAATCTGTTTCCTGCAAAAGTTGATTTTCCAATAATTATTTTAAAATAGCTTTTTTTTCCATTTACATGCAACTCTTAATTGAGATCATATGATTTGTTGGAAGCCTTTTCGAGATGTGCTTTGTTTTAACTTGTCAAGAAAATGACAGAAAGCAGATGTTTTTCTAGTGAAAACCTTTCCTACTCTTTCCCCGTCTGTTTATAAACAGACGGCCAACAATTGACAACAGGATATATTTAAAAAAATCTGTTTTGCGATTTATTCATGTTTGTGAATTGCTACAACATGACGTGTTCCAGTAGTCTATGAGCCTAATCATCACCCTTTTAATGTCTTTTAACAGGGCAGGTTCCCTAGAATAACATAATTAAAAATATTAACCCAGTGGGTGGAGAGGAAACAGATTATATGTGTGATGATAAGTTGTCTGACTGGGCTGCCAAAGGAAAAAAGTCACAGACGTCTGTGGTCTTACCCAGACTGAATTAAACTGACAAGTCACAGTTATTGAGACATTGCAAAATTCACAAGGTTAGTTAAGCAAGGATTTCTCACCAGAGAGAGAGAGAGGTAACCCTAACACAATCCAGATTTTGAATGAGTCACTGAAATAAGTAAGGAATACTTCATATACTGTGCTATGTCAACACTTCACTGCATCATTGGTAGCTGAGTCACAGCATTACAGCTATTGCAAACAGATGTGTGTGTGTGTGTGTGACTCTCCTTTTTTCTCCATAGAGCTCATATTAACGACATGGAGAACATCCTGCCCTTCCTCTTCCTGGGAGCTATCTATTCCATGATTGGACCTTCACTGCCTGTGGCCCGGCTTCACTTCCTGGTCTTCTTCATGGCTCGCATTCTGCACAGCATTGCCTACCTGTTTGCCCTGCAAGCACCAACACGCTCACTGGCCTACACCATCGCACAGATACCTTGTGTCTCTATGGCTGTGCAGACCCTAATGGCAGTCACAGCTTATGCCTAAATATCCAGAAATCAGGGACTGAATTAGAGGTGGTATTTCTTGCTTGAAGGATGGCGATAAGGATCTGTAACCTGAAAAAGCAGGAGGAGGATACCGGAGAGGCCTCCTGGCATGGAGAACATAAAAGACAAGTATGTCAGTGACAGTGCAATATAAGGCGTGTTATTACACGACAGCTGGGTTTTGTGAGTCAGTTTTCTTCTTGTTTTATTTACAACGTTGAACTGTGAGAATGTCTTAAAAGTTATTTGAAGTTGGCATCTTGTACTGTTTTAAAAAAATGCCAATGAAGGTAGTTGCTCGTTTTTGTCTTTTTAACCAGGATTTGTTGAAATGACCTGATAAAATTTAAAAGTCACATACAGACAGTTGTAGACCTTTCGTTAAGCCACATTGGAAGATTTTCCAGCACTGCACTGTATGTTCATCCCTGCCCCTTTTGTGTTTACACACAAAAAAGACCACCCTTCATGTGGTGTTGTGTGCTCCGTGGCTTCATCTGCTTCATATGTGGATATTCCATCTGTTATATTAACATTTGTTTGCGTGCTACGTTCAACAAAAGCATAATGGATCCTGGCATGATGACTTATAATTTGTGAGAGATTTTATACCACTTGATGCTTTTAGGATGAAGAAAAGTAATCCTAAAACTTAGTTTGGACTGGGAATAAATCTCGCAGCAACCTGTGAAAGAGGTCTTCTGATATGTAAAATTTAAATTGTATCTGTGAAAACATATTTTTGAGGCTGTGTTATAATGGCATATATAATAATTTATTATTCAATTTAACGTATACAGTGATATTTTTGAGTCCCTAGATACATTTTTGTAGGCAATAAAATAGTACATGAATACTTGAATGTGTGTTAATTCAGTAATTTATTCCTTCATTTAACTGTCTTTTAGTAGAAAGATCGTTCTGTTGACGTTGCCTGTTCATGCAGACACAGTATGTTCTGTTTTTGGAGACAGGGCCCCACTTTGTGTGTGTGTGTGTGTGAGAGAGTGAGATGATCCAGAAGTCCTGCGGCAAAGCTCCAGCATTCCTCCCCCTATTATGTAAGACCTTTGGATGTGTTGTTTTCATGGTCGTATCCTGAGAGGCCGGGAGGGTGCTAGGAAGCCATGTTGACGTACTGACAGGCGGGAGAATCATGCAATCATACTGAACATGATTACAGTGTGTGTAACCTGTTCCAATCCTCTGTTGCATTATGAGTGAAATGTTATGTTTTACCATCTGTTATCCATTTGTCTCTGGCCTGTATTAGCAGCTCTACAATCTTTTTTTGCCATTGTATCAGAGGGCCATAGCAAGGACCAAGATGGCAGCTTTTATGGGAGCACTGGGCCAAGGCACTCTCACTCAGCATGAGGCCAGACAGCAATCCCGTTACTAGTGATGACTAAACCTACATTACAGATTAGAAATGTTTTGTGATTATGGAGTTTGTATTCCAAACAAAATAAATATAACAACACCTGAGAAGGTCTGAGGATTAGAAATGACTAATCCATTGCTTTGAGTGAATTAGCTTTAACAATATTTATTATCTGGGTGAAACATAGAGCTAATTATATGCCAGGTGTGTTTATATCCTGTGTATGCCTCAGCGTGTGGTTGTCCTAACTTGCCTACATACTGTCAGGGTAAAAGGAAACAAGGCTCATGTTCTCTCCTTTACTCCTGACCTTGCTGTCTTTATCACTCATCAGCATACGACATTGTTACTGGGTGAATGAGCTGTAAGGCCAGACACACACAAAAATCACAGACTCAAGTTCAAGTGTTTTTCAAGTGTAATTGGAAATGTATGGCTACTTTCCTTTTTCCTGCTATTGCAGATTAAGTGATAACTCTATTTTTGCTCCCCCTGCCATTATTGTTTAGTGGGTGTAGGCATGCTTCTGTCTCCTTCAATTAAGAGAGAGAGTAGTTAGTGGAAACATTTAATTCAAAAAGTAAGAAACCAAAAGAAAATATTTTCTGTGATTCCACAAGGGAAATTCATTATTTATACCCACCTTGTGGCCACAATTGGCACTAATCAACAATGTAAATAAGCTAATGTATGCTAACAATTTCACCATATTAACATAAAAGATGATGATATGCCAATGTTGTGTTCACAACTTGTCCCCAAATGGCCAAAAGAAAAACAAAATATCAGCTATGACAAGTTAAGTAACCAATACCATGATGTAAAATAGTTAATCATAAGTAAAAGTCCTAGATTCAAGCACAACTTAAGTACAAAAGGACCATCAGCACAATGTACTTGAAGTATCTGAAGTAGTAGTAAAAGTAAGTTAAAACACCTGTAACTAACCATTTGGATTTATACAATAAAATCCACTATGCACAAATTTGTTTTTTGACTTTTCTCTAATCTCGCTTTCTCTGAAAAGTTGGATAAGTTTACCTCTTTGAGCCTCAAAACAGTTACTTGAATGAAAACCTTTTAGTTTAGAGGGGGATTTATTGTAGACCTGATAAAAATTCAATACCTTTTAAGACCCTTTCAACATAATTTAAGACTGCCTAGCCACTTTGAGCTGTAACCGGTTAAGTCAGCCTCACACCTTTAAAAGGGGAATTGTGGAGTTTTTAAAAGGAATTTAAAGATATTTATAACATTTCATTGCCTATACGTGACCAGGCTGTAACCTCACTAAAAACTGCAATAAATATGGTGGTGTAAAAAATGTTTTTACACCACCATATAAAATATTTTCCTCTGAAATGTAGTGGAGTAGAAGTAATTTCAGTAAATGTACTACTGGAACTACTTTCCACCACTGCTTAGTAACAACCACAAGGCTTCGATTTTCACCTTCTGAGAGAACAAATTATGTGGCCTGCCACATATCACACCTGAACTTATCATTAGCCTACATGGCAGCACATGTGATACTTTGTAAGGCCTTTGACTCCAGTTTTGTTTTTGTATAATTACAGTAAATACCACAGGATACGAGAGGAAGATACACTTTGATTTGGATATTATACTTGCCGTGCTTTTATCCCTCAGTGGGTGTGCCACCATGCCATTAACAGTTTAAATGATTTTTAGAAATTCAAAGATCTGCCCTGACTGCTCTGAAAAAAATCCCTATCATATTTAAGTGAAAATATTTTATTTATTCTTTTGCTTGAAAGAAGTTTGGATGCCAGTACTGTAAGGCATTTTCACTTGATAAGATTTCTTATAGCTGAGGTAGGCAATTTATTTTAGAAGCTTTTATATTACATTTGTTGAAATTTTCTTTACATCCTGACAGCTATCAATAAATTAAATTCCCTGACAAAAAAATGAAAACATCAGGTGCAATGATTTCATTTGCCTGTCTACCTACCTACTGGTCTAACTGCGTGCACTCTGCCTGCGCCAAATATTTTGCCAAGTATAAGATGGATCGCCATGGAATTTAGTACGTATATATGGTACCTACAGTGTGAATCCTAATGACTGTAGTGATCCCCTGACTTTTCCCCTAGTTATCACTTGTCTAGTAAATTATCTTAACACCTAACAGGTAAGTTTTTTTTTACTGGGACAAAATTTGGTACAGACATCTCACTGATTTTGGTTATCTCCTGACTTTTCATCTAGCACCACCATCTGGTCTAAATTCCAATTTGTCCAATAGTTTGGTTTGTGAAAGTACTAATTTGAACCATCATCACATCAAACTTTAAAGATTTTGTTACCAAATGCTTGCAAAAATAATGAAAACAACAAGAGAAATAGTCAAACAGTGTAAATTTCATAAATATTTATTACATATCAATGAACATAATCGACTACTTTCACAGCAGTGGTCTACAGCACTTGTTTAAAATAATTGCTCAAATAATAATAATAGTAATAATAATAATAATAATATAGTTCAGTTTATTTTGAGGCCACATTTGATACACAAACATTTACAAGTAGTACTTGGCATTAAAAACGATGGCGATACAATATTTTAAGACACTTGGTGTTTTTTTTGTTAATTTTCTTTCATTTTGATATCACAGAGAGGTTCAGCAACAGTCTAAACAGTAAATATAGATTCAAATACAAAAAAACTTAACAAAACAGAAAAAAACTGTGAAAATGCCAAGGGGAGGTAGGAACAAAGAGTACTCGACAGAAATACAGGAGAAATAGGAACATCATCAAGTGGGAGAAGCAGTGTTACAAACTGTAACTGCCAGGCCATCCACACTCACTCATAATAGTAAACACTAAAGTACCTTTGTAAAAATCCCACCCCCATCCCATTCTTCTTCCCTTTTTAGTTTTCAGAGTTGTGTTGGAAGTGTTAACACTGAGACAGGCAGGTGGGAACAAGGGAAAGGTGTGAGGGGAAAGGAGGAGGAGGCCCATGCAAGATCTGAAGGCTGCTGTGTTGTGAAACCACCACATAGAGGCGCTCTCGTACCTACATTCGCATAGTCAGAACCACATCTCCCAGTTTGTTCCCCCTATTATCAGTGGATCCTAAAAGCTTTCTCCTTTGGTTTTACTCACTGTCAGGTGCACATTAATCAGAACATTTTCCCTGTTTCCTGTTGGATTTAGCATTTACACTGGCACACAGGACTGATTTAACTTCCTCAGTGCTCAGTACTAAGAAAAAATATATTTATAGTAAAGAATGCCATTTCTGAAAATATTTGCAGTGGGATTGTTGGCTGCTGAAAAGCTGACACTGAGCTGTATTGCTTAATGAGTAAGCTGGGAGCTGAACAGTATTGCTTGATGGATGGCTGGGAGATAAACTGCATTGCTGGCTTAACTTTATATGAAGGAGCAACTGAAGGAGTATGAATAGTTGGAATAGTAGGAAAGGGATGAAGGGTGCAAAATATAGTAGAAGCAATGAAAGGTGTTGAAATTAGTGTCTAGTGTACTAGAAATATTTAAATTGTTTTCCATGTGTGTTTTTAATAATTGTTTGTGTGTTACTGTTATCACTGAAACTGTGTCAGTTGTTTTTATACATACAATTTAAAAACATGCATGTATGCATGCATGTGTTTCTTCTAAAGTGTACTTCGACGTATATGTTTGAATTTGAAAAATGATTTGCTTTGTGTGCATGCATGTGTGTCTGTCAGTTATGAAACCACCAACTGCAGTTGCCTGCAGAGGGACTCCTGGGTCAGTCTGGTCACTTTTACTAGAGATTCACATCAGAGGCAGGATGCAATGAAAGTTGAAATAAAGCTACTGTGAGCATCAGAGATCAGAATAGCAGTCTAATAATCCAATCAGGTGTGTGTCCCCCCCACAATGAATAGTTGCCATGGTGATGGTAGCTGCTAAGTGATCCCTGGGTCAAACAGATTATTTAATAGTGATTAAGCCTAGAGGTAACACTCAGACTCCAGCTTAATACTCAAAGACCATAAATCCTATCACCTAGCGTTTTGTATGTGCTGATGTAAAATGTGTGTTTTGATGAAAAATGTATGAACAGTGAAAATTGTGGGAGTAAGAGGAAGTTGAGGAGATATTTTAACAGCTTACCCCACTCTGCGTGCAATGTCACCCACTCTACCTCTGGACATTCTGCACATTCATCTGACTTGGAAAAATATCCTGAAAAATGTTTTCAGAGAGAACTATCTATTTGAGGCATAATGCCGTGTTCATGTGATATGGGATGGATGCAAGAGGTGGAAAAGATTCCCATGTTAACAGTTTTTGAGCGATGAAGTTGGTCATGTGAGGATTCAAATACTGTGCAGTGACAATATAACGGTATATCCATACCATTTTTTAGTAAAGCTTTTAAAACTTCTTAATAAGTGCCAACTCCGATATATTGGAGTTTACAGAAAAGTTTCCCAGTTGTTAAGTATGACATGGAAGGTGAAATGAACGCAATTTGGGAAACCCATAATTAAGATAACTCCAATATGATATGAATGCAGCATAAAGCTTGATTTACAAACTGGAGGTGTAGGGTTTGAAAGACGTAGACATTAAGAAGGCGGAGGGGGCTAATGAAAGATGCTATCAAGCTGCATTATGAGAAATGTAGGATCCATCATTTTTGGAGCTTCAACCATACTGGAGATTAAAAGACTGAATATCTCAGGGTCTTTTTTCAAGCTGTCTCTTCTGAATTGTCCAACATAGATTAGTTTGAGTTGACACCGTTAGAGTTTGAAACAGAATTGGGTTCAAAGTCAGGACGTCAAGGACAAACTGTAATTAGCAGGGTTAGGGTTAGTTAAGATCATTCAGCTAAGGACATGTCTGATAATTGATCAGTAAATCAAACTGCGTGCAGGAGTGTTTAAAGATGTGTATAGCTGTTTTTCAGTGGAGTCATGGTGGTATGAGAATAAAAGAAAATTCCTGGTGAAGTAGCCCATAATTCATAGCTGCACCAGCTGTAAATCAGTCTATTACTGGACATCAGGAATTAAAACCAGCAGGGCTTGTGGGCTCTGAAGACCAGGGTTCTTTATTTTATATTGTTTTCATGGAGTTATTTTAGTTTTTAACATTTTATTTTACAATTCAATTTATTTCTTTACTCTAGGTATTAATTTTAATTGGGTAAGGGGAACAATTTCCTAAAGGTACAACTATTCAAATTGAGAGTATATGTATTTCAAATGGGTTACTGTGCACTATAAATAACACAGTTTTAAAGATTTCCACATTTATGTTTCAATAATCTCTACCTTCCACATACAGAAAAAGACAAAAACTAAAAATATTTCACACTTAAGTTTATTTTAGTGTAATTAGTATTCAAGATAATTTTAGCTCATTTTTTGAAAAAAAAAAAAAATCAGCTTTTATCATTTAAGTTTAAGACAATATTATCAAAAAATTGTGGTTTTGTCGATAATTCCCTTGCTGTACCATCTGCTGTACCTCTGGCCATCAAACATGACAGTCTAGTAAAAAAAGGTGTTTGTCCTTTTAACATCAACACTATCTGTCATCTCAGGTTGTGGTTTTCTTTATGCAGCTATGTTTGGTATGATGTTGTAGACCTTGTGGTTTCCAAAGAAGCATTATTTTTTTGCCACAAACGACAGAGCACCCGTAGCAAAGGCAGGTCATGCAGACTTAAGGTCGGCTCATTCTTGTAAAATGTTGAATGCATGTGGCTTTGAGAGAGTGCCTCCCTTAAGTGAATTTATTCAAAATGGAGTTGAATGGAGCTGTGGGCCAACATTGTAATCTAATGTGGATTACAATCATGGCTGCTACTGTCAGACACCAGAGTATAGTGCTGTTAGAGGTGTAGTTCAGTGGAGGATGCTGGGAAATGGCACTTGTGGGAGACTTCCAGCCTCCAGCCCTGTCTACTGTGAATAGGGAGAGGAATAAGGACTAATATGTGCAGAGAGCATAAAACATCATACTTTTACTAAATCTGGGAATAAAATTAATTTTTATAATATATCTATAAATATGCATCACAGGCAAGACAGGCATACACGCCCATCACTGTGTATGCATTTTCATGTATAAACAGATGTACACATACATATGCATATCATACAGCAATTCAAAGTGGGTTGGAAATAATCACATAATATACAACACATATTAAGCTCTACCAACTTCAGAGGGCATTGTGAATGAGATTTTTGTCGTGCCTCGTGCGCAGATTTACATTCAGTTTGTGGTTTGGGATCAAACCGTTAACATTATCTCAAGGCTGTTGCAGAACTCTGAATAAACCACGGCATCTTACACAACCTCATGGCCTCTTTGGGTTATTTGCTGCGGGGCAACACAAACACCCAAGACACAGTGGCTGAGGGACTGCTTGTGAAAACAAACACGTACACAGACACATCTTCTAACTCCCACTGCACCCATCTTGTCCAATGAATGGGGAGACCCAAGATACAGGGATATAAACAAACAAACAAAAAAAGACAAGAAAAAACAATTCAACAAACAACAAATTAAAAGCAAACCAACCAAAACTAAATAAAAAAATAATAAAATAATGGTGACAGTACAGGAGTGGGTGGGCAGAGAAGTGCACGATGGGATTGTCTTCACTTTAGGTCCAGGACATCTTCTTCAAAGGATGTGGAGAGGGCGAACGCGCTGGCAAGAGGCGGGCTCTCCGCTCGCAGGACAACCTTCTCTGGCTCGGCCTCCGAACTGGACGAACAATGCAGCTGGACGTCCAGGTCTGTTTCAACAGACTCTGAGGCTAACCTGTTGTGCACAGAAAGACATGACTCGAGCTCATATAATATGACACTATGCAACCGTTAAATGTACAGTGTTGCTACTGTTGAAACTGTCACTTTCACCTGTCACTGTTTGTTGACGTAAGTGCTCGGGCTTTGGGCTCTTCCTCAGTGTTCTTCTTGCTCATCTTCCTCTGTTTGACTGTTCCACTGTCTGACTTTCCACTTGGTTCCTCAGTTAAGCCTTCGTTGGTAACAGAAAATGTTATGTTAGAAATAGTTTGACATTTGGGAAATACGCTCATTATTAGCTTAGCTTAGCATAAACTAGAAGCAGATAGAAATAGCTAGCCTGGCTCTTTTTCAAAGGTAACAAAATCCCCCTACCACTACCTCTGAAACTCATTATTTAATACGTACGCATACGTAATAAAACAAAAATATTTGGTTTGCGGGGGCTATGTACGGGACTATTTCATGGCTCCACTGCTTCCCAGACAAGATATAGTCAAGCATATACAGGGTATATACAGGAATCCAGGAGTGAAATTCAATACCTTTTAAGACCTTTTCAACATAATTTAAGACTGCCTAGCCACTTTGAGCTGTAACCGGTTAAGTCAGCCTCACACCTTTAAAAGGGGAATTGTGGAGTTTTTAAAAGGAATTTAAAGATATTTATAACATTTCATTGCCTATACGTGACCAGGCTGTAACCTCACCTAAAAATTGAGGCATTCACCAACTTTCTCAGTTGCCTATAACAGCCTGTTTAGGCCTACTGTTTTCTATGTGAAGGACTCGTAGGATTTCCTGCGAAAATCCATTGTCTTACACAGGCTGTGATGTTTATGTGTGCAACATTACTGCAAAACATGTGAAACAGTGTGATTTTGTGTTTTAGTTGGTTCAAACTAGATAACGTTAGCTTGCCTGCAAACGCCGACTAGTTGATAATTACCTGACATAGCTGACATAACTTATTTTCAGTGACAAATATGTAAAGCGTATGCGGTTGGTTGCAATCTGAAACCTTACTGCTAGATGCCACTAAAAACCACACAGCCCACCTTTAACTTACATTTACTATAAATAGATTTTGAGACTTAAAAAGACAACACTCTTTTTGTGATAACTTTCATCGACTATTGTATCAATACAACATAATTCAAATAGGCCAGAAGGGAACAAAGGTGAAGAGAATAAACTGAGTGATGGATAACGTTGGTAGAGTAGGCAGTGTAGCACAGACATTTGTGATCAACAGCTGCTGTCTGCATCCTAAAGCTGATTTGTGTAAACTTTAGTAAAACAAGATGTAAAATAGAACAAGGGGAACATGCTCTCAGGAGGAGGAGGAGGCTAGAAGCAGCACATATTGGCACAATGGCATCCTGGTTCTGGCTAAATCTTTCCACTACAGTGGCTCGATCCAATTTTAAGTTGGCTACTAACTCATCAATTATAATAACTATTTAGGCAGAACGATTAGTTCAACATTTGGAAAGTTTGCTGTAACGTTAGCACATCAAACTTTAAAAAAAAATACTGCTCCATCTAGGCTGTGATTAATCTGTTCACGAAAAGTGACAGTGACGCATCTTGCTCTTGTTTTTGAGTAACAGGGCTGTTCAAGCGCTCATAAATCAGTTTTCCGGTTCACACGGATCTATTTTTAGGGGCGTATGAGAGTGAAAGGCTCGCACGGTAGATCCTAGATCCCTGCGCCTAACGTCACACAGAATAACAACTCACTATGTTCTGCCTGGCTAGTTATTTTGGCTATGCAATATAAATAAATACGTTCACCCACACTTTTACCATACAAACTCTTTGGACAAAAAGGATGTTCACATTGACAAAAATATCTTCAAAATTTAATACCCTGTTAAATGTACTTTTTAATACTTTTTAGTGGCCTTAATTTTCGCAAAATTGATTTATTACCTTTTAAGACTTTTTAAGACCCCGCGGACACCCTGATATAACATGTTAGTTAGTATGCTTTGATTGGAGGTGCTGGTAGATTAATTTTGTTGTCTTTAGACAGAGCAGGGCTTGTTGTTTCCCCCTGCTTCCAGTCTTTATGCTAAGCTAAGCTAACTGGCTGCTAGCTATAGCATCAAATTTAGCATACAGAATTTATTGATTTTCTTATCTAACTCTTAAACCGTACTTCCCAAAATGTCAAACTATTGCTTTAACGCTGTCATTCATACAATTACATAAAGTAAAAATATTTTTACCGAGCAGCTCCTTCCTTGTGCGGCTGGCTATCTCTTTGATTTCCATACGGGACAGTGAAAGTGAGTGTGTAGCAGAGATGAGGGGAGTTGAGGGCACCATGGTGGGGGCTGGCGTCGTCAGCACCTTGTTGACCAGTGGGGACTTGAGTGGTCTTTCAATGCTTCGGCCCACCAAGTTACACAGAGGGATCTTGAACATGTGCTTACATGCTGATTCACCTGGGAGGAAACCCAGAGGGCGAGAAAGGCCAAAAAGGGAGAGAGCAGTGGGTAAAAACAGAAAGAAGGAAAGAGGCAGGTGACGTGAGAACACATAAAACAAGAAATAAAAAGAGCAAAGATGGGAATACATTGTCAGAAAAGGGACACATATAAAAGGAAGACGGATGAGTGGCAGTTAATAAAAATGTATGAAACTCCTGGCATGAAACACTACAGTGTTTTGCATGTTTTAGCTCATAGCTACAAAAATGCATTTAAATCATACCTTATCTTATTAGACTTTCCACGTAGCCACTAAACATTTAGTCATTATCAATGTATTGTTTTCTTGTCAAAATGACATTACTGTTGCATGGTAATGCAGCTGGGAGTAGTGACTATTTCTCAAACTAGAGCTTTTTTCAATTTCTTGCCAAGAGTCTCATGTCTGAAACATTTTTTTTATAGTGCAGCGGATGGAACATTTTTTCATCTAAATGGTTAGAGGAGTGTTTGTATTGTTAAATTACCTTCTAGGTATTTCAAATATATCTGGGTATTTGCTTGCAGAGAATAGATCTTAATATTTACAGGACAGACATGTGAATGGTATATATCTTCTCATGCAATCCCTGGCAAAAATGCTAGTATTTTCCAAACGTCGAACTATCCTTTTGAAACCACCCTTGTTGGTGGTGTGTTTATGGACCCTCTTAGATTCGGCTCACTAAAGAATTGCAAACATACTGTAAATGTTGTTGCAAGCAAAATGTGAACTGGTTATTTCACATATTTAAAAAAGAGCCCATAAAATGCAAAAATAGGGAATGTCTTCAAAATAGACGCTGATTGCAACAGCATTGTCTTTTAAACTTACATAACAAAATAAAGGTGATAAAGTGTTCATTGGGATGTATAACTAACCTCAACCAAGTTTCAAGCATATGCAATTGGATTTTCTTTTATCGTAACAAACGGCTGGCTACAATGTAAGAAATGAATCTATATGCTTAATAAAATTGTTACTCTAATGTTGATACATATATATGATTGGTAGTTTAAAATATCCAAAACCTTTTTGTGACTTTATATAAACCCAAAGTCTTTCTCTCTTTCTCACTCACACTCAACCTCAAGTCAGGAGGTTGATGAGCTCATACAATAGAACCAAACCTCCATATTCTATGAAGACACTCTGCAGTGATTAATCGTCCTATTTACTGAAACAAAGTGTGATCTTAAAATTAATCATCGTTACCAAAGACAGCTAATGTAATATAACTGTTCGGTTGTAGCCATTTATAGCAGGCCATCTATTATTCAGCAGACTATAAACTCTTAAAGTCTGTTTGGGCCACATTAAATGGATGTTTTTCAAATGGCTCAAGCTGCAGTGTGCCAACGCGCAGTGCCCATTTGTGCCGTCAGGGAGCAGTATTGCAGTTCAGCAGCCACACTCTGCTCCATTGAGGCAGGCCGGTAGTAACATGGATGAGACTGAATTAATGTGAAGGCTATGTTGCACAAAGAGGACCGTCTCATCTGAAATGTCAGCGGGTGAGAGGTGAGTAAAGAGCCACGGAGAAAAATAGAGGGTCACTGCTGATGTTTGACAGGTACACTGTGTTACTGTTGTTAGAGATCCTCTTTCCTGTACCGAGGCTGTCACACAGCAAAAATTGCAATAAACCAAAATGCGGGGAAGCATGCATGTTATTTGGAATATATAGCCACAGAGGTCAGTATATTCCACGTGCGTTTCTGGACCAGGGGAAGTGTCACACTCCATCACACTGGCAAATGAATTAAATATAGATATTAGGGTTTTCAGCACTAATTTAAGTCAAATTCTCCAGAGCAGAGATCTGCTTTGCTGCAGGTCTGTGCCGTGTGTTTAAGCCAGTGGAGGGAGGTGGCGGCCAGCAGCCACATCAGTAACAAAATCTTGTTCACATTACTGATGCGATTACATCAGATGAAACCCTCCCCAAGGTGCAGATACGGCAGGCGCACAGGCAGTTAGAGGATGGGATTTTTGTCAGCGCCCCTTCCACCTTTCTCCCCCTTGTTCAGCCTCTGCTATAAAGCCCCCCCACCCCTCAGATTGTAACACTGCTGTTTGGACTACTACTATGGATTGAAGAGAGGGCTGACAAAAGTCTCCATGGCGACAGTGCAATCTGTAAATCATGCTGCGGCAGACGTGTCTTCTCCTTCCCTTTTTCCCTTTTCTCCCTCCTTCTCTTCCAACCTCCTGCTTGTACACAACCCCTCCTTTTTTCTCTGGCACTCATGCATACCTTTTCTGCATCTCCTCCTCTGTTTCCCCTCTGTAATTTTAAAACCGCTTCCGCCTTGATCGACGTTATCTCCTCTGCCTCCCCTTTTACTTTGCACTCTATCACCTTTTTCCCCCTCTCACTCTCTCCTTGCACTAATGCTTTAATTAGGTAAGACAGAAGGGGGGATGGGGAAGACATAATGTTCACTTAACATTCAACCAACGTTCAAGTCAACATGCCGCCTTGGAGCAGACAGGGTGATACACCATGGGAGCATGTGCATGTTAGTAGGGCAGCATTATGAGCGTTTTCATGAGCTGAGAACGAGTTGTGGGAGAATCCTGCAGTACCTTCAGCATCCTTAGACATGTACAGGGAAAGCTTGGTACCATATGGGATCCGTATAGAATCTGAACCAGGGATGAAGAAGAGGGTTACACAAACTGAACACACACAGTAACATACATTTGGGCACACACACACACACACACACACACACACACACGCACACAGTAGGTTCTCTGTGGAGGTGTTCGACTACCAGTGACGCAGAACCATATGCATAATCAGCTAAAACAGGAAAGAAAATGAGAGTCCCTTAGAGAGAACCTGAACCAGCCTAAAAGCATAAAGCTTGTCCTCGGCTAATTGCAGCAGCGACAGCCAAACCTTCCTCCCTGTTAGCCTTAATGGGACCTGTAAATACACGCCCCCCTCAGGAAAACAGAGAAAGTCTGCCTTGATAGTGCAACAGCAGCCACACAACCACAACATTTTAATAATTGTTTTCCTCAAGCCTTGTCCTTCAAAATTACATGCACGACTCTGAGGATGACTTTGTGACCCTTTTAACAACTCGAAAGTCTAATGAACAACGAAAAGTTTGACATTGCCATAATCCATCAGTGTGTTAGCTCACGCTCAATGACAAACCTGTATGTCATTCAGTTGTGCATCACAAATAAGCCCCATTTTTTGACTCCAAATGGTCAAATACACAATGAAAGATGGAGGAGGGAGTATAAAGTGGGATGGAGGGAGGGGCTCGTATTGATCCTAAATCATTCTTGAAAGCATTCTCGTCCTCTGAGGACACATACTGTGTCCCTTGAATATTGGTGGTGGTGGGAGGTATATGGGTGATTAGTCTGTTCCTTTTTTTGTAATTTGTGGTAAGAATTCAAAGGATGATAACAATGCGTTTGTATGTTTTAGCCCTTTAACCACAAATCAAATTTACATAACTGACAGCCATTTTCCATATCATTCATTTTTAGATTAGATTCCTCCCTTCCTCTTGCAACCACTGGTCTCCATTCATTTAACTATTCAATTTGCAGGAGACATGTAATGCCCTGATTTTTGTCAATGTCATATTATCATTGCATTAAAGTTAGGTTATATGGATGACTGTTTTGAAAAGTGGTGAGTCGAGGATCTTTTGAAAGGATTAGTCTGGTGATATTCTATATTTTTCTCATTATCAACAAATCTCATGAAAAAAAAAAAACGATTTTCAATTTTGGGAAAATTACTATATGTGTCTCATTCTTAAAACTTTAAGTCTTTAGTAGGGACCAATGAGGTCGGGGCTATGAGGGCGTGTGAGGGCCATTGTAGATCAAAAAAAAATGTACGGAGCCAGGGAAGTTTGGTAATATTTCAAGATTAAAGTGGTAAATTTAATTATTAATCATTAATAATACAAGACAAGAGTCAGTGCAGACATAAGAGAAGAGGTGGAATGTTCAGACAATTAGGCAGATATGAGGGACTGCAACAGTCACTTGAAAGCATGTGTCACATGTCATTTATAAATGTCTGCAGTTCTTTTATCATATGCTGCTTTTAATAGATTACAGAGCCTTTAATAACACAAGTATATCTGAAAAATAGTATGATGAGTTTTTTTGTCATAAATGTGTGACTTTATGACTTTATGTCTGAGATTATCCAAGGTTTGTAATGGCAAATGGAACAGTGACAAAATAACAGAGACAATGAATTATCCACAGTAATGAATTACCTTTCTTATGTTTTCTCAATCAGCTTCTTACTCTGACAAATGCGCTTCTACATGAATGTAAACCTCTCAGCAGAAGTTTTCACATGAGCCTATGCTGCATCACTGTACTGTGGATGTGTTTTTCCCTAAACTCTTTGATTGTTGCATATTTATCCATGAATATTTAATATTATAGAGCAATACTAACACATATACTTTATAAGAGGTTTTTACTAGAGATTTGAAACCAATAGGATGCAGGTAAATTTTCATATTGTACTGAAATAAATGGAAAGAAAAGGCTGCCTGCCTGGAGATTAATCAGAAATCTTTGGAAAATGGTTAGCTATTGTGTAAAGTTAAAGGGTATTAAAATATTCAAAATCATTAGGGTTATATAAGATATGGAAAGGAGACTTTCTGATGATCTGGATCTTTCACAGTGTCACTGAATAGAGCCAACAATGAGGACATTTTCACATTTGTCATAAGACTAAATTATGTCATTATTATACAGTGATTATACAGAGGATGAGGTAATAATCATAGGAGAGTTCAATGCAATTAAATATCTTTCCCTAGAAAAGTGCACGAGTCAGCTGTGAAAAAGTAAGAACTCTCAAGGAGAAATGCTGCGGCTTGAATGAAGGGTTCTGCTGAGACAAGTTCATGTAAATGGATCTGAAGCCTGAGGCGAACACAGTAGCATCCAAAGTCAAACAGGTCTGCAGGCAATGTTGACATTTGAAAACTAAGTACTGAAGAACTATATCAGCATTCTCTGATACTTTTGCTTTGCGGGGCTTACCATCACCGAGTGGCGAGGGGAACATGGGCATCTCGTAACCAGTGGGCGTCTGCGGGGAACTCTGGGAACTGGTGTCTCTCGAACTGCAGTTGGAGGCTGAGCTCACTGGAGCAGACGAAACAAAATAGATGTCCGACTGTGGGTGGAAAAACAGAAGGACATATAGAGGAAATTAGATCAATACAGAGACATGATGAAGGGGTAAAGATGCCAGGAAATATTAAGAGGAAAAGGGGACAAAAAGAATAGAGAGCAGAAGCATGAAAAAAGAAAACAAAAAACAAAGAGATTGCATGGGGATAGAGGAGGACAAAGTATTTGTTTAATGACAGGTGAAACTGTGGTCTGCTTTAAATGATCTATGTGTATGAATTATGAGTGTATTATTGCATTGGAGCCATGCAGATTGCCAGCCATATTTCCCACCAGGGTAATAAAGATTGATTGAAATGAGAGAGCTGAGACGGCTACTTCTATAGACAACTGACTTCTAGAGTGGGGCCATCTAACACTGAACACTCACAAGCTAAAAGGGCTCTCACTCCAGTGAAACCAAGTTTGAGCACATAAAACAACAAAATATAAACAAAGTTGCAGTGTACACTGTTGACAAAAGCAGGGCATGAACATGATATTGGGTAAGCTGTCAAACATACTGACCCGTGAAGCAGCCAGCTGTAGCTCCGGGACCACGGCTGTGTACACAAGGTTGCCATTGACCACCAGTCGGATCTCAATGGAGTCCGTAGTGAAGGCCAGGATGTAAGGAAATGCACAAACTGCAAAGACAAAGACAATGAGCATATGATGAAACCAGCAGCAAATGATCAACAGGGGGCATCACTGGATAAACAAATAATTAAGACGTTTTCCAACTCACACAATACAAGACATTTAATAGTTTACACATTCAGGTGTATACATATCCAGCAGATACAGAGCATGTTTCTGGCCACCTGCTGAATGAAAGTCCAGTATTTACTCTCCTCTTAGCTCTGTATTGGTCTCCACTAACTCCAAACACTGCAAATATCTGTCTCTAAAGCTGCTAAATGCTTCACTATGTTCACCAACTAGTCGCTAACGTTTTCTGTCTGCCGTTTGGGGCTGAGTAGCCTTTTGAGCTGCCTGTTGCACCTGCAAATGAGGCTGATGAGAGCAGTGAGAGTGAACCAAATATTTAAAGAAATGTTTTTTGGCTTTTTCCTTTTCCTTTATTGTGTTACATATATATTTTTTGTGCAAGTAATAGTTCTGCAAAGTGAAAAAGCCCAAAGTCCACCCCAAAGGGAGTTACCATCTCCCACAGAAAACACTGCTCCTGAACTTCTTGAAAACAGCTCCATTCAATTGTAGTCTAGCCTTTACTGTCAGGACCCGCCCTACTCTGCTTCTCATTGGCTAGTAGTCCTTAACTAGGTATTCGCTCGTGCAACTCCCAACAAAGATCATATAGAAGTGAGATACTACACTCTGTAGGTAAAACGTAGCGGTCAACTCAAAAATACAAAACAACAAAAATATGGTGTTTCTTTTGAAAATGACACCATGTAAACCTATTCTGGAAACACCCCTAAATAAAATTATGAACATGAAAATAAGTATAATATGACCACTTTAAAGTTACCGATCGTAAAAACAAAACTAATGAGCTGAAAGACACTGAAATTCTCTGTAGAGCGGAGAGTAAGTACAGTGTAGGTTTGTCACTACTAATATTGATTTGAGTAACGGAACAATTGCTTTCAAACCGAGGCTCTCTAATACATTTTATACTTTTTATTACTCAGCACATTTTGTTATTGCTTATTTTAGTGCATCTGTGAGTATGTGTGTGTAAAAAGAGGGCATAATGGATGCACAGCAACCCGGAGCAGGCAGGGTTACAGGTTTAGTACCAATTGTGTTCACTTTTCATCAGCTGTTGCATTAATAATAACATGCACAGACACACACACACACAAATAATAACATATGCCAATTGGAGGCTTGTGGCTACACATGGAGTTCCCATGGTGATGGCAAGCGCTGGCCAGGCCAGCAGGGTGGGGCCCGAGCAGTGTTGCCTTGGTAACCTACCAATAGCATTGGGCATCTGGTTCCAGCTGAAGTGGAAGTCAGAGGTGTTGGACTGGATCATCGGTGTGGAGCCGTTAAACGGACAAACTTTCTTATATGAACAAATATCTGCAAGAGACACAGAGGAAACAGGTCAACTTTCAAATTAAATGATTTACTTTCTTCTGTTTACTGTTGTTTTTTTAGTCTGTGTTTTGAACAAGGAATGAATTTTATTGTAACCCCGCTATTTGTCCTATTATCCAGACATTTAAAAAAGCATACAAAAGCTAAAGCAGATGGCAGCTTTTTCATAATTTATCTCTGACTCTTAATATTCTGGAGCAGTCTGTGCAATGATTTTTATTCCAGAACGGTGCAGTGGCAGAGTACAAACATTAATGCTCAGCTTTGACAGCAGATACAGGGATCTGAATCAAATGACTGATCTTAAATGTTGAGGGTCAAAGACAGACTCACAGTTGTAACACAACAGCAGACCCGCCTCCCCATCTTCGTACACATCAATGGCTGCTACAAAATTTACCTGCAGGCAGAGACGAGTCAGTTAAGGGGATCATTTCAACAAGATCCAAAGGTCAGATAAGAGAATGTGGAAATAAGCAAACAACAGCATTAACAAATAGTGCCATGTCACTTACCCTCAAGACACAGGGTAATCATAAAGCAATAGAAAAGATATATTTCCACCACAGTTTGTTCTTATTTTGATTACTCTTTCAAAGGCGAAATGGTCAAAGCAGAATAAGACGGTTTATTAGAACAGCTGTTCATCCTCCAGCCTGCTCATTCATTTCTCCTCCCTCTCCTCCCCAACTGCAGGCTGTGACTGACAACTTGTTGATTCAACCAAACAGCCTGGTAATCAGCAGGTAAATAAAGCGACTAACTGGGCCAGTTGAAGGTCTCAGTTCTGCTCAACTTCAGCGAACATCACATGAAAGCAAATGAGAAAACCATCAGGGTTATATGTGTATGTGCGTGCATGTGTGCCTCACCCTGTTGGCGTCTACATGATGTAGCCGATAGGCATCTCCAGTGCTCTCATTGATCAGGTCAAACTGATGTTTGTAGGCAACACAGATCATATTGTCATTTTCCCCCGTCGGACCGTCCACCAGCGCCATCACCACCGGTGGGTCACACAGACAGATCTCCTAATGGGTTATACATGAGAACCTTAGTGCTCAAACACACGCAGATGGGTTTAATTACTTTAACAGACTTATAAGTTTGTCTGTGTAAAATATTCTCCCCATGTTGATGGGACATTCACAGAAAAAAATTACAGTGTAGTACAACATGAATTATTTTTCTTTGGTAGCTAATCATCCTCTTAGTTTTGGAACTACAATTCCCATAATTCTTTGGGGGGATATTGCTATGGATCATAGACTTTATCGCCAGTCTATATATTCATATGTTTAAAGTCTATGCTATGGGTTCAGTGAGTAAAACTATGAGCCCCATTTATTTAGCCTGTATTTGTTTACATTTTGGCATATTGGAGCCATTAAAGGTTTGTCAGATGAGCTATTTGCAGTTAATTTATGCGATGTACTCATGGGTGTACAGACAACTAACACTGGAATACTTTGAAAAAAAGTAAAATGTCATGATTCTCAGGCAAATTCTGGAGTTATGAGGTGCGTTTTTTTGTGTGGATTTATTGGACGCTTATTCGCTATTACACTGGAGAAAATGATATCCTTGGAAAGCACAAGTAACACTGCATCTAAAACTATGCATCATGTCTGTGTCTTGAGATTTAATATAATAGAATCTTGACTCCAATAAATAGTACAATTGTTGACGCAAATTGGAGCAATTAAGGTACTTTAAAACTGCCTTGAGCTATGTATCACCGCCACTGCTGCAGCTCCAACTGCTAACAGTGTTGGTAAGCAGGCCAAATCAGCGGGCCAAATACAATAACTAACTTCTCGTTGTTTTTTTGAACACCTGCAAGTACCTGTCTCGTTCAAGCAGTATCCATGCCTCACTTCTCTCTCTCCCCACCCCCCTGCAACTACATGAATGTGAGAAGAGAGAAATAACTGGGATATCTAATATCTTCTTTTTATGCCAAAAGAGCTTTAAAATGGAATTAACATTTAATTATCCTATTCATTTATTAACTTGTGAGTTCATTTTTCCATACATTCATTAATTTTCACTCATTCCTGTAGAGTTTGTTGTACCCGTATGTACTGAAACTCCTCCACCGGTGAGTCTGGCCCCGTGGCGACAGCGCTGAAGCCTTCGAAACGTGGATGTTTCCTGGTGATGAGGAGGAGTTTGTTCCGGATGGCTGCTACTATCCTCAGCTCGGAGCCGTGGTGGGTGTTGATAGAGTACAAATGACAGCCTAGGACAAGGAAGAGGGGGGACAGAGATAGAGAGTACATCGGACATGTGTTGTGCTATAAGTGTTGTTCCCTGGCACCATCCCACAGATCAATACACCCACCACAGACACCTGGAAGGATACCAGCAGCAGGTCAAAGGTTGTGTGTTTGCACTACAAAGAACCTTCATAAAAGGTCAAAATATCTTGCTTTAGACTGATTCAATGTTTTTTTTTCTTCTGTTCATTCATTTCTGTTTAAATGTAGATATGGACACACACAATTGTGAACTTATCTTTTAAGTTCAAAATTGAGCTGAATTAAAATAAATTTCTCTAGATTACTGAATACTTTTCTTGTTTGATTTGGAAATCGATTTGCAGCGTGTGCAACCCTATGCATATTCTTGCATGCCCCGTGTCATACCTTTAGTTTTCTCTAGTTTATTCTCTCGACTGTCGCACTTGCTTCTGACGAGCTGCTTCTCCTCCAGGCCTTTCTTGAGCGTGCCAAGTCTGAACACATAGATCCGAGCATCCTTCCCTGGAAACAAAACCAAAGTCACTTCTGTTTCGCACGAAGGTTGCTTTTAATTTGCCATCTCTCTTTTAGCATCCTCCCACAGCCAGATAATTGTGTTTTACTGCAGGAGGATTACTAGAAGGCTTCTTAAGGCTCGTTGCTCTCTCACAAGCTTCATCAGAGCCCACACACAGTCGTGACAAATGCTTGCGCTGCCACCACATAATCACTATCAAAACCAAGTCATCCCCCTTTGTCAATATTAGAGATAGCTAATCATCTGCATGGCTATTAATTACGAGCTCTCCTGGTTGAAGCAAACATGAAACCAATCAGCGACCTGCTGTATATGCTATTTGTGGTGTTTTTTTATGCTTGTATGTTTAAATTTTTCTCTCAGTCCTTTATAGCCTGCTACTCTCTCAAAGTCAATCTTGTCC
Organism: Micropterus dolomieu; assembly: GCF_021292245.1. Lineage (NCBI taxonomy): Eukaryota > Metazoa > Chordata > Actinopteri > Centrarchiformes > Centrarchidae > Micropterus > Micropterus dolomieu. The sequence goes on along the minus strand of NC_060162.1, from coordinate 8,744,153 downwards.
TGAAGGATAAACAGACACTCACTCACTTACACACACACACACACACACACACACCCACAAACACACACGACAGAGATTGGTTCTCTATAGGTCAGCTTCCCCAGATCCCAGCCAGAGATCAATGTGTTCACTGGGACAATGGAGGTGGAAAGGGTAAGTATGTACTCATCAACACTGAGAGAGATGACAGAGGTGAATTAAGGGAGAGGAATGGGAATAATGAGAAAGAAGGTATGCTGTAAATACTGCTCTGCGGCAAAAAAAAAAAAAAAATTAATGAGGGGATGACAAAGCACGGATCCAGGGGAAGCAGTCTGTGCAGGGAGGAGGGTATCGGGGTTTGTTAAGCAGTTTCCTCCTTCTTCTTAAAGTCTAAGCCTACCTTTGTCAGCCCTGGTGATAAGCAGGTCCTGAGGTTCGAGAACGTGCATCTGCTTCAACACGATGGTTTTGTCAAACACCTGCACGGGGGGTAGAGCCTGTGCCTCTGAAACATAACACACACAATCACAATAAAAAGACGGGTAAAATCTGAACTGAGGTTGTAATGTTTGTTGGAAAACCTCCTCGGAGCAAGAAGCAGAAGGATCGGTTGCGTGACACTCACCAGCGTTGGGCAAAGCTGGATCAGGGCCTGAAACGTGGACAACATCATTAAATTCATCATGTTAGCTGTTGGCATTCTGCTGAGTGCAATATTGAATGGATATGGATGGGTGGCTTTATTTTAGAGGACATAGGGAGATATTGATTACGGATGACCTCACCATCCAGAAGCATAACCCCCGCTGCGTCAGTGGCAACGAGCAGAGACTGACCCCAGGAGTCAGCACACACGATCTCATAGGGGAAAGTGCTGCAGAATGACTGGGACTCCCATGGCTACAGCATACGTTCACATGCAAACATACAGATACATGGCAAAATATAAATATAATACTTTTTTTTATACATGCAAGAAATTGCAGTACAGAGATGCCAAAGATATGTTTTAGGTAACTTAGAAACATTGTCTCCATTAGAAAGTGTTGGTCACAATTCTTTGTCAACCACTTTGATAAGAGCTCTTTCTCAGGAATGTTTCTTTATGTTTTGTGTTTATGTGGGAAAAAAAGAATATGGCTTCTATATTCTATATATTTTAATCTCTCAAATATGGATACGTTTTGGCCTCAAAAAACATTGTTGGTCGTGCTCTACTTGACTCATAAGCTGTTATGGAAAATAAATGTTTAAGTAAAATAACATTTTTAGTTTCAGTAAGAGATTAAATTACTTGTTTATATGAAAATGTATTGCAGTGAAATGTCTCAACGACATGCCCTCACCTCTTTTCTGCACAGGCCTGTGGTAACAAGGCTAGTTGGGGCATCTCCTCTCACAATAGTCTTCAGCTTCAGAGCCTAAACACAAAATGGCATCAGATATGACACACAACAAAGACATCCAGCAGTGTATGCTTTGGCTTGCAGTACTGATCATTTACCGGTATTAAAGTAATACAAAAATGCATCAGTACAAGTAAACAGTAAAGATCCTGCGTTTACAGTAGGAGTACAGAAATATTACCAGTAAAATGTAATTAAAGCTTCAAAAGTAGAGGTGCTAATTTTGCACAAAATGGCCCCTGTGACTGATATATAATTATATATGACATTATCAGTGTTAATACTGATGTAAAGCTGTTAAGAAGCATTTTACTGTTGTTGCCGGTTGAAGTGGAGCTAGATTTAACTTCTTTATATACATTGATATTTTAGTCCAGGGTTTCCAACCGAGGGTTTGGTCTCCCTCTAAAGGGTCACATGATAAATCTGAGGGGTCATGAGATGATTAATGAGGTAATATTAGTTCTGCTACACAGAAAGTTGTATTTTCTCTAATATTAGCTTTTTTAAAATGAAATGTTTTGGTTCTTGAAACCATCTAAGGAGTTTGGTGAAACTGCTAACTACTCATTGACATTTAAAACGTGACAACTACAAGCTTGTCTCTATTTGGGTCACAAAAAAACAAAGAAATAACATAAATAGCCTAAATATACTTGAGCAAATATGTATTTAGCTACTTTTCATCACTTCTGGCTTGTTCACTTCACTTTAGGTTGCATGCATTGAGTGAGTACGTAAATTAACTGGTGATGTCTTAAAATAAATAATGTGCTTGATATTTAACCATCTTCTGGACAAGACATTCAAATCATGGACCAAGCATGTGAATCACGCATATAAATGCATTACTAGGACAGCAGTGGTCTGAGATTGCTGAATTATGTACTTTGTATTTGATCACTAATATTTAACTAGCCTGCCATTGTTTCATATTTTCATGCCTATTAAGGCACTGAGAACTGTGACGACAGCTCACCGCGGTGGAAAGAATCTGGACAAACAGGCTGGCAGCAGTAAAAAAAAAAACGAGTCATAAAACATTAAATAAAAGGTGTAATTGCTTTAAGTTTCAAATAGAATACAATTTGTTCAAATGCTCAAGCAGCAACCATCTGATCAGATTGACAATTTCCACTCCAAGCTGCACAGCCGGGCATTTCTATTCACAACTCTGCATAAACTGGCAAACTGGAGATAATGAAATCAGTACCAAGGAACAGTACAATGGCTTAGCAGTGCAGTGTGCCATCCGTGAGAAAATTTCCATTTACAAAATGCATATTCTGACCTATCAGGCATCCATGAAAACATGAAATCATTGTGTATAATGTGCATCACACAATGAATGAACATACAGAGAGACGGTTTAGTTCAGGACAAATGCCTTGTCTCTGCAAAAACTGAATAATCAATATCTCAACTCGTCTACCTTCCTATGTTTTCATGCATTACAGCACTATGTGTTGCTGCATCGACTTTGTGTTTATAAGCAGAGAGCAACAGAAACAAGACAAAAAAGGCACAAAACATTGACATGAAGAAGAACGATGGTTAGCAAATACAGATAACAAACTAAATAAACAAGAGAGACATAATTGCTTTAGTAGCATAAACATGTATCTTTAGAACTAATACAAAAAAATGTGCCTGTGTCTGTTCCACAGTGTACGGCTGTGATGGCAAATACGTACTAGGTGTTTATTTTCAATGTAGACTGAAAAATTTACAGCTTTACTTGTGGGTTGTACTCTGGGCTTTGTGAGGTTAAAAAATTTGGTAATCGAGCTATAAACTCGACCTACGTAAGTTTTAAAAGCAATCAGTAAAATGCTGAAATCAGTTTGTGACGGAATCCAGTGTAGCTTTGTAGGAGGTGGTTAGTCTGTACATCTGGCACCTGTTTAAACCCTGACGTGATATGTATGGAACCCTAAGGGAGGGTTTGCCTCAGAGCTATTAATACATAGGAACATTTAGATTAATAACTTTATCTTGTTTTGCATTTGGTTTGTGATGGTAAAGGGACTTTTAAGGGTAATTTCTGATTCATTGTACTTACATTATATTTGTCTGTCCTGTAAGACTTTCTTTACAGACACATTTTCTGCAGGGGCTTTAGGACACCATCAAAACATATTTAGTTTAAGTTGAGGCAGTCTGAAACATTGTCAGGTACATCGCATCCCAACAGGTTGCATATTTGTCCAAATGAGATTTATTATCTCACAAACCTGGAACTAATTATTTCCATTTTTTCAGTTACCATATCCCATTCTTTACACACTTTTCTTCTTTGTGTTTTCAGACTTTGTTCATGTGTAATTATAGTTACGTCAGCACCCAGAACAGAGGTATAATGATTGTTACATCAGCCTGGTAATGACTACTGAACTATGGCTCAGAGTAAAAAGAGTCACAGAATTTGCTCATAAATGAAAGAGGCTAGTTTTTCAAAATCTCTGTAGCTACTCGAACAACCGCAGTTTCTCGATTTGGCTCGTCATTGTCTCAAAATTTAAATATTTACCGGTGCTGGTAGGTAAGTGTGTATGGGCGGATGTCATGTTTTTCAGCATGGACAGGAAATCTGTGTAATGTTCTCTCATTGTGAGTTAAGCACCTCAAAGCTCGAATTGTCACGCTCTGCCGGTTGGCCATCCTTTGTGTTGCACTTTTGAGTTTAGTATCTGCCTTAGTATGTTGAGTTTTGGGTTCTGTCCTGTCTAGTGTCCAGTATCTGCTATATAGTCTGTTGTGTTTTGAGTTCCTCTGAGTTATTGTGTGGTCAGTTCATTATCTGTTATTTAGTTGGTCTTTGATTCCATGTCATGTTCTTAGTCTTGTACTTTAGTTCATGTCTTTAGTGTTTACTCCGGGTCTTGTGTTCTCTGTTAAGCTCTGTACTGTGTTCTAGTTCTGTGTTCTGATATTTTGTAACATGTGTGCGTTTCTGTGTTGTCACTTATTCACTCTGCCCCAGGTCTGCTTGTCATGTCAAGTCTCTCTGTTTTACTCTCCTCTCTGTCTCTCTGCCTCGTTAGTCTCATGTCTGTCACCTGTGTTGCTCCCGCCCTGCTCGTTAGTCCCTGTGTGTGTGCTAGTGTGTGTGTGTGTGTGTGTGTGTGTATATATACCTGGTGTTTCTAGCTTGTCTTTGTCTGGTCATTGTTCATGTTACCCCCCAGTCTGTCGTGCGTGAACTCTCTGCCTGCCTGTAACCAGCCTTGCTTGTCTTGTCTCCCTGTACCTTTGGATTTCTGTTAGAATCACCTTGTTTTTTGGACCCTTTTAACCAGCCACTGTGTCCGTAAGTGTGCTCGCCTTTAGTTTGTTTTCCCTCAATAAACCCCTGTTGAACTATACCTGCTCCGCTCTGTGTCCTGCGTTTGGGTCCTCCAACCTGCCTCCACACCACTAATCGTGACACTAATCTTAAGTGTTCTTCATAACAGAAGCTGATCAAACCAGTATCACATCCTCCGGTCATTTCCCTAGTTAACACCAAACACGGCCTTTTGTACATTGTGCTTTAAAGCATGAAAACATAATAAAAGTGAGTTGCTGTATTAAATGCTCTCCATGACATAATTTGTGTACATAATAGTTTTGTGCTTATCATATGCCTATAATAATTAAGCATTATGTTTTTTTTTTTGTTACACCTAACAGATCTTAAGAACCTGTGTTGGACATTTTATTGTGAAAATATCCCCCTCACATTTCAAAATCCTACTTTTGTCTCCCTCAGTTTTAGTTTCAAGTTGATTTTTTTACTCTTTCTCTCTGAACATTTTAATCTTACTGTGCATTCACTATAGTTCAGATGAGAGAAGTTTGACTTGATAATGCACTAATCTTAGTCGCCTTCAGTTATTACAGTGTGTTCAAAGCAATGAGCTTAACGTGCAGCGAGTGGTGGAGTCCTCAGTGTACTTTTTCTTGCCCTCTTTTTGATCATGCTACAAACATGTTGCCTGACCTCATCACTGGATGCTGTTGGGCCTGTATGCAGCCTGAAATGAATCCCTGCAGACACAACTCAAGGCTGAAAAGGAGTACTGCCCACTACATTTCTCAAGACTAGACTTTTTAGTCTATATTTGAATTTCAGCTAGAGTCAAATGTAAGATGGTAAAGCTCAATTTGTAGAGAAGATGAGGCAAATTGGTGGGTAAAGTTAAAATTCTTTTAGCAAGTATGAGATTGGAAAAAGGACTGACTTTGGCTATAAAAACAGTTTTTGTTGGAAGACACACTTGAAAAAATCCTTTAAGTGGTGACAAATCAGTTAAATGATATAGTGAATGAATGAAATAGACAGCACATAAAAGTGACATGATTTATTGTGTTATTTTAATATTAATTTAATTGAGGCAGTTACGAAATGTGAATATATAATGTAAATTTATAACAAGCTAAATGCTAACTGCTGATATCATACTTAATGATAGCAATAATCAACATCTGTGTTTAAATGTGCATCTAGGTTTCTTCAGGTGTGTCCATGTATGCTGTTTGTGTGTGCCCATCATTGTCTGGGTGTGTATCATGGTTTGGTGCGCATGTGGATATTACTGCAGAGCCATGGTTGGCTGGTAATACTGTGTGTGTGTGCTTGCGTGTTTATTACTTTGTTACCTGGCCTATTCTGACAAATTCGGCTTGCCGTGCCTCCTCCTTCTTGCGTGCCGACTTTGGAGACTCAGGCAGCACGTCGCTGAAGGACCGCCGGTTCAACATGTTCTGGGGAGAAAAAGGAACCTAAACGTGGCACACCAACATCCAAAAATGTGGTACACACACGCACACACACATACACCACACATACAGAGGAGAAAAGAAAGCAGAAAGGGGTCTTAGAGACTGACCCTGGCAGGGGGTGAGAACAGCAGCAGTTAATTGTCATATTAGGAGCAACATTGAAAGGAGTGAAATAAAAAACAAGGGAAACAAGAAAAGTGATGAGAGATGTGATGAGAGAGAGCCCTGCTGAGAAAGTCCCTGCTGAGAAAGTCAGCATTGCAGTAGTATCCAGTCGTCCAGTGTGGTGCAGTATGCAGAGGCAGAAGGCTGCAGTGGAATATAGCAGCTCACAACTCAGCACTAGCTACAGTCGCTGCCACTGACTGAAATGACAAGGACCAGACTACTTGGATGGCCTAAAAGTACGTCCATGAACGGACAAGAGCAGGTCTCTACAATAAAATGGTGGTCAGCAATTCAGCTGTACCTTGTACAGGTCAGGCATGAGGTCTTGGTAGAGCGAGCGGATCAACATGTCAAGGGTCCGCTGGCGCTTCTGGGCAAACGTTGGCGTCTCCAGTGTGGCTTTCTCTCCATTGATTACTACAGGAGATGAAGCAAGATCAGATTAGAGAAAAAACTGAATGTATTGGCTATATTCTAATGATATATTGTAATGTTTTTTTCTTACATTTGACTAATAAAAAGTCCCTGAATTCTTGGTGATCAGTAAATACAGGTGGAGAAGGGAGAGGGGGTCCAAACAGTGGAACACTCTCCTCTGAGAATATCTTCAACCTGTGACAAGGAGCAGATATATAGCATCTCTCTTACACTTACAGTGGATGACAGAGCACATCCAACAGTATGGTAAAGTAAAGCCAACTACTCTTTTTAATTGAGGACATCACAGAAACCAAGAGGACATAGCAGTTAGAATTAAAGTGAGTTTCTTAGGTAGTGAAAGTCAAAAGCAGCTGTTACACAGTCTGGACTGAAACCATAAACCACAGTATTAATCAAAACACTCACCTGTAACTGTCATTCTGGCTATTATACCTAACTAATGCAAAAATATCTGGAAGTGAAGTGAAGTAAAGGAAACATATTATATAAGAAACACAAGAGCAACCCATATATATATATTCTTCATTAGAGGGCCGAAGTGATATGTGTTTAAAAGCTCATCTGAACATGGTTCATGTTGCTGATTACCACTTCATTTCTCTGACAATTATTTTCTATGTGAAGGATACGGGTGAAGTGCGATCGGATCATTGACGGTTTGAAGGACGATGACGCATCATCCCCTTCCTGGAAAACTATGGTAACAATGTCATTTCCAATATGTCTCTTTCTCTCCACCTGCCAGGGGACAAGCCAAAGAGACACAAGATGAGGAAAAAACAGCATCTTAACCTTGGTACCTTGTGATTCATGTGTTCCAGGAACTGTCTTTAAATCGTCTTTAAACCTGCAATTATTGATTTTAAGGTCACTTAGGGGCAAAGCAACAACTGTAAACACAACATTGATGTATTATCACCTTATAAAGTTGTTACGGCTAATTAGTTAGCAAACAACTGCCTATTTGCCCATCCAGCACACACAGAGCAAAATTAGTATTCATAAGGAGTCGTGTATGTGTGCACCTAATAAATGTAAGTACAATATTCACTCTCACTTTAGCTCTGTTGGTCTACACCAGGGGGAACTGTTGAGACAACTGTGCTCGCTCATTGCCATGGATTGAGTGAGTTATTACTGTGGGTTAAAACTTGAGCCCAATTTTTCAGCCTATATTTGTTTTCATTATGGTAAATTGGCACCATTAAAAGTATGCCGACTTACCTAAAAGCAGTCCTGGTTTGCAATGTACCCATGCATGTAAGACAACTATTAGAGGATAGTGACATGTTTTTAAGATACTGAAGAAAAGTTAAAAATATGATAATTCCCAGGCAAGTAAAAGGGTTATAAGCATCTTTTATCTATGATTCCTAAGCAGATTTCTGGATGTTTAGTCATGATTGACATCAGCATTGATATCAGTTATGACTCCAAGTAGTCTCTCAATAGAGAGATGCACCTCACAGGTTGAAAACTTCTGGTCTACACTAACTCCTGGGGGATATATCTGGCTGTTTAGCTGCTTAATGCTCTGTTTGGTGGGGGAAGCTAGTGTTAAGTGCATATATATGAACTTTGTCACTATAATAGCTGTCGATAGAGTTTAGAAACTACGCTAATAAGAGCGGTGAGAGTAAATTGAAACAGTAAAGCTGCGCACTGAAAAAAACCCAAAACAATTAGCTGAAAGTCACTAAAGCACTCAGTAGGGATGAGGGGATCTGTAGAGTCAGGAGATAAATCTCTGTGGGTATATCATTACGAGCAACGTGTTTCACATTACGAGGTCATGTCATCCACTGTTAACATAGAAATATTAATAATAGCATCTTAAGTGAATTAGTCTGCATCACTCTGTTGATGAGGTACTGGGTAAGGCTGCTATGTTGGGGAAATGTGTGTGTGGAAGAGGGTGTCATTCTAACAGCAAAGATTTTCCAATCTCTCAACACTTAAAAACACTATGAAAAGCAGTGATAATTTCAAGTCTTTGATCTCAACACAGGCAGCAACATCGAGCACATCTCCTGTCCCACCGGCTTATTTGGCCATTTCTATTTTTATATATTTTTATTTGTATTTCTGTTCCAGAAGAAGACATTTTAACAACCACAACCCTTTGGCTTGCCGCTCCATCAAGTCCAAATTAACTTGCACATCCATTCACTCCAGTTGATTTAAGAGACAGACGGCTATGAATTTACCTCTGAACAATCATGCTCAAAAGAGGATAAATCCTTTTTATTTTAATCAGCACATAGAATTTCTTCTAGCATTATCCCCAGGATTAACTTTTTTAGCCCCACTACCTAGAAGGCTACACACATAGCAAAATTGTAAGGATGCTTTTCTTTACAGCACTTCTGGGTTGTGGGGTGAAATGACAACTTCACCAATTAAGCTGAACTGACTTTACATTGCAGAATGACTCTTTACTCAGGTGTGAAATATTCTTATTTCATATGGCTGCACTCTGGATGGGAGATGAGTAAGAAATCCAATTATGTGTCAGATCTGCAAAGCACCAGGCCTTTTAAGTCATACTAATACTAATATTGGCATTACAGAATCGAGCAACAGTAACTGTCTCCTTTTCTTTGTAAAGTGAGCACATTTTGCCATGTTGGCTGCCATTGTTCTGGCTTAATATCACTACACTGTTAAAGTGGAGTCTTTTCTCAAAAAAATGACAGCGAGATGAAGACCTGTTTCTGCAATTTGTCTAATACCAAGGGCACCCTGGTGGATCATCTGGTCGAACACATACCATTACGGCTGATTCCTTCCTGCAGCTGCCCGGGGTTTCGATTCCAACCCGGGGCCCTTAGCTGTCTCTCTCGTCTTTCCTGTCTCTCTCTGCAGCTGTCACTATTTAATAAAGAAGGCAAAAATGCCCCTAAAAAATCCTAAATTTTTTTTAAATGTAAAAGTCAGCGTTCTGGTGTGCTCACAGTGTTGATGCTAACATGCTAATGTTTAGCAAGTATTACATTTATCATGTTCACCACCTTAGTTTAACATTTTCTAATGAGTGCTTAAAAGTACAGCTGAGACTAATGGGAATTTAATACATTATGCACGTATTTAATCATCAAACAAAGTATTATAATTAAAATTATGACCAACGTTATTACAATTCATCCTCAGGGGAACATGAATGTCTGTACCAAACTTCATTGCAATCTATCCCATAGTACATTATATACACTCAAAATGTCAACCTTGTGGTGATCAAGGGATCACCAAGATCTATAGAGTTCATCCTCTGGGGACCATGAACGTCTGTAAAAAACCTTGTCAAAGCATTTAATTAATGTCAAGCTATTTCAATTTGAATCTGTTGGAGACATAAAAGGACATCAGTAGTCAGTAGGATTCATCTTCAGGGGATCACGGATGTCTGAATCGAATTTCATGTCAATCCATCCAGTAGTTGATATTCCATTCTGGGCCATAGTAGTGGACCAACTGACATTGCCATCCCTTTAGTGTGGCTAAAAATAAATAACTATATAACAGGAGAAAATGCCCAACTAAACATAGAGAAACCCACCTGCTGTTTGTTCTCTTTAGAGTAGGGTAACATGGTGGACACATGGAACATCAGCTCATGGCCCTGATACACTGTGTAGATGGACTTAATTCCTGTAGTGTCATCTGCAAAAAGAGACACCAAACAAAGACGAACATATTTAAACGCCTTTACTTTAAAATTATGTTAATGTAATGTGATTCAGCCGATGTGAGCTCTCTTACTCTTGGTGTCTAGCCCTCCGCGGTAACCTGCCCATCCCTGCAGCGTAATGGAATCACCCAGCAGACTGAGAAACTTATCGAAGCTCTCACTCCCCGTCTCTGAAACAAACACAGGACGTTTATTTGAGCAGATAGCTTATATTGCTGTATATACTATTTTGATATAGGGATATATATATATATATATATATATATATGACATTTTGGGAAATACACCTATTCACTTTCTTTAAGTTAGATGAGATTGATTCCACTGTCACATTTGTAGCCTAAGTATGAAGTTTACACCAGCAGCTGCTTAGCTTTGCTTAGCATGACTGGAAACAAAGGGAAACAGCTAGCTTGGCTCTGTCCAAAAGTAACATAATCTAACTAGAAAAGCCTCTAAAGGTGGTTCATTAAAATGTTATGTAGCTGTTTGTTTTTGCACTTTTTGTTTTTGAGTACTTGTTTTTTGTTATTTTTTAACCAAAAATAGCATCTTAGTTGTTTGATGTTCCTTTCGATTCCTCTGTATTGCTGGTACATGTGGCGAAATGGTCCAGAAAGCAGACTTTGACTTGTATTTTGTTTATTCAATCTGCACAAAACATTTGTAAAAATGACACATTTGGTTTTACAGGAGGGTTGCCTGGTTCTGTATAACGACTGCCTACCAGCAACTCCAAAGCTCACTTAATAACTTGTTATATCTCATTTGTTTGTCTTGGCTAGGTGCAGTAAACAAATGAGATACAAAAAGTTATTAAGTGAGCTTTGGAGTTGCTGGTAGGCAGTCGTTATACAGAACCAGGCAAGTTATTTCCCCATTCCCAGTCTTTTATGCTCACCTAAACTGCTACCTCCTGCTTCATATTGAATGGACAGATATGACAATTAATTTAATCTTCTAACTTTTGACAAGTGTTTCTCCCAAAACGTCGATCAATTCCTTTAATAGGTTTGGATACTGAAAAAAGTTGAGTTTGGAGGGATTTACCATTGCTAAACATCTCATCATCTGTGAGCTGTCCATCTTTGGCATACAGGACACCAAATTTAAAGTTGACAGAACCCTACAAAATGATAGTTGGGTTCACATTATGAAATTACTTACAATAACAATAAAATACAACAATTTACAATAAAATTTACATTTAATATTATTTTCTATTGAAATACAGTTCTTATATTGTAAGAAATCTACACAGAGAATGTAAAAAAAGGTGCAAAATATACACAATAGGTAATCCTAAGTGCTAATTATCAGTCTTAGAACAAAGATACACAGAGAGAGTAATTAATATACAACATGAAGACAGGATTAATAGCATGCACTGTGCAATTACATAACAGAATATAAAAATGTATGAAGATGGCACATATTAGAATGTATGTGGTTTGAGATATATTTAATACAATTTTCCTGTAAGATTTAAGACAATTTTAAAAATAGTTTTTCATGATTATGGCAGAGACCTTTACCAGATAACAAAATCTATAAAGAATCAAAAAAGCAGGTATCTGTTTTGGTATGTATGTATGTGAATGTGACTGGAAAGCTAAAAAAAAGAAAACCAAGCAAAAGGGCATAAAATAAGTAATTTCTTAACAAATGCCAGAACTCTACAAAAAACAATCAATGAATAAGCTAAACTGTACTGTGAAAGCAGTGTCATCCCATACCTCCTGTTCCTCCAACACCAGCAGATCCTGAGGAAAAAGGACACAACAATTATGGATCACACAGACAAGTTCTCCAGGTAGAGATGACACAGCCTGAAGATATTATACAGTTTAGGTGCCGCTGATCAGGCCTGGCATGAAATGGACCAGTGCAACATTTCTTTAAGAGCTGGCCAATGCTCTGGCATTAGTCTTACCTTCTGAATCTCTGGGTTGAGGATCTCCCTGGGGCCTTTCTCAAACCTGTCCATGTTCATTGCACTGGTAGTAAGGAGAGGAGGAGGAGGAAAAGGAAGAGTAAATGAAGTAGCAATGAAAAAAAAGAAGAGAACGGAGTGTTTAGGATCGATGGAAGACAAATAGCCCAAAGGGTTACACAGAAAAATGAGCGAGAACTGATACAGGGGATTTTTAAAACATGCAGAGAAACTACAGGAGCAATGTTGTCAAACTGGGCAGTTTTCCGTGCAATTTGGCTTCTTTGATATGATTGGGTCGGTAAAGTAGTAAAAATAAGACAGCTTGTGATGATGTGGGCTACTTTTTGTACCATGTGGGATGTTTTATTTCCCCCAATCAAAAGTTAGAATAGATTCTAATCCACTCCTCTCCTATAACAGCAGGCCAACAAGCAATGACTGATAACTAATGCTGAAACAATTGTTCTGATTAATGAATTAGAAGATCGACAGAAAATTGATCAGCGACTATATTGGTAGCTGGTGAATCGTTTTAGTCTTTTTACAACTAAAAATGCTAAATATTCTCTGGTTCCAGCTTCTCAAATGTGTGGATGTGCTGCTTTTTTATTATATGTTACAGTTGACTGAATATCGTTTTGGACTGTTGGACAAAACAAAAAATATAAATACATCCACTTGGGCCTTGTAAAATTATGAGCATTTTACACGATATGCTAACATTTTATAGACAAAATGGTTAATCTATTAATTGGGAAAATAATCTGCAGATTAATCAGTGAAAATAGCCATTACTAGCCCAATTGACTTTTCAGTTCCTCATAACTACGCTAAAATTGTTTTTCCCATTGAAATTATAAATTTTACCTACACTACATAATAAAGGCCTTGTAAAAAGCTGTTACATATGATCATGTAAGTGACTTTTTACGTAAGTAACATTATCTAAAAGACTTACTGTAGTGGAGATGTGTCATTATTTTAACCATGATTTTGAGTTCACCTACAATTCTGATAAAGCAGAAACCATGAAGTTTGACAAATTTTTCTTCTTGCACTTGTCATGGGGGCAAACACAATAATGCCCATTACTGATAAGTATGTTTACTGTTGAATGGACTGGACTGTTGGCAAGCATATTTTGAGACCAAGTTGCGTGTCTGTATTTTATTTTAGCAAAATAATATCGTACCCTACTGGACAGTTAAAAACGTATAACTTCTTTTAGATCTCCATATATAGTACAGATGATATTTTGTTAAAATAACATATACACAAGTAGCTTGGTTGCAAACACTTAACCTCAATAAAAGTGTAACATATCTCTCTTCAGTGGACATTAGAAACTTGTTTCATTTAAGGCAGTTGGGAAATTTGAGGCTCTGATCGGTTATTTGGTGTAAGTCACATCTGGCAACACTGTATGCATGTCTTTATGTCTCAGCAGCAGCATGAGATAACCAAGAATAACTGTGTCAGCTTAGACCTCCAGGCTGCACTTCTCACCTTAGGATGGACTTGACTGATAGTGTTTTGGTTGGGCTGTAGGGGAGGCTGATCTTCAGAGTGCCCTGAGCGAACAAGAATGACACACATCAGGGATTACAAACTCTTAGCACCGCGGGCTTCAATCACATTTTCTCTGAGGACTCACTTGCTCAAACCTGTTGTTCATTTATGAAAGAATACCATGTAAAATCAAGATTGCCCAAAAGAAATTCACAACATATTTTTCAGTCATAGAATAATTGCAGAGGATCAAATTAAACCAGAGCAGTTCAAGCCAAACAAAGTTGTTCTGTTCAACGACAACAACAACAACATCCTGTACCAGCTAGAGAAGGACAGAAACAAGATAAATCAATGTGATCAGGCAGCGGAGGTGCATCACCCTAATCAGGTTCCAGATGAGGCTGAAGGCCAAAATTAGATCCAAGCTATCTTGGTCATGGAGCCAAGTCACGACACTACAAACACACAATATGGAACATGCATCTCTCACACACACACACACACGCACACACACAAACGGTGACTCAAAAGTGGAGTGGCATAGTTCCTCAAGATGCCATTTTGTGCCTTCTCATATTTAGATTGCAAAAAATGTCCAAATGTTTCAGTACCTTCCTTTCTGTTGGGGAAAGATCCTGTGAGGCAGTGATGCACAATAACTGAGTACATTAATTACACTTATGAGGTGCTTGTACTTTACATGAGTATTTCCATGTCATGGTACTTTATAGTACTTTTCAAGGGTAGACAATGAAAATAACTGTGTAGCAGAACGTTTTTCTTTTTTTATACCTCATTAGAAATCTCACAACCCCCCCCCCCCCAGATTTATATGTATAAAGTAGTTAAAAGTAGCCACACCTCCATCAGCTACAACAGTTAGATGTTGCTTATACATCAGAATTAGCAGCATAACAATGTAATATCTTTAAGTAGAATTTTGAATGCAGGACGTCTTTATAGTGTTGTATTGCTGCTTTACTTAATTAAAGGATCCGAGTAATTCTGCCACTGCTGCAGTGAGGTGTGCAGATGGTGAACTCACCGTCTTTCTCCAGAGGATGGCTCTGTACTGAGGAACTCGCTGGTTGTTCTGGTCTGAGAGGACGACTGACAGGTAGAAGGGATTCTTCTCTGCATCTGTACCCACATAGTTCTGGTGGACTGAGGGAGACAAAGTGTACAATGTAAAATGTACAGATGAAACTATACATGCACATTGATATTTTCATCGTGACATCCACACATGTTAAATATCCAAACAGTGATCAGAGAACTTTAGTTTTTCATTTAGGTAGAGTACTTTTCTTAAAGTGACTGATTGCATTCTCTCCTTTTAATCCCCTTGTTGTCTTGGCCTGTCTTTCTCTGCCTTTTTGTCCTCCTTCCTACCCATTCTTTCATTATTTCCTGTGTGATATAGGCACAGACAAAGATCTCCTGATGACACCACAGCAGAGTCACACATTCATGCCTCTGCCTCTTCGGTTCACAGGGTAACATCTTCTGGAGCGGCGCCGAACAGACCTCCAAACCCAATTAGATCTCTTCCTGTATTGCTGTCCCTTTGTTTGTCCTCTTCTGATGCTTTCCTTTCCTCTATTGTTGTCTTTATTCCACAATTTCACTTTCTTTCTCTATTTGGTTTTTAGCTCTCTTTATTCTCCATCAGCCATGTTTTTGCAATTATATACTTATTGGTTTAGACAGCTGGAGCTTTTCTCTGTGTGAGAAGAAAGCACATTGTAATCAATCAGGAATTCAATGCAACAGGGACACAAACGAGGACAAACTGTTTTACTGTTTTTCACCTAATCATTAAGAAACTGAGAATCCAAGTCATTGTATTGGAAGTGCTTATGGTCAAATAATTGGCCTGGAGTTCGTAATGTGCTGTGTTGTACTATGCAGTCAGCTCTGCTCAGGCTGTGAGACACAGATGGCTCAGCTGCAGTCCAAACAGGTTGAGCCAACTTTCTGGAGACATGGCTCTTTTTAAACTGCCCATGCCATAGCATGATTAGACCCTGGCTAGAGGAGAAAAGGCGTTTCTTTTCTTCCACTCGCTGACTTTTTTGCTGTCTGACTTTCCTTTACAATTATCTCCATGCATGTCGGCCTCTGTCTGTTATCTCAGCCTTTCAGCTGAAGGCAGTCTTCCTGATTCAAGTCACGGTAAAGAGATCTGGACAATGATCTTTTGTTGCACAACTTGCTGTGCCGCCTACAGTGCGATTCTGAGAACAGGTAGGGTGTTAATGAGGATGGTGAGAGGATGAGGGTCATAAAGGTAAAGGAACAGGTGACCCATTCTAATGTATTGCCTTAAATGAGTGGTGCAGCATGAGGACAAGGCTGACTTTATAAGATAAGAAGCATCATGTGGACCAGGGAAGAAATTCAGAGGATGTTTTATTTTTACAGTATCTGAGAGAGCTTATAGCCTCACCCTCACCCTCTGTCTCTCTTTTTCTATCTCACACTTACACTGCTTCCTAACTGGAAGTGGTGCGAACAAGCAAACATCAGACTTTCCTAATCAAAATGTCCTAACCTGCTCCGTGCATCAGCGACAGGCTAAGAGATATGTCATTTGTTTGAAAAACTCACTTGCCCTGGTCCTATTTTGATCTTGCGCCACCTCCAACCTATTTTCATTGTTCAAAATTGGCGCTGACGTCCCTGATGTTTCTGTTTCCCCTCCAGTCAACACTCTATCCGCTAGAGTTCGCTTGGTTGCTGTATGTTAGGAAGCGATGTTCCTCCATGTGTAAGTATGTGTGTTTTTTCTTTTTAAACAACAGCAGTAAACAACAGCAGAGCAGCACTGACCTTTTCCCAGGAAGTATTTAAAGAACCATCTGGTGTGGTACTCTGGATTCTCCAGATGGACATCGGTTCTCCTCCAGGTTCCTGGAGTGTAGTCCAAAGTCTGTTTGTCACAGACACAAATGCACACATAATACAGTATCATCATGATGGTCACAGCTTGAATCTCAGCAGTCTTCTCAGTGGAAAACACTATGCAGCAGTACTGATTAGAGTACAGGGCAGGAAATCAGATACAGCCAAAAGCATGTGCTCAGTAATCTACAGTCAATCTTTATGGTGTTATTGTTGTATCATGATGTAAATAATCCTAGAGGAGGCGGAGATTCTCAATTAAAGCTGGAGGGTTAAAGTTTTATTTTATATAACATAAAATTATTCAAGAGTAGATTTGCACCAAAATGAGTGCTGAGGCAGATGCTCATACTAGTACATTTATCAATATAACACACAACATTGGCATCTTTTGTCACTATGCTAATGAAGTTTTTTTTGTGTCTGGCATATGTGTTACCCTGATGGTTTTTTTTATATATGCATAGAAGTTTTTTTTATGCAGTACAGACAGTATCAAAACTCATTAATGTTGTCATGATACCCCTTTGCCAGTTTATATAGTAGTATAGTTGTGAGCACTAGACTGAATTTACTATCCTTGAATAATGTTTAGCAACCTGAAAAAATAAACTCTCCTACATTTAAGAAATAAAAGTAAATATGAATCTGAAAATAACAAATCCATAGTATATCAGTGGTTGGATCTCATAACCCCTCTGATATCTCTTTAAACCTATTGGACTGGTCCTCACCCCCACATTGGGAACCACTTCAATAAGAAACTATGGTAAATCATACAGGTAGCTGCACAAGTCAGTCAATGGCATAATTCAACAATAATAAAAATTATTAATAATAATAATGTTTGTATGGAGCCATGCTAGCTGTTTCCCCCTGTTTACAGTCTTTGTGCTAAGCTAAGGTATTCATTTCCTGGATGTAGCTTTATATTTTGCATACAGACATTAACAGACATTTATAATAATATGTCAAGATGTCTGATCACCATTTTCAGGGTTTTAAGGACAACACAAAGCAACTCGCACATAGTACAAAGACACAAGAAAGTTGCTGTCTGAGTAACACAAAAAAAGTACGGCTATTTCTGATATTTTGTCCATTTATTGAGGTTAGTGAAAGCATCTCACATCTCCTCACTTCGTTTTAGTGCTGTATCAGCGCTAGAGAACATTATCATTCCGGTAAAGACCAATTACATCTAAAAAGCAATAATCATCTTGGGATGATTAGTGTCTAGCAATAGTGTCTAAAGGGGAGGAGAATTCCAAGTGGAATAATCTGCCTATGGCAGGCTTATACTCACAGCATACATCCTGTGAACCAGACTAGTAAAAGCAAGACAGGGTTGAGTGGATAGGTGGAATGCATGTGTGCACAAAAGTGTATTTCATTGTATGTACCTCATCTGATGAGCCATTCTCCACCCTGAAGCGTCCTGCCCTCTGAATGGCCCCATCTGCGTCACTGGAAATTAGCTTAGAGGGTGACAGAGAGACAGAAAGAGGGAGACATGTTTAAAATAGACGCCTGACAAACCATGACTTGTGGCAGACAGTAATAAGCAGGTCACAAATACATTAGAGCTGGCTATCATTATGGACAAAAGAGGAACCACGGCGGACACATCACCTCCACGTGACAATAGCAGCATGAGTCCTACTACAAACATATCTGTGTTCCCCTGTGTTTATTAACAACATCTTCAAACTTCTTTAATCATCAATAATTACTGAAGTCATTGCAACGATTTCTTCAACTCTCTTTGCTGTAAAACCAGTTTTTATGCTCTATTTTTTTCAATTCTAGCATCTGTCACTGTCTACTTAATCGCCCCAATTATCTGTCTCTTGCTGACTCGCCTCTCTTTACTACAACATTGGAGAGGAGACATTATGAGAGTGAAATGGGACAGTTAATGATAGTGGAAGAGTGAGCTAAACAAGAGAGGGCAGGGGAGGAGAACACAATGCATCCTGTGTAAGTACATATAACTTCAAGAAATGATTTGGTGTTTTGGGAAATACAGTAGGCCATGCTTACTGGCTTTCTTACAAAGAGATTCCCAAATAACCTCAGCACTTGTAACGTTGAAATTATTTAAGTCAAAGGTAAACAGAAGAGGAGCTGTGCATAAAAACCTCATAAAAATTAAAACCACAAGTTCAATAGTGCAAATGAATAGGAAAATTAAATGTGGACTCTTAAACATCAGATCTCTCTCTTCTAAAGGTGTACTAGTAAATGAACTAATATCAGATTATGATATTGATTTATTTTGTCTTACTGAAACCTGGTTGGGTGATGGAGAATATGTTAGCCTAAATGAATTCACCCCACCCAGTCATATTGATACTCACATTCCTCGAGGCACAGGCCGAGGAGGTGGAGTTGCAGCTATCTTCGACTCTGGCCTACTAATCAGCTCTAAACCTAAACTAAATTATAACTCATTTGAAAGCCTTGTTCTTAGTCTTTTACACCCAAGTTGGAAATCACTGCACCCAATTCTTTTTGTTGCACCTGGTCCGTACTCTGAATTCTTATCTGAATTTGCAGCGTTTTTGTCAACTTTAGTCCTTAAAATGGACAAAGTTATTATTGTAGGGGATTTTAATATTCATGTGGACGTTGAGATTGACAGCTTCAGTACTGCGTTTATCTCTCTTTTAGATTCCATTGGCTTCTCTCAGAGTGTTCATGAACCGACTCACTGTTTTAACCACACCCTCGACCTTGTTTTGGTATACGGTATTGAAATTGAACACCTAATAGTGTCCCCACAGAATCCCTCTTTATCTGACCACTGTTTGATAACTTTTGAGTTTGTATTGTTGAACTACACGCCATTGGGCAAAAATTTCTTTACAAGATGTCTGTCTGATAGTGCAGTAGCTAAATTTAAGGATGCGATTCCATCAGCTCTAAATTCATTATGAGATCACAAAGTAACGGAAGACTCCTATGCTAATTTCAGTCCCTCCCAAATCGATCATCTTGTTGATAGTGCTGCAGGCTCGCTGCGAATGACACTCAACTCTGTAGCCCCTCTAAAAAAGAAAATACTAAAACAAAGACGGTTAGCTCCATGGTATAATACTGAAACAAATTATAGCAAATATTGCGGAAACTTGAGAGGAATTGGCGTTCCACCAAACTGGAAAATTCTCGTTTAATTTGGCAAGATAGTCTTAAAACTTATAGGAAGGCCCTCCGTAATGCCAGAGCAGCGTACTACTCGTCATTAATAGAGGAAAATAGGAACAACCCCAGGTTTCTTTTCAGCACTGTAGGCAGGCTGACAGAGAGTCACAGCTCTATTGAGCCAAGTATTCCCATAGGTCTCAGTAGTTACAACTTCATGAGCTTCTTTAATGATAAAATTATAACTATATTAGAAACAAAATTCACTATGACCTGACCTCAACTGGCACCGACTTATCTCCAAACTCAGGAACCCTAGAAACAGCTGTAAAACCAGATATATGTTTAGACTGCTTTGCTTTCCTCTATCTTTACCAACTAACTTCAATAATTTCTTCATCTAAACCATCAACCTGCCTCTTAGACCCCATCCCGACTAGGCTGCTTAAAGAAGTTTTACCCTTAGTCAGCACTTCTATACTAGATATGATCAATCTATCTTTATCAACAGGCTACATACCACAATACTTTAAAGTAGCTGTAATTAAACCTCTTCTGAAAAAGCCCAAACTTGATCCGGATGTTTTAGCCAACTATAGACCTATATCTAACCTTCTATTTCTCTCTAAGGTCCTGGAGAAAGCAGTTGCTAAACAGCTGTGTGACTTTCTACAGAGCAATAGTTTATTTGAGGATTTTCAGTCAGGATTTAGAGTTCATCATAGCACAGAGACAGCACTGGTAAAAATTACTAACGACCTCCTTATTGCATCAGACAAAGGAATTGTCTCTATACTGGTTTTATTAGATCTTAGTGCTGCACTCGATACCATTGACCATCAGATCCTATTGCAGAGACTGAACCACTTCATTGGCGTTAAAGGAACGGCTCTAAGCTGGTTTAAGTCCTATTTATCAGACCGATTTCAGTTTGTACATGTTAACAATGAGTCCTCCATGCACGCCAAAGTTAGTCATGGAGTTCCACAAGGATCTGTCCTCGGACCAATCCTGTTCATTTTATATATGCTTCCTTTAGGCAATATTATCAGGAAATATTCCATAAACTTTCATTGTTATGCAGATGATACTCAGTTATATCTATCGATCAAGCCAGATGAAACTCATTAGTTAGCTAAACTTCAAATGTGCCTTCAGGATGTTAAAACCTGGATGACCTGTAATTTTCTAATGTTAAACTCAGATAAAACTGAAGTTATTGTTCTGGGGCCCAAGCACCAAGATATAGTTTCCCTTGATGGCATCGCCCTGGCCTCCAGCACCACTGTGAGGAATCTTGGAGTTATCTTTGATCAGGACATGTCGTTTAAGTCTCACATTAAGCAAATTTGAAGGACCGCCTTTTTTCACCTACGTAATATTGC
>NC_060162.1:8721585-8722803 GCF_021292245.1 Micropterus dolomieu | reverse complement strand
GGAGGTGGAGTTGCAGCTATCTTCAACTCTAGCCTACTAATCAGCTCTAAACCTAAACTAAACTATAACTCATTTGAAAGCCTTGTTCTTAGTCTTTCGCACCCAAGTTGGAAATCACTGCAACCAATTCTTTTTGTTATAGTGTACCAAGCACCTGGCCCATACTCTGAATTCTTATCTGAATTTGCAGAGTTTTTGTCAACTTTAGTCCTTAAAACGGACAAAGTTATTATTGTAGGGGATTTTAATATTCATGTGGACGTTGAGAATGACAGCTCTGTTAGATTCCATTGGCTTCTCTCAGAGTGTTCATGAACCGACTCACTGTTTTAACCACACCCTCGTTTAAGTCTCTGAACATTTAATAGTGTTCCCAGAATCCCAGAATTTCAGTCCCTCCCAAATCGATCATCTTGTTGATAGTGCTGCAGGCTCACTGCGAATGACACTGGACTCTGTAGCCCCTCTAAAAAAGAAAATACTAAAACAAAGACGATTAGCTCCATGGTATAATACTGAAACTCACAAATTAAAGCAAATATCGCGGAAACTTGAGAGGAATTGGCGTTCCACCAAAGTGGAAAATTCTCGCTTAATTTGGCAAGATAGTCTTAAAACTTATAGGAAGGCCCTCCGTAATGCCAGAGCAGCGTACTACTCGTCATTAATAGAGGAAAATAGGAACAACCCTAGGTTTCTTTTCAGCACTGTAGCCAGGCTGACAGAGTCACAGCTCTATTGAGCCAAGTATTCCCATAGCTCTCAGTAGTTACGTCTTCAATGATAAAATTCTAACTATTAGAAACAAAATTCACCAAGACCTGCCCTTAACTGGCACCAACTTATCTCTAAACTCAGGAACCTTAGAAACAGCTGTAGAACCACATATATGTTTAGACTGCTTTGCTTCCCTCAATCTTTACCAACTAACTTCAATAATTTATTCATCTAAACCATCAACCTGCCTCTTAGACCCCATCCCGACTAGGTTGCTTAAAGATGTTTTATCCTTAGTCAGCACTTCTATACTAGATATGATCAATCTATCTTTATCAACAGGCTATGTACCACAGTACTTTAAAGTAGCTGTAATCAAACCTCTTCTGAAAAAGCCCAAACTTGATCCGGATGTTTTAGCCAACTATAGACCTATATCTAACCTTCCATTTCTCTCTAAGGTCCTGGAGAAAGCAGTTGCTAAACAGCTGTGTGACTTTC
>NC_060162.1:8705525-8721565 GCF_021292245.1 Micropterus dolomieu | reverse complement strand
CTTATCTCTTAACTCAGGAACCTTAGAAACAGCTGTAGAACCAGATACATGTTTAGACTGTTTTGCTTCCCTCAATCTTTACCAACTAACTTCAATAATTTCTTCATCTAAACCATCAACCTGCCTCTTAGACCCCATCCCGACTAGGTTGCTTAAAGATGTTTTATCCTTAGTCAGCACTTCTATACTAGATATGATCAATCTATCTTTATCAACAGGCTATGTACCACAGTACTTTAAAGTAGCTGTAATCAAACCTCTTCTGAAAAAGCCCAAACTTGATCCGGATGTTTTAGCCAACTATAGACCTATATCTAACCTTCCATTTCTCTCTAAGGTCCTGGAGAAAGCAGTTGCTAAACAGCTGTGTGACTTTCTACAGAGCAATAGTTTATTTGAGGATTTTCAGTTAGGATTAAGAGCTCATCATAGCACAGAGACAGCACTGGTGAAAATTACTAACGACCTCCTCATTGCATCAGACAAAGGACTTGTCTGTTTTATTAGATCTTAGTGCCGCATTTGATACCATTGACCATCAGATCCTATTGCAGAGACTGGAACATTTCATTGGCATTAAAGGAACCGCTCTAAGCTGGTTTAAGTCCTATTTATTAGATCGATTTCAGTTTGTACATGTTAACGATGAGTCCTCCGTGCACGCCAAAGTTAGTCATGGAGTTCCACAAGGATACTTTATATATGTTTCTTTTAGGCAATATTATCAGGAAATGTTCCATAAACTTTCATTGTTATGCAGATGATACTCTGTTATATCTATCGATCAAACCAGATGAAACTCATCAGTTAGCTAAACTTCAAATGTGCCTTCAGGATGTTAAAACCTGGATGATCTGTAATTTTCTGATGTTATACTCAGATAAAACTGAAGTTATTGTTCTGGGGCCTAAGCACCTCCGTGACGCATTATCTAAAGATATAGTTTCCCTTGATGGCATCGCCCTGGCCTCCAGCACCACTGTGAGGAATCTTGGAGTTATCTTTGATCAGGACATGTCGTTTAAGTCTCACATTAAGCAAATTTCAAGGACCGCCTTTTTTCACCTACGTAATATTGCGAAAATCAGGAACATCCTGTCTAAAATGATGCAGAAAAACTAGTCCATGCATTTGTTACTTCTAGGCTGGATTACTGCAATTCCTTATTATCAGGCTGCTCGAAAAAGTCCATTAAGACTCTTCAGCTGATCCAGAATGCTGCAGCACGTGTTCTGACAGGAACCAGGAAAAGAGATCATATTTCTCCTGTCTTAGCTTCTCTTCATTGGCTTCCAGTAAAATCCAGAATAGAATTTAAAATCATTCTTCTTACCTACAAAGCTCTTAATGGTCAGGCACCATCTTATCTTAAAGAGCTCATAGTACCTTACTACCCCACCAGAGCACTGCGCTCCCAGAATGCAGGGTTACTTGTGGTTCCTAGAGTCTCCAAAAGTAGACTAGGAGCCAGAGCGTTCAGCTATCCAGCTACTCTCCTGTGGAACCAGGTTCCAGTTTGGGTTCAGGAGGCAGACACCATCTCCACATTTAAGAGTAGGCTTAAGACTTTCCTCTTTGATAAAGCTTATAGTTAGGGTTGGCTCAGGTGAGTCCTGAACCATCCCTTAGTTATGCTGCTATAGGCCTAGACTGCTGGGGGATTTCCCATGATGCACTGAGCTCCTCTCTCCTCTAGTTTCTCTCCCTCTGTATGCAACCTCATCCCATTATTGCATGTTACTAACTCAACTCCTCCCGTTTCCTGTAGTCTTGTGCTTTCTCGTCCCTCTCCTCTATCCTCCTATCACTTCTTGCAGGTGTTTCTGGCTCTGGAGCTGTGGAGTCTGGATCTGTGGTTGCGAGACACCTGCTGCCCCCATGTTCCTGCTCAACACCCTCTGCTACAACTATTGTTACTAGTCCTATTGTTATTATTGTTATTATAATCATTAACATTATGATTATTACCATTAACACTACTATAAATATCTGTACCATTTTTCATTTAGTCTATAGCAACATCACCTTTACTGTCTGTACCTCTGCGTGTATATTGTGTAGGCTGCCTCCCTCCCCTCTCTCTCTCTCTCTTCCTCTCTGTCCCTCCCTCCCTCTTCCTCTCTGTCCTTCCCTCCCTCTTCCTCTCTCTCTCTCTCTCTCTCTCTCTCCTTCACCACAACCGGTCGAGGCAGATGGCCGCCCACCCTGAGCCATGGTTCTGCTTGAGGTTTCTGCCTCTTAAAAGGAAGTTTTTCCTTGCCTCTGTCGCCTAGTGCTTGCTCTTGGTGGGAATTGTTGGGCTTCTGTAAATAACATCACAGAGTATGGTCTAGACCTGCTCTTTTATAAAAAGCGCTGTGAGATAATGTTGTGATTTGGTGCTATATAAATAAAATTGAATTGAATTGAATTGAAAAGTTAGCATTGAAATAGAGTCTGTTAACGTCAACAAACGACCAGCACCCACCACAACACAGAATCCAAAATCAAAGCTAACATAACTGCAAGGCCGGTGATGATCTGGCTGGCTTGCTGTTTGCAAGTTGCTTTGCTGGCTGGTGTTGTAGGGTGACCAGAGCCAGATCCATGCAACATGACTGGATTGCAACTAGCTGGCTAACCTTAGCTTGCTTGCTCGCAAACATTATCACTATCAAAATACTACAGTGCATAATCAAAGTGGGCCAACGACTGGCTTTCTCTCTTAGGTCCAAGCTGGGTTACTTTAGCTCTTTTTCTGTCTCACTTCCCTTTCATCCTGGGGTGATCACACCGCTTAGGCGTTTGATAGTCAGAAGTGGCCGTGGGCGTCGATCATCTCAAGTTCTGCTGCACTTAATCTGATTCTCCAGCCCCTCGTAGACCTATGTGTTTGTGCTGAGCCCCGGGCAGCCCCAGTCCAATTTAACCCCTGTGTATAACTAATGATTATTTTTTACTAGCCAAGAGCAATGCGAGGCAGGGGCAGCCAACTAGCTAAGTGTAACCTAAGCTAAGATGGCCGACTGTGTGGTGTGTGTGGGATTGGTTGCTTCGTGGCGGTGGCTGATGGGGAGATTTGCAAATGGGAAGCTACTTAGTATGAAATAAAATAATAATTTTTTTAAATAAGGATTCTGCGTTCATTTCAGAGTTCAGTCTTGTGTATGTCACATCACTATTTGCTCATGCCAACAGAGTGTGAGTGCAGATCAGTTAACAGCCACCTGTGTCATTAATAAGAAACATTTCCCTTAACTGTACCTAATGCAATCTGAGTGAGCTGTCTCTCCCTCTGGATCTGGGTATGTCAAAGAGAACACACTTGTTGGGTCTCCATCCACATATATTGAGTATTTAAGGTCTAAACATGCCTAGATGCCCAGGGCGAGTTAGAAATAGGTCATGGTATATTTATTTGTTATTGTACAAAACAAGGCTGCACAATGAAATTAAAGGTAGTGATTAACAGAATAAAACCAAAATGTAAGTTTGACATTTTTCAGTTTTACCACTAAACTAAAATGTGGTGTTTCTCTTTTCTGTGTTGCCTTTAAATTACAATACTTACTTGGAAGTTTGGGGCTAAATGATAGGTTCACAACTTTCAAGTCTAACTAAAAACAGCACTCTGGTGCCTATGAACATCAAAACAGTTTGCGCTTGCTGTAATCCTTCTTCCTACTCATACAGACTATGGAGATCTCTTCCTAATGCGCTTTCAGTGTAAGTGACGGGGGAGAAAATCCACATCCACTGCCCAACAAACTGTCTCATCAAATCAGCACTGTCTCATCAAATCATACTTTGTTATATATTTTTCTAATGTATCCATTTATTGATTTCTTTATTGCTCTCATCCAATAATGATGTTAAGATTAAAAAGATTCAAGGGTTGAAGACCAAGTTTTCCCAATCCCTCCAAATACAGCTGATGTTGCTACCAAGCAAGTCATAGGCCACTATATCCACATCCTATGTGATGGATGTTGTTCTCTTTAATTCTGGCTATTAAATAACAACACTGTAGACCTGTAGGCTTGATCATACACACACACTTGCTGTTGTGTACTAACACCTCTCTCACTCTCTCTCTCTCTCTCTCTCTCTCTGACTGTCTCTCTCTCTTAATCGGAAGCCACTCAGCGCCGGACTGAAGCTGAAGGAGCGCTGTGGTCTCCATAGTTCAGGTTCACAGGATCTCTGGAGGCGCGGAGACTCCTCAGCCCAGTCCACTCAGGTTGATAACTGCAGCAGCCCTGCTACAGTCTGCTCCAATACGCCCGAATGGAGATGCCACCAACCCCGACACCATGCACCTCTGAAAGCTTCAACACACCGTCTTCTGTCTAGCCTGAGAGGGGAAAAAAAGTCTACAAGACCACTTTCCTTGTTTAGCTGAGGTTGACCGGGCTTCCAAGGATTTTTTTCCTCCTCTTCTTTTTCGGAAAGCCCGTGCTCTCTTTCTCCTTCCGCCTCTCGCAGTCCGCGGCTCGATTTCTGACTTTTTTTCCTTGGAAAGAAGGCGCTGCTGTTTCCCCGAGTCTTCCTGCTCTCCCAGCACCCATGAATTCAGATAAACATGTGTACCTCGGCAGAGACAAAGGCATCATGCGGAAGAGAGCCTTGCTCCTTCGTAAAGGTTGCAGCTTCGAGATTACCAGGTAGGTCTCGTTTAAGTGTTGGACAGGAGAGCGTTTAAAATGGCCAGACGATCCCACATAAATTGTGGTATCCTACATAATAGTGGCACTTTACACAAGGCCACACAACGAGTTTCTAATGTGTGTCTTTAACCTTGTGAATTGGTGATTTAGCCTGGATCTGCTGCGTGTGTGCGCATTGATAAGGAGCAGAGGGATGCCCCCCAAACATATTCTGTTTCCAAAAAGAGTGTAGTCCTATAACCGCCTCTCTGGCTAAAAACACACCCTGATGTCTTTTGTTCATCTGACCGTTTTTGTATCTTAACACCGTGCGTTCACATCCTAAACGGGGAGAAGCGTTACGCATGGATACATTTTCGTCTGCACCTGACTCTGTAATGTTGACAAAGCTGCTTAATGGCAGGACGCCGTCAGTCGTCATTTTATAGCCAAATTCAGGTGATGATTGGGTAGTCCAACAACCTCAGTGTCCCACTGTTGTCCAATCATGCGCCAGAGAGTGATGAAAAAAATGCAGGTTTTAATTCCACCAAAAAAGAAAAAGCTAAAGGAGATGATTTGAAGGATCAAGTCACCTGCTGTAGTTTTAAACCACCGGGGCGCAGCTGGACACCTGTGAGTTCACACACATCGTGGGGCGACAGACACATGAAGGCAGGGAGTCTTGGTGACAGATAGACTACATAGTGTGCAGCTAATATGACTTCTCAGCGTGGTGCAACTGGTCTTTGGCGAACCTCCTGGAGGTTTCTGACATATGGCCTCCTGCGAGCGGCTCCAACAGGAGGACACCGACTGTGCGTCTCCGAGCGCGCTTTGATGCCCCTAACCTGCCCTGCTCCCTGTGTGGTCCATTCAGGAAGTCATCCATCTGAAGTTTGTGTATTGTGGTTTGAACCAGTAAAAAGCTGGTGTGGCTCTCACTTTGACTGATGTCAAACTAGTCCCTTCCTCTTTGCATAATCACTTCCTTGCAGGGAAGTGTGTGATGCATTGAGTTGTTTTCATTAGAGCTGCAACAAACGATTATTTTCATTATCAATTAAACTGCCACTCATTTTCCCAATTAATCATTTGGTCTGTAAAACACATTAGTTTGGCTCATTGTTGATCATACGTGTATCCTTTTTATCTCCCAACCCACACAATGATATTTTTAGAGCTAATCAACTAATCTATGTCATGACAGTTTTAAGGTAAAACTTTAGCTTGTTGTATTGTATCAAAATAACAAATTTGTACTGTAAAGGTAACTATTGTGCTGGTGCTATACTGTGTAATATTGACCTAGTGATTTTTAGAGTGAGTGAACAATGTCCAATCCAATATCTTAGAGCACAAGGTGACATCAACAAATCTTGTTTTGTCTGAACTACAATCCAAACCCCCAAAATATACAAATACTACTACAATGAAAGACTGAGAACAATTCTCAAAAATGTCACATTTGATAACTTGAAATCAAAATAGTTGCCGATTCATTTTCTTTCCATCAATTATCAACTAATCATTGCTGCTATTGTTCTGGTCACATCACCTTCCCTACTCCCACCTCCACTCTAATTTTCCACTCTTTCAGACAATCTGCGGAGGTGTGCAGAAGTGCAAATTTACTCACGAATCTCGCTTCATTGCTCTTATAGCTGAGAACTTTGATAACTTTGATAGCATGTGTGTGTGATGATGAGACTTGTGTGTTGGAGATGTCTCCATCAGGACTGTCGGGCCCCACTTTCCAAATAGAGGCATGCACTGTGTTGAGGGTGCAGGTGGGTGCCGAGATTTGGCCAGCTTTGCCAGATTTCAAGTCACACATCCCTATAATTAGCTTGATTTATCCTGCGTAGTGAATGAGCTTCTTGCCTCTCTGTAGGCTGTATCAGAGTCACGCTGTAAGGCTTCCTGGTAGACTGTCTCTCAGACACTTGCAGTTTAACAGACAATCAATCAGAGCAGGGCCTGAAGTGCTACTGCATTGGAAAATAGATTCTCCGCTATACTGAGGGGATATGAAAGACACTCAAGTAAAGGGCTGCTGCTGAGAATTCTGTGTATAATTCATTGTACTGCAGAGGTGCATGACCAAACAGACCCAACACAATTGGACCGCTTTAAGGACACTTATGTTAGAATCCTGTTTTCACATGCTTAACGTGCTCTCTCTCTCTCTCTCTCTCTCTCTCACAGACACACACACACACACACACAATGGTTGAAGTGTTTCCATATGTTTGCCTGTGTGGATGTCATGAGGTAGTTTTATCTAGACATTGATCTGCCCTCTTTTTGTCCTCCAGGCTATAGACACAGTCTCACTGCCAGACAGTGGTGGAAGTAGTACTCATATCCTTTACTTAAGTAAAAGTACCAGAACAACTACATTCAATTTAAATATCAAAAGTAAAAGTACCTGTACTTCAGAAAAATGCCCCCTGTGACTAATAAATTATTATGAATTACATTATTGGATTGTTAATAGGGATGCAGCAATTCATAAGCAGCATTTTACAGTACATGAGCTAGTTTTTACTAGGGAACTTTAAATTCAGTTTGGTAATTTAGCGTGGCCGTTCACAACCTGGCTCTCCAAAAGGTTGAGATAAATCTAAGGGGTTGTGAGATCATCAATATGGTAGGAAGCTTAGATTTTCTTTGTGAAATATTGGATCATATTACCTCTTTGGGCCTCATTTATAAATGGAAACCACCATAGTTTAAAAGAGAAATCACTCTTTGGTGAAACAGCTAACAGTACTTAAGTAAATGTTACTTTCCACCACTGGTGTGATAGACATAGTAGAGCATCTAAAAGAACAAAAAATAATATTAATTTACAACCTGAATCCAAATACAAGATTATTGAAACTATTATCAAGAAATTAATAGTGTTATATTGTCGTGATCTGTGCTAATCTCCAGATGTTAATCTGCTTTGGGATAAACACCATCACATTGAATTATTATTTCTGACTGTGTTTGGACACAGCTTCATGGTGACTAAGCCTTATCTAACAGAGTCAGCGGACTGCCAGTTGGCAGATATTCTCACTGACAGCAGGTAGCTGCAGAGTTTTAAAAGTTGAATGGACTACTGGAACCAATTGTTCGGTCATTTTTTCTCTGCAATGCTGGTTGCAGGTGGTTGATAGTTGCAGATGGTTCCAAATTTGATCATGACTTTTAGCTGATGTGTATTTGTGTATGTGCAGTACATATACTTTGTAAACAGTTGCGTGCAACAACGAGTAGAATAAAAAAGACAATATCTCTGGTTGTGCTCCACCAGAACTCTGATGATGTTACCGGAGTGCTAAATCAGTGAAGTAAGAAATTTGAGCTTATTATGCCAGTGCACAAGCAAGCACACACAGCTTTGGGCATGTTCTTTGCCCATGAGTCTTGAACTTGACAGAGTCGGAATGTCGTCCAGGAGCAACAAATCCTAATCTATTTAGTGTCTTTTCCATTATTCCCATAATAAATGTCTCTTTAAGACTATCAACTCCGC
Organism: Micropterus dolomieu; assembly: GCF_021292245.1. Classification (NCBI taxonomy): domain Eukaryota; kingdom Metazoa; phylum Chordata; class Actinopteri; order Centrarchiformes; family Centrarchidae; genus Micropterus; species Micropterus dolomieu. The sequence goes on along the minus strand of NC_060162.1, from coordinate 8,713,411 downwards.
CTGTCACTGAACTCTTGGCTCTGGCCTGTCTCAAACCACCTCCAGTCAACCCCGGCTAGTTGTGTGTGAATGAGATTAGGCTACATGGTGACACTTAGAGGAGCCAAGAAATCACTGGCTCAGCTCTGACCACAAACTGGCAGAACAAACATAACTCTAAGAGACAGTGCCAGAGAGACGAAGGGGAATTATGTGAACGGGCATTTCTACTCCACAGTAAAAAATACTATGAACCAGTAAGCATACAAACACTGACCGGTGGGGGAAGATTTTCTCTGATGAAGCCAGTATCAAAAATCATCTTAAGTCAGCAGTGTGCTTTCTATGAATTCAATGGCAACTTCAGCAAATTCTGATGTGGTGGAAAGTAACCTCATTCTGTGGAACTTTTGTGCTCGCTTCTCAATCCATAACAGAACATTTGTAGATCATTTAAGGAAAGGCATGCGCTAGCAGGGAGCAGTTTGAGTACATTACTGGACCATGAGGGAGGAGAAGTCCATTTATCACCAGGCTACCACAGGGCAATGTGTGATTAGGAACATGTTACTATGGTTTGATTTTGTAACGGAGACCTAACAAATACGTTGAGATAAGGAGCCTGTTCACAGTGTAGTAAGGAAAGATTAGGTTTGACGGCCTGGATTAGTTGGCTTTGATATATGTATTGTTCATTAATCAATACAGCCCCTCCTTGCTTTTACCCTCTGAACAAAAAGCTTCTAATAAAGCAGAGATAACTTCATCCTGCAACTGTGGCCACATTAACGGAGCAAAAATAGATCCCTCGCGTACTGCAGTCACCGAAACTCAGACAGACTTTCACTCACTCGCCCTCTCATCCTCCTTTCTCGCCTGAACTTCTCACTTCAGAGGTCATTTGAGTGAATTTGCTTTGAAATGCTACCACTGGGCAAACCCACAAAATTTCGTGACTGCTGTTGCCAGGGCTTTTGTCTTAGCTTGCTCCTTGGCTGATTTCCACGAGACCGGAGCCAGATGGAGCATAGTGCTTCACGTGCTTTGTAAGGAACAAGTAAGGGAGTTTTGAACATGTGTACCTTTTTAAAGGAGAAAAAAGAGAAGGAAATATGTATTAGGGTTTGTCCTCTTGTGGTTTCCTGGTGAAGCTTTTACAGTATGCTTCAAAGCAGCGTGTGAATGAGGAACATATGTTTTGAATGTCAGACATGTTTTTAGATCTAAGAATGCACTAATAAACCGTTCACGTACAGGATCGTCTCTACCAGACAGAGTGAAAGTGGTTGTGATAGGCTGGACTGCTGGGATCTCCCTCTGTGTTACAGTCTGTCATAAAGCACCAAGCAGGGAGTTGAATTGATGGACTAACTGACATTTTTGCTGACTCGAGCCACTCCTGCTTTGCATACTGTGAACGTTATGTAGCTTTCACACACCCAGTGGACGCGGATCTCACACAAACATTTTTACTCTATTAGTTGTGTGTGTGTGTGTGTGTGTGGTGTTTTCATCAGACAAGAGAGAATGAAGAAGCCATTAGACAGTTTTAATTTGATATCTGAGTAATGCAGGGCTGCAATTAATGATTAATTTCATTAAATTAATCTACTAACCATTTTCTCAATTAATCACTTGGTTAACAAGTCATCCACATTAAATGACAAAATACATTGTTGTTAACTGCCACATAGAAGCGTTTTCTGATCAAACGCCCTTATCAGCAGGACATCATCATTTATCAGTACCTTTCAAAACCACCGTTGAAAAATTAAGCCATTTTGTGATGTCACAATGCTATGGTTAAGGTTTGGTTAGGTTTAGGAACCACACTAGTGAGGTTGGGGAAACATTGTGGTTTAGGTTAAAATTGTTACTTCTTCTTTAAGGTTAGAGGACCTTTGTCATCATAGTTAAAATAGTTGGTCAGTTGGTAACAAGAAACAAGCAGTGTACTTAAACAGTGGTTAAAGTCTGACATTTTGTTGACTCATCCATCCACCCTGGCCTCCATCTGTAGGCTTTGTCACTCTATACCTCTGTTGGATACTATACCTTCACCTGATGTCCTTTGCTCCAGACGGACAGGAGTTATCATTTCTACAGGCCTCTAGAGGGATTTGTTACTTGAATGTCAACCAAGTGGGAACCGCAGTCTCTGAAAAGTGAAGCCAATGCTTCTTTGTAATGGCCAGCAGGGGGCGACTCCACTGGTTGCAAAAAGAAGTCCATTTGGAAAAGCATAAAAATCAATGCAGCAGAACCAGAGATATCATCTTTTTGCTCTGAGAATACTTCTTCCTGGTCAAAACCTGGCGCAAACACTGCCTGCAATGCAGCTCGATTGCTGACAGTTTTGGGTGTGTTGTGCTAGTAATGTAGCCTCGAGCTGCTATCCTCAAACAGAGATGTGGAGGAGGTCTACATAGGTCTGGTAAACTCACTCTTTTCTAACTCCACAACCCTCAGATATTATTCAGTTTCAAACATTGTCTCAAGTGACATCATATAACTCTTACTGTTATATTTCTATTTCTATTATATCTTATATTTTTGTATTATATTTTCATGTCTGTTGTGTTGTGTTGTATCTGGAGCTGCTGTAACAAGTGAATTCCCCCAGTGTGGAATCAATAAAGTTTATCTTATCTTGTCAGTTGAGGCAATTTATAAGACGTGATGCAGCTCCCTCGTGAGCTACAAAAAGATTTTAACATAATGCACTTGTACTCTCCAAGACCTGTAAACAGACTTTGATGTGTAAAATCAGCATACGGTTAATTGATTATCAAACTAGTTGCAGATTAATTGACAAATTGTTCCAGCTCTAAAAACACGTTCCTTCCAGTAATTATGATTATATGCACAGCGTTGGTGCAATATTGTGTCACTTGTCTGATTTCCATAGAAGGTTGTAGCTGTGAAATTAAAGTAGTGTACGAGGCTGGTTCTGCTCTGCTCAGCCGTACAGTCAGTCCCTCAGTGAGGTCTGATAAACACTGGACTGTAATCACTCCCATATGTGGCTGCATAGCTCAGCACAACCCAGTTCAGCCATGCACACACTGCAGCGCAATAGCCTCATTTAGACAGAAAAATAGATTCAAATTACTAGAAGAAAAAATACACACACACAAAAAGAAAAATCCCTCACTTGATTACAGCCCTATGTAAACTTCTGCTCTTCGACTGGGACATCTGCTTCCATTTAGGGCTTGAAGACACATACATACACATTAAAATGCACTGTGCACTACCCCGGGAAAGCTGGGAGGCTGGAAAAACATTTCCCATTATAGTTGGCTGGAATATGCCCAGCGCAAAGCGAGTTGTACTTAAAGCAGGGTATCGGTTGAGATATGACCAGCTAGAGCACAAACCACAAGCTAGTTGCATACAAGAGTCCTACCCTGGGGAGTGTTTTCTTTTTTCTCAAAATTGTTTAAACACCTTCTTTTATTTTTTTTTTTTTTTATCACGGTCACTGTCAAGAATGACGCAAAGTGATGGTGAGTCTGTGTTTTAGTGCCAAAGAAACAGAGCAGATTTTGAAAGCATGCAAAGATCAAAGGAAGTCTGCACAGTATGGGCACAGTCTGTGTGTACACTGTGAGCTGCTTCACACTAGCCCACTGTCCCCGTTATAACCGCTTCAAGAGCGATCCAGAGAGAGAGGAGGGAATCGAGCTTGTGAAGGGTTACTGTTGAACATTTTTAGCCTGTGGTTTTAAGGGAGGCCAGCCAAAACTTCATCTTGGTTAGAGATTGAGCAATAGAAAAAAATGGTGAAAGAATGAAAGAGATGGTTTGAAAGTACGCATAGAAACATCTAGGAAGGGTATATTTTCAGCAGAGGCTTAAAAGATGTGAAGAAGTGTGGACTTTTTTTAAAGGCCTTGTTGCTACTTCTTCAGAGCCATTCTGAAATAAGAACGTCTGCATTGACTTTCCTGTTTTTCCATTTTCGCAAACATGTGATTTAGAAGACACGTGCCTTCATTTGTGCACATGCACAAATGAAGGCACCTTCCAGTAGTGACTGACAGGCCTCATTTAACCCTCAACAGCACTTTGTTTCCCTGAGGCACCTCGCATTGATGTCTTTTTTTTAAATTGTAAAATGTCATGACATGTTTCTAATTAATCAAATAAAGTGGGTATAATGTTGTTTTTTGGGGTGGAGACACCCTTACAGGAAGCAGAGCCACATGTATCACAGTGCCAGAAAAGATAAATTACACTGTAATTTATTGAGTTCAACAAGTATGCTCATAATGACAATGCTAACATGCTTATGTTAAGCATTTACAATGTTCATCATCTTCGTTTTTACATATTAACATGCTCACATTTTTTAATTAGCAAATTACAGCTGAGGTTGATGGCAATGTCAATAGTTTTGCAGGTATTTGGTCATAAACCAAAGTGTCGGAAGACGTGATGATGGCGCTGAAAGCTAAAGGATCAGCAACGTTTTACAATTCACTCTCCCTTTGTTACTTTGAGGCAACATTGTTTAGTTAGTGTACTTATTGACACAATGCTCTTGTCATGATAGAGATGTATGATGATGTAAAAAATGATGACTACTGATCACAGGTAATAATGGACACAAGGATATTTTATGGTCTAAAGGGGAAAAAGGAACCTGATCAAGTGGTTTTGGTCTTTCCCCACTGATAGTGAGGACAGTGACAACGAGGAAGAATAGATCGCACAGTCAGGTTTTAGAGGCAGTTTTGTAGATTTCACCAGTCTAGAGCCAACACACAGAAACCACACATGCATCTTAAGCCAAAAGTTTCCATAGTTGCCATTTATTATAGTATGAACAGCATTTTATAAAGAGTATGGTGGAATAGAGGGCTGTACAGGGGAGAATAATATGTAGCCAAACACATACATTGTATTTAAGTACCTGCTTCTTGAGGTTCAAGACAGAATGAGAAACCAGAAAATAACTACTGAGCTTCCAAAAATATAATTGAAATACACAATATCTAATTCACGTGGTACTTGTTTTCAACATAAATCAGATTTTTATAGGTGTTTGTTTACCTTTTATGGGAAAGTGTCGGCCAAAGAAATATCTTGGTGGGGAGGTTGTGATGTTGCAGTAAAATGTATTTCCCCTAAGGAAAACATCATTCTTACAGTAGATGGTTAATGTTATCTATACATAATCAAATTATACATTACTATATATTGTTCATAAAACTCAAGTCGTATACAAGTTCCTTTTCAACTTATTGTGATAAACATTATAACCACAAGAGGGCAGACTCTCCCTGTAAAAACAGTGACATTACATGGTGGAAGGCCAGTGGTTAAAAAAAAAATTAATATAAGAAAAAATACATTCACACTTTAGATCTTTCTCATTTAGTCTGAGCTCCTGATGTGGCACACTTCTGAGAAAATTAAGCTGATGAGTTGCAGAAAAATTCAGTGTGAGTTGAAACCGTATAGGAATGACATGTCTCCTGGTATAACATGTTTGTCATCCATATTTTTCCACTAGGAGGAGTAAGGGCAATAAAAAAACGGTCACAATCATGTGGAGAGCAGGTGAACTCCTCTAGCTTCCCCTAAGGTTTTCATTCAGACACAGACAACAAGCTCACTGTGTTTCTTTGTGTTCTGCAACAATGAAAATTTTTGTTATTGCCCACAAATTATAATCCCTATATTCTATACTTGTATTCAGCAGTAATCCGGACTAAAGTGCATTGTCCGTGTCCAAAACACTGGACAAAAGCATACAACACATGTAGCCAAAGGCCAAACTGAGAGTGTTGTCCAGAGCTGGCCTGATCATTCCAGACAAAAGGTTAATTCACCTGATCACGTTTAATGAGCGTGCTATCATCAATCGCTTCAGCCTGACACAGTGACATTTTGCAGAGGCCACATGGTGACCTGGTATTTGGGACGCACTAGAAACATAGAGGCCAAGGTCTGAATCCAAATCATGTGCTTGTGTGTGTATACATGTGTGTGTGCTTTTGCTTATGTATGAAAATGAGAGGATATGTCACCTTAAACCGTCAAAGGAGCTAACTGCTTACTGCATTTTACATCCAGAAGTTTAAACTCATAAATCTAGATCAGTTGCTCGTTTAACAGAATAAGTAGAATTGCTTAGAGAATTTGCTTAAGTTAAAGTACCAACACAGAATGTAAAAAACCTCCATTATAGGGCTGCGACTAACAATTATTTTGATTATCAATGAATTTGTTGGTTATTTTCTTTATTTATCAACTAATCATTTTGTCTGTACAATTGTGAAAAATGTCAACAATCATGAAAAATTACCTTTATAATTTCAGACAGCATAAAGTGACCCTCAAAAGTCAAACCCAGTCAAAAAAACATTCAGTTTATTTTTAAATTTCAGAAAAGCAACAAATCATCACATTTGAGAAGCTGTTACCAGTGAATAGTGGGAATTCTTGCTTAGAAAATAGCAAAAGTTCTTAAGATTCTTTTTTTGTTCCACTAATCATTGTAGCTCAACTCCATTGCAAGTAAAGTATGCATTTGAACTCCTACTTAAGTCAAAGTACAGCTGTATTAACAGCACAATGTACTTCAAATTATTAATCAAACACATTACACTATAAAGGAAAATGGGCTAGGTGTAGCTAGTTTTAACTAATTTATATACAGTTGGTAAAGTAGGTAGTCCAGTGACTGCAAACTAGGGGTTGGCCCCCTTCAAAGGGTCACATAACAAATCTGGAGACTTTTGAAATTGTTAGTGAGATTGTTTGCTATGCAAATTTGTAGTTTGCTTTTCTCTTTTTGTTCTCTCTTTTGATGATTTTACCTCTATGGGCTGGTTTAAAGGGGAAATCACTCATATATGAGAAGGTCCCAAAGAACCACTATTTTAATCTTTAACACTGCATCGTGTTTTATAAGCTTATTATATGTGAAGTCTAAATCTGAACTGTTACATACATGCAGCAGAGTAAAATCCCTCTGTAATGTAATGGGGTGGAAGTTAAAAAAGTAGCACAAAATAAAAATACTCAAGTGCCTCGAAATTGTACTTACATAAATGTACTTATTTACTTTCCACCACTGCCAAAAACTCCACAGTCCAAGCTAAATGTACTCCATGTTGCTGCTTCTACTGCTCCATTGTGTGGTGCAGGTGCAACACAACGGCTGAATTATGCCATAATCTAATGGAGCCATCTATCATTAATACTTCCTTATTATATATTATCCAGGGACAAAGCTTCATCAAACAAAAGTGACATCATGGCAGGTCAGTTGATTTGCATGTTGTATCTGGATGTGTGTGATAGATAAAAACCCCACAGTGTTAATGCTTGTAGTAGTATACCATACACTTTGCATTGCACTGTGTGCAAAATTATTGTGTTTTTACTCATTTTCATACAACTCTATTTATAGAAATGGCTCCCATTGGTTCCAGAGAGATTCAACTTAAGTAACTGCACATCTAATCACATTGTACTCTCACACACACACATACACAGTAACAGAGGCCTTGTTTAGACTACGCGTGAGAAAGGTGCCGTGGTCAGACACGGCTTACTTGGAAAGACTAAAGGGCCGGAGTGGCAGCTGTCCAGAGAGAAGGCGGCGTATAGCTCCCAGGGATTAGCACACTATTGAGTCAAGAGTTCCTGATCTGCATCATGCAGCTTCAACTGCTGAGGTTAGGTTGTGCATACACACTCACATTTTGTGTACCTGTGCACTAGAAATCTTACTGGCATGGAGACATGGATTGAACCCACGCACTGTAATGCTTACACCTACATTTATATCCTGATCTTTGAAGTATTTGTCTGGGGAACACAAGGCCTGGGATAGTCCATCACTGCTGGGTCCCACACACACACACACACACACACACACACACACACAC
>NC_060162.1:8673878-8705425 GCF_021292245.1 Micropterus dolomieu | reverse complement strand
TAAAGCTTATAGTTAGGGCTGGCTCAGGTGAGTCCTGAACCATCCCTTAGTTATGCTGCTATAGGCCTAGACTGCCGGGGGATTTCCCATGATGCACAGAGCTCCTCTCTCCTCTACTTTCTCTCCCTCTGTATGCAACCTCATCCCATTAATGCATGTTACTAACTCAACTACTCCCCTTTCCGGTAGTCTTGTGCTTTCTCGTCCCTCTCCTCTCTCCTCCTATCACTTCCTGCAGGTGTTTCTGGCTCTGGAGCTGTGGAGTCTGGATCTGTGGTTGCGAGACACCTGTTGCCCCCATGTTCCTGCTCGACACCCTCTGCTACAACTATTGTTACTAATTATTGTTATTATTGTTATTATAATCATTAACATTACGATTATTATCATTAACACTACTATAAATATCTGTACCATTTTTCATTTAGTCTATAGCAACATCACCTTTACTGTCTATACCTCTGTGTGTATATTGTGTAGGCTGCCTACCATCCCTCTCTTTCTGTCTCTCTGCCCCCTCTCTCTCTCTCTCTCTCTCTCTCTCTCTCTCTCATAACACCCCCAACCGGTCGAGGCAGATGACCGCCCACCCTGAGCCATGGTTCTGCTCGAGGTTTCTGCCTCTTAAAAGGAAGTTTTTCCTTGCCTCTGTCGCCTAGTGCTTGCTCTTGGCGGGAATTGTTGGGCTTCTGTAAATAACATCACAGAGTATGATCTAGACCTGCTCTTTTATGAAAAGTGCTGTGAGATAACTGTTGTTGTGATTTGGTGCTATATAAATAAAACTGAATTGAAAAATTGAATTGAACTCGATACATATACTCGTTACTCTGTGATTCCAGCACATAGCAAACAAGAGTCAAAACAATAATTTTTTGCTAGCGGCAGCGGTCAATCGGTCAGTCCACTTTGGCCCAAAATAAAATATCTCAACAACTATTGGCTATTGAGTACAGGTTAAACATCAACATGTTGTTGTAGGCGTGAACAAGTTTCCATGCTAGTATTACCACTACTGTGCTTTTTATAAGGCTCTCGTGGCAAGCATGGTTGTACACATTTAGTCTCGTTTTACCTGTTATCCAGCAGCAATTTGTGTCTTCAAAGGTATTTCTGTGATCTTAAAGATTCTTTTTGTCTGCCCTACTCTTTTCTTCCGAATATATAATAACTCCTCTGCGCAGGCCACAGCAGAATCCCAGCACAGTTTGTGGAAATATTGGATTGAAACCCTGGTAAATATTTTATCAGGGTAAAATTTTCTCTTTCTGGGCAAAAATTTACATCTTATAGATCATGAAAATTCCTTTAGAGACGCAGACTGCAGCTGGTTAACATTATGCTTTCACTTTCCCCCTAAAGATTGCATGGGGAACAGAATCATGGAGCAACATACAGATTTTTACAGAGAGGTCTCTGTAATCCCCACAATATTTTGTTTTTACATTTCGGTTTTTGCATGGATTAAAAGCACAAGAAGTCACATGTTCATTTTTGGTTGGTAGGTGGATTTTTTTGCATTTGGACAGAGCCAGGTTTCCAGTCTTTTACTAAGCTAAGCTAACCCTTTCCTGGCTGTAGCTTCATATTTAACAGACAGAACTAAGAGTGATCTCAATCTTTTCATCTAACTCCTTCATCTGACTTTTGGAAAAATGTCATTGTACACAACAAATTCAATTACAAGAGTTGGGAAAAAATACAAGGTTTTTTATTCCGCTGGTATGTGGGTTGTTCACTTGCAATTCTTTGGGTGTGTGTGAATGTAGCACTTTCTCAGTGTAAGATCCAGATTTACATGTTCTTAAACCTGTAACAGTTGAGCCAATATGGACATTTTTATCTGCACTTGATGTGACTGAAGTATCTGACATCATCTTCAAAGGAAGATGTTCTTTTTATATATATTTCAGACACTAAATATTAATGTGAAAGCTGTATGTGTATAAATTTTATACAGTTTATGGTATAAATACAATTATGTTACTTTATGTGTTATTATGTAGTAGTAATGAGTCAACTGTTTAGTCAGTCAGTACTGCTGCTATCAACTGATTTCTTCTCATCCTTGTGAACATCTACAAAATCCCCTTCAATCTATTCCTCTTCATGTCCCCTTTTTCATTTTATTCCCCCAACACCATTGGACTGAATGATGTTTTGTTGCCAGGCAACGGACCGTAGAGTTTCTCCTCCTTTGTTGCTCTCTCTCCTCCTGCCTCTCTCCTCCGCGTCTTTGCCCTCTGCTCCTTGACCACCTTGACTATGTTGCTCTATTTTGCTCCCCTTGCCGATAGAGGTCTCTGCTTTGCCTAGATGTCCATGTTATAAAGAGTTCTGGCATGGCCGTGTATCTCTGCACACACTGTGATAAGTCCAGATGGCCTGGCATTGTCTAAGGGAGCCAAGCAAGAAGAGGATGACAAGAAAGTTCCTGGGAGAGAAGGACTGAACATGGAAAACTGCTAAATGTTGCTCTCAGTGTCACACAGACATAATGAAACTAGGGCTGCAACTAATGATTATTTTCATTAGCGATAAATCTGCAGATTGCTTTCTCGATTAAAGTTCAGTTCATAACATATAGTGAAAACAGTGAGGAAATGTCTATCCCAATTTGTCAGTCCTGGGTGAGGTCTTCAAATGTCTTGTTTTTACCAACAAACTGTTCATAAATCCAATCATATTCACTTTACAATAATATAAAACAGAGAAAGCAAGAAACTCTACTTTTGAAACGCTGAAAACAGCAGTTTTATGGACCTTTTCCAAGAAGTTGCAGATTATTTTTCTGTCCGACTAATCAATTAAGTGACTAATTGTTGCAGTTCTAAATGAAACCAAGGACAGAGAGCAAGAACAAACCATGTTTTTCTGTCTCACTGTATTTCTTCACCAGTGTGGGTGTTTACACACGTACGAGCATCCTGCTTATGATCAGGTTAAGGAAGTATCCTGGTTTTGAGAAACCCAGGTAAGTATCGCCTGAGATACTGACATGTAAATACAATTTCCTGGTTTCTGATCATTCTCTGCCATGCTCTCATGTGTGTCATTAAATTAAATTACATGGTAGTTTGTCAGTAAAGCCAAAAAGATTATGGTAAATAATGATAATGATCATTATTATATTATAATGTAAATAACATGCTGAAATAAAGGTAAATTATGACTTCAGTAATGCAGATTATAGATTATAGATAGTAAATTGTATGTCTGAACTGCTGCATTTAACTTCTCCATCTCATCACTCTCATTTTCTATTGTCGGTGATGAGATGGAGAAGTCGGTCCAGAAATGAGCAATTGAGATGTTCAGGAATCAAAAATAATAGATTTATTTGTAACTTTTCTATATAGGTAACAAATTGCTTTACAACAATCACTATAAAACACATAAACAAGTCAAAATAAAAATATGCATCACACAATAAAAGCTGTTTTATAAAAATGAATCTTAAGAAGTGAGATAAAACAGGGAACTAACTCTGCAACTCTGATGTCCTCTGGTAGACTGTTGAGTGCGGAGACCCTGAAAGAACGTCTCTTTTGGTTTTCAGCATAGACCTTGGAATGGCTAGCTACGCCCTACCACAAGATCCACACCCTGGCTCATAGGAGGGGATAAAAGCTCAGAGATATAGGGAGGGGCTAGACTATGCCTGGCCTTAAAAGCAATTAAAATAATTTTAAAATCAATCCTAAAATCAACAGGCAAGTGCAAGCATGCTAAAACTGGGGTAATATGGTCCCATTTTTGGATTTTGTTAAAGGTCTAATAGCAGCATTGTGGAATAACTTTAGGCATTAGATTGATTTTTCACTCAAACAGTTACAGTAGTTGTGAGTTTGAAACACAAATCAAACTACCCCAACATTTGGCTGGCTGAGAGCTTGGCAGAAGTTACTAGTTCACATAGGTTTGTCATGATTTGAATTCTGTTGATGGGGGGACTAAGTACAATGTCATCAGATTTTGTAAAATTAGTCATCAGATTTTGTAAAATTAGAGAAAGTTGTAAGTATACAGAAAGTCCAGTATTTTTTTCAGCGAGGCACTTGAGGAAGGTTGTTATATTTGACTGGTTGCCCGGTTTGGCTGAATATAGAGATATTGTCATTGGCATAACAGTGAAACTTGAAAAAATACTTGCAGATAATGTCACCAAGAGTGAGTATATAAATGGGACCCAGAATTGAACCCTGGGGGACACCATAGAACATGTTTGTGGGGGAATGAAACTGAGCCAGCCAGAGTCACAGAGAAACATCTATTAGCCTAGCTAGCAGGCAAACAATGAGAAAACTCTATACTCTTATGATCATGTATACAGGCAGATGAGTAACCAGGTTTCTCATTTTCCATGTACAGATCATATCCTGAACATGATCAAAACCAGGATGAGACCACAACACTATAATGTGCATGTAAATGTACTACTATAATACCTCAGATAAATAAAATATCTGACATTGTTCCTTCTCTAAGAGTCTACACCCAATGATAAACAGATTTTTAAAACCATACTGTGAATGGTGGACACAACTACTACAAAACTAAGCAGGGCTCAGTGTTTATCAGTTTGGAGAGTGGGTGGTGTGGCCTACTTCAGAGGCTCATTAGATCATGTCAGACAGTACAATGACAAAGAATAGTGCTGAGAGAGCACTTATAATAGAAGGAGAGAGAAAGGGTTAAAGTCCATTCAAAACATTCCTGTGGACAAGTGAGAATGAAAGGCGAGAACTTTACATTCTGAATAAAATCATTAATAACTGTCACACTGATTTTATTGTTCATGCTATATTAAACCTGATATGCAGTACTGTAGCTGGGGGAAAACTCTCAAATTAAATTCTGCAACTTTAGCTTTTCAGGTGTTGACAAGGGGCAGACGTAGCGTCCAAATTTGAAAAACCGCACACTTAGATTTTATTTAGTGTTTAACTGTTTTATGTTATATAAAATCTACTGTTTTTATCTAAATGAAATGCGCAACAATAATGATTATTTTCTGCCAATTATTTTCTTGATTATTCGTTTGGTCTATTGTCAGAAAGTGGCAATGACAATTTGCTAAAGCTCAAGGAGACGTATTCAAAAAGCTTGTTTTGTATGACTAACTATATAAGATATTTAGTTTCCTATCATAAGAGAGAAAGAAATGCAAATCCTCATAAGTTATAAACTGGGACTAGGTGGACTTCAGCATGTAGTAACTTGTCAGCTCTGTTAAGATCTAATGCCTACCTTATGATAACCTTTATAAAATGACTAAATGATTAATTGATGGTCAAAACAACCCTTCACTAAGCCACGCTCCCCTTAGGTACTGTTGCTAAGTCCGACAAACTGTCGGACCTGTTGGACTTTTAGCACGGCGCTGCCACTGTCTATTACTGCAGTCCATGGAGAAATATTGTCTCATTTTTGGGAAAAAAGATCTCCGAAAGAAGCAGACAGTTTTGCAGTTGCATTGTGCATTTGAAGGTTGAATTTAGGCTGTCAAACTGATGTGAAAAAAACTGAGACAGAAGCTAAACCCTACCGATCACAGAGTAAAAGTGATCCAACGTTTTACCAGACTATTGAGAAAGAGGACAAAGTTATTAAGGATTAACACTGTTCCTGTACTGCTGGATAGGTCTCTATTTACTATTACAATCATTAAAAAGCAGAACAGTAGGGCTATATAACATTGAATTCAGTAAGCTAGTAAGTTAGCTAGTGTTAGCTAACTAACATTACATTAGAAACAACAGACAGCCAACATTTTCCTGGATTTGTTTTAGGTGTTGGAAAGTGAATAAATCTTACTTTCCACTTCTCTGGGTAGCGACTGTAACTATTAAAAGTGCCCCAGGAACAGCTTTGACCATATCTTGGAAAAATACAGCAAAAAAAGCTAGAAAACAACTCATTTTGCATTAGAGTCAATGGAGTACAGCCATGAAAGTGTCGAACTTTAGTTAGAGCAAGTCCTATACTGCGCCATGATTGGCCAGCTTTTTATTCGGGGGTGGCTTAGCAAAGGGGCAATTACTCCTCACTTGATGGAGTAATTGATTAATTGACAAATTGCTTCAATTCAGCATGATTATTTCTCGACTGTAAGTTGTCGAAATCGGCAATTCAACGCAAATGTTCTGATTTAAAGCATATTGATGATGAAATACTCTGATATCGCAAAAATATAATATAATATGAAACGGATTTCACCCAGCCCTAATGTGCACACAAGTAAAGCACTGGCTGCATTTTCTCCCCATGGTATACAGTATATAATGAGATAATACAATGCAGTGCCAAGGATGTTTACTGCAGGTGTGAAGCTCTGATATACGATAGAGTGGTTTCTGTGCAATAATTAGTTGTGTCTAGTGGCTGCAGAAAATACTGCCTCCTCTCCTTTCATATGCGTATGAAAAAAAGGAAGAAGAAAACGACTATATTTTCTGCATATTTTCTGGTGTGGTGGTATGTGCTTGTATTTGCATGCGTTTGTGTGAGTGAATGAGCTCTGCTACGCCATTCTGTGCATGTGCGGAAATTGGATAGTAAATGTCGAAGCTATAGGCCTCTATCTCCCTCCATTTCTCTCGCCTACTGCAACATTAACTGTCCAATTGCAGGATAATGGAGGGGAAACCAATGCAGTGTTCAGACAGAGCACCGCACCGCCTCCCTAGTGTGTGTTTCTGCAAGTGAGAAGAAAAAAAAGAGTGATATTCTGTATTAAATGTGCATTTTGTTAAGTGTTTCCGCTACTGTGTGTGAAGAGGCTTTCTTCTGTTTTTGGGTGAAAGAATGAAAATAACAGAAGAATTGAGTGATTAAGCACATCTGGGGAGTCTGTGTGTGTGTGTGTCTATGCGCACACATGCATGCTTCACGCAGCCACTGCTTCTAAATCATGCAATAGAAAAGCGACAAAGAAGGAAAAGCTGTACACCGATGATTCCCCGTGGACCAGGGAGGCAGAGAAGAGGAAACATGGGAAAAGAGGGCGTCGGTTATGCTTCTACGCTTTAACAAACAACCCATAAAACACCTCACCACTGCCAGGGAGCAATAGTAGAGGGATAGGGCAGAGGAAAGAAGAAAAGGGGGCATCAACATATATATAGAGAGAAGAATACAGAATTAACGATGAGGCCTCTGGGAAGAGAGGCAAAGAGCGATGTGTAATGACAACAAAAAGCCGAATGATAAAAGAATAATAGCTGTCTCCACGATGCGTAACCCCATGGGAAAGGGCAGAGGCTTTCGAGCTTTATAGACGGAGCAGGGATGCACACAAACACACACACTTGTATACACACACTTAAATAGCTCCCATTTTAGGGCACGACATGAACATTTCTCAAACACAATCGAGCTCACGACGTACTCAGAGAGCCTCTGATTTCCCCAAGGCCCACAGGACAAAAGAGCGCTGCAGTGTAGAGAGAGATGTATGTGTGTGTGTGTGTGTGTTGGGGTATTAAATCAATACTTTTGTGACTGCTGATAGATAATTGATCTCATCAGTGGGCCTGTTCATGCACACTCACAATCCCCCAGGAAGGCAGAGAACATAGAGGCGTAGGCGGCAGAGCAGGAGAGGAAGTGGCAGAGGGTGAGGAGGGAAGTAGTAAGTAGCACGGGGGGATGAAGAGAGGCAGGTGCACAGTCTGAGAGAAGATATGAGAAAAATGAGAGATGGAAAAAATTGGGAGGCAATAAATAGAGAAAAGAGAGAAAATGAAAGGGATAAAGAAAATGAATAAAGAAAGAAAGGGGCAGATTAAACAGAGACTGTGCTAATAAAAACAACATTCAGAGAATCTGGTCTTTTCTTCCTTTATTGTCAAGTCTCTCTCATATGTTTCACACATTCAGATGTAATACAATTATGTGAGTTCACAAATGCCAAACCTAGAACATTTAATTTTAGTTCTAGTTACAATTTAGCAATTGTAACTAGGCATGGCAGGCCTGTCAAGCTTTGGATTTCTCAACATACCAAAACATTTTAACATACTATCTTACTGCCAACAAGGCATGGGGAATATCATAAGCTAACATTTTGTGTGTTTTCTATACAGGATGTGTACCTGTTCAAGCCTGCAACATGGGACCCAGCTTATGAGAGTTTAGCGTAGTTTACACTCCAACAACCCCAGGAAAACTAGCCACAGTCATTTCTCATCCTTCCTCCTTTAAAAGTGAAGCATTAAAGTATATCTAACCACTGTGTCACATGACTAAATATGTTTTTCTATAGTAAGCATCGAAACCATCCAGGGGTTATGTTAGAACACATTTTAATTTGAGTTTTATGCATAATACTGTATTGTAATTCTGTGGCTAACTATTTAACGTTTTGCCTGGTAGATTGCTTGAGCCTCTTTCTTTTCAGAATTATGATGTATGTAGCCATCATATGAATATTTAGGACATTTGTCTTTTAAAACCAACCAGCTGGAAACATTAAAATGTCAGCTGGAGTTTCCAATCAAATTACCATTGCTAGCTAATGCTACAGCTTCTAAAATCTGCTAGCAACAGCTGTCACTTCTGCCGACAAAAATCCAGTTGTTAATTTGGAAATGAGATGAGTGATTTTGTTTTACTTCTGTATGAAATTGAAGAACCCAATGTTTAAAAAAAAAATGGTGACTATAGAGTGATAAATCATTGTCATGTGGTAAGCACGACATGCACAGCATCAGTAACTAGGGAGGGAGGGGCTTTGTTAGGACACAGTGAAGCCAGACAGAATGTGAATATGCGTGGGTCAGTGTTTGTGTGTCTCTTTGTTTAAGGTTATACAGTAAAAGGGTGCAACATAAGTTCAGGGGAGTTAATATTAAAGGTTGCATTGAAAAGAGAATCTGAGATGTTTATGAACATAAATGTCTCAGTGTGTCACAAAGGTCATCCAGTGACTCAGATAGTTCAGAATAAAAATGCTGCATTCAGAAAAGGAAGTGAAATTTGGCAACTGAAATCACTGAGTGGGGTAAACACATACAAAACACTGCATCTACTACAGTACACTACATCTGCATTTTCATAGCTTTCTGTCTGTCCTTCCCAAAATGACTCCCTGATCACACCATCTTAGGTGGTGAAGTGCCTACACAGTTGTTAAGTTTTATGATTTGAGCTGGTGATGTACTATTCTCAGGAAATCCCATGAAAAGAGCAAAACCAACAATGAACTGATCCTACTAACACATATTGACTGTGTAGTCAAAGCCTGATTCATCTGTGCCACAGATGTCTACTGTGTTTTTAATAGTTGTTTTTTTTGGACAACAATAGAACTCTTCGGCACAGAAGAACAAGCTATAACAGGCATCAAATACACAGACTATTGTTGTTAGTAGGATCATTTTATTGTTGGTTTTAGACTTTAGTTAAATGGTAAAAAACAGAATATGTCCTGACTGATCATTTAAATACTTGTGACTGAATTTAGTCTTCTAACACATAATATAATCATTTGGATCAGTGAGATAAATATTTAAATATGTATGATTTTGAATTTGGAAGTTTTTTCGAGGAGCTCTTCCCATCGAGCTGAAATCAGACAAACTGATCAAATCACTGAACAACATGTATGTAAAAAGCCCTCTCATGAAGTGGAAGACTCCTAATGCAATGCTAATAATGATGTATAATGCATGATGCTGTACACATGAAATAACAACCAGCTACCCGTGAAGAAGAAAATTAGAGGTGAAAATGTAAATCAAAGAAAAACAATGTCTGTAACGTGGCTGTTTGCCATGTAGCCATTGACTGCACCTGATTAGCATTAACACCGCCTGTGGCTAGGACAAATCCAGCCATGCTAATTACAGCACCACATCGATATCTGCCCATTTATGCTGCAGCAACACTGGCTATGACTAATCTAATGACTAGGACTGAAGGCATTGGGCCACCCACCCAAGACTCATGCTGGTAGGGTGCAGCAGCTTTAAGGAGCCTCAAGAGTGGGCAGATGCTCCAGTGAAGCCTGGGATCACAGAGCGCAGCAGCAGAGCGCCATGCATCAGCTGCTTTAATAGACATTTAGTTATGTATCAGAGAAAATGGGAGGAGGAGGGACAGATGGAGAGACATGGGCAAAAGATATAGGGAGAGAGTTTAATGTTTGGATGTTTGGAGAAGCACCCACAATGACTTGACTGAAAATTTTATTAAATTACTTTTAAAGAGGTGCTTGATTCTCCAAATTGGCATTTTTGAGGTTAGATGTGATACTGGTTGATATGAGAAAAGTGTCAAAGAAGAAAAGAAGACAAAAAAAATCAAGAAATGCACAGTTTAGAGGAGCTACGACAAACACTGGTTTCCACCACCCAGATTTAAGTTGCAACTGGCCCCTGCAGCTTTATTAAGTGTCATACAGGCAAATGAACCAAGATAAGACTTTACTCAAAATCATGTCAACAAAAAGTGCTTCTGTTGCCACTGACAGGCTTTTTAACAAGAAACAGAAGTCTTGCTCAAGGACAATTCTAACTCTGAAATCTCATGAGAGACGAGTTGTTGCAGGAAACACCAGAAGGGAAAGGAATTTGTTGTGTACATCGAGGGACTGCTGGCAAGACTTTATTTCCAAACGTTACTCCAACACAATTCCATCCAACTCTGACTCACGTTTCCACCGTTGTCTTCCTGTAACAACTCACTGTCCTTGAGCAAGACTTCAGTTTCTGGTGAAAAACAAATGGTGCCACTGGGAGTCACTCGTAGGGATCCTTTTCATGAAGTTGTCAGTGACCTGATGTACCTGTTTGAGCCTCTTGGTGGCAAAAAATAAATACTTTTTCCCAATAACCCCGAAGGAATACCTTGCAGCCATTGGAGCTGGTTTGTGGCTGCTGACTGAAGCCATCTACTGCACGGATTCCAAAACCTTTTGTTCCTACTAGTCATTTCAATACCAAAATATGTGAACATGGGGCCCTTTTTTTTTATACCGAAATTGCCCGTAAACTGTCATGGTAATGAGTTTTGAGTATTGTTATTTCCTCTTTTGTTTTGGTGATCCTTTCTCTTGTGTCTATATTTACTTACTTACTGTCTTCATGTTTTATCCGCGTTGTTTTGTCATTGTGTCATATTTTCTTTATTTCTTGTTTTACTTTGGTATTTTACTCTTCTCTAGTCTGTGGTCACTTCACTTCCTGCTGTTGTCTGCCTGTGTAATTGTTTGCTCCTCCCAGATTGGTTTGACCTATGCACCTTTGTTTAGTGTTGTTTCATCTTTGTGAGTTGTCGAGAGGTGTTTGTCTTGTCTTCTGTGTTTTCTACCTTTTTTTCTGGATTTCCGTTGTGGAGTATTGTATTACCTGTGGCTTTTGGATTTGTTTGCTTTCATCTTTTGACTGCTTCCCTGTTTAGGACTCTTGCCTTCCTCTTTACTGTGTAAGCCTGTTTTTGTTTTTTCTGAATAAACACTATAAACTGCATCTGCTCCGCCTGTGTGTTGTGACATGACTGTCTCTAAGTATGGATACTAATAAAATACAAGGGTTTCAGCATAGGCAGCCTCTCAGAAAACAATATTATCAGTAGCTTCATGGACAGTAAATGGAGCAAGACATGCATGTCAAACTTTAAAGAAGCAGGGCTTGTGAGCTAATTTTCTCCGTAGATTCTGGAAGGGTGTATCAGTTTGCACTTAAGTTTGTAAGTATGTGTGCATCTATGTGACAAATACCACCCATCATTATAATCTAACTATTCTACAGTTCTCCACTAGTAAACCTCAGTGGCTGTAGTTTTGCCTCATGAGTGTGTATTCTTGTCCAAGCTTCAGTTTCAATACTTGGCCTGACATTTCAGAAAGCTGTTTACACATCTGGGCATGAGTGTGTGTTAGCAGAGCAACAAGGAGGTGAGCCAAGAGAGGCTAAATATGTGAATGCTAATGTTAAATGTCCTTATTGTCTTAAATAAATGTTAATCATTGGAGATCACAGTTGTTTTGTTTCAAAGAAACATTTTAGCACAGTGTTACAGAGATGCAAAATGATTTGATTTCACATGACGTGTAAGAATCCTTCTTTGGAGGACTTTAACTAATAATGTTTTCCAATTTGGATGCATCTACCAATTATTTTCTACATCAATCTATTAATCACATCATATGAGGTGTCAGAACATATTAAAAAATGCACCTCACAATTTCCCTCAAGCTCAAGTTGACATACTCAAACTGCTTGTTTTGTCTTACAAACCATCCAAAACCACAGCAAATATCCACATTCATGAAGCTACAACCAGAGGATCTTTGGCACATTTGCTTAAAAAAATTGTTTTTTAAATTTGGATCGACCAATTGATTAAGCGACTAATCATTTCAACTCTTTTTCTTGCCCTACAAAATTGTCTGAATTTCTAAATTGCTATTATGTTTCAGTTGATTGTGATAACATTCAGACTGAAGTTGCCATAAATTGTATAAAAACAAGCTGAAAATTGACATATAGAAAGAAGTCACTAACTCTTTTCTATCACATTTATAAAAGAAACCTTAATACAAGTGAGAACTGTGATTTGTTTCATGAATTAAAGCGAGACCATGTAACTTTTGAATGTAGAAAAAACACAATCACCATCTTTCAAATGAATAAGTACTGAATTCAAAATCAATAAAACTCACTCTTGTTCAATTCAACAAACTTAGGGGTTTGCTGCTACAGCCTCACTTCGTCTGGTATGACCAGTAGCTTATGGTAGCCAATGTTAGCTTAGTTATCAAGCTTTAGAAACATATACTGCATGTAACTGACATTATTGAGACAATGACTTAATTACTTTTTCTACTGTTAAATTACATTTTATAAACATTTAATGGCTGTATCACAAAAATTAAGCAAGACTTAAACACCATACCATTATCGTCTATTGTGGCCACCCTGGCCGCTGCAAAAACGAAATTGTCTTGCTTTAATGTCAATAAACAGACGCAGTCACGCAGAGTGAGATGCACACACACTGAGAGTGGGAATGAATTCAATGTGACAGCACAGTCAAAAGCCTCTGAGGCAGTGACAGTAACACTGGTAGGCAGGTGGGAGTGGAGCCGTCTGCTCACCAGTCACTATGCAAGACTGACAGCTAACCTCTCAACACAAAGTTCCTCAAACACACATACACATACACACATGCACACACACCAATTCTGACAGTAGTCTCATTTGCATTCATTGATGTGAACTGCAGCACACCAAACAGCACAGAGCCACAACAAATGCATGTTCAACACAGAAAAACAAAATCAACATGAGATTCTGTGTGTTTAAATACCCCCAACATTTTTTCCCCTGTGTGGTATACCACACAGCTTCAGAGACAGCCAGCAGCCACCTATCTGTCATCGCCTTCATCTCTGGGCCTCAAATAAAGACAATTCAATTTACTGGAAAAACACTGCCACTCTCCAAGTGGTTGTGTCAGGATGAAACGGGTTTAATTGTTGCCGGCTTCAGCTTTAGTATGCAACACACAATCAAGCTTTTGAAAGTGGGGTTGTCACTAAATGAAGTGACAAGGCATGGTGGGAGTTGCCTTTGTGTTGTTTGTTTCTATCTAAGAATGCAGATGCCACTGTGGAGTATTTGTTTGCTCATTTGTGTGGATGAACGTTTGAAAAATGTAAGTCTGTGTGTGCTGGCCCGGAGGTTAATAGGAACCTCACATTTGTTGACTACATGAGGCAAGTAATATGGCCTGATGGCCATTGTGTGTGTGTGTATAGTAGCAGCAAGGTATTTATTTTCCTTATTCCTTGGTGTATTTAGTGAATTAAACCTCCTACTTTGTTTCTAACCTTTTCTCATTTATTTCCCCTTTATTCAGGTGAAGTTAGTGAATAGTAGTGAATCGGTAAAGATAAAAGAATTCACTCATCCTGTGAAATATCTCTAGCCTACTAATATCTTCTTGGTGGATTTGCATAAAACATTGCATAAGACATTTATGCTTCCCTGACAATGAATCGTAAGAACTTTGGGGTTCCCCTGACTTTTCCTCTTGCGACCAAATCCTGCAAAACTGATGACATTCCCATCAGCCTCAGCTGTACCTTAGTATGTTAGCACGCTAACATACTAAGCTATGATAATAAAAATGATAAGCATTATATCTGCTACACATGCATGCAAGCATTACCACTGTGAGCATGTTAGCGAGCTGATGAAAACATTTAGTTCAAAGCACCGCTGTAGTCTTGTTGGAGGGATTGAGTGAGTCTGCTTTGCTACTTTTATCATAATTGTGAAGATGTGATGCTCATAAGGGGGCAAGCATACAGAAGTATATATTTACTGAAAGCAATCCTCATATCTCAATACAAAAGAAAAGGTTCCCTGATTCCTACAACTCAAAGTTTGCCTATCAAATGCACTTAGAAAAGAGCTTCTACTTCAAACTCTCCATGAGTAGGCTGAAATGTAACCGGATCCTATATGGTTCCATAAGTAGTTGCTGTGTGTGTGTTTCTGTGTGTGTGTGGACTAGAGTGAATCATATTGCTACGATGGTGTCTGTGGGGGTACCTGCTCTTATTGGCAACAGCTACCACTGCTTCAATGATGCTAAAAATAAAACAAACAGACAGGATGAGTCATGGCTCTGCTTATGCTTGTGTCTCTTATTAGGGAGACCCTGCTCTGAGTCAGTATCTCCCATTTTGACAACATGTTCTTCAAAGCACCAGATTGCATTGGAGTCAAACTTGTGTCGAGAAAATACACACCACAAAGGATGAAGGGATTTGTAGTCGTAATAACGAAGTAGGCCTATATACTCTGGTCAACTTTACTTTATAGGTACTCTTTCTCAATAGTTATTTTTTAACATGTTATACAGCTTATAGTGAAATGTTTGCCTAAAAAATATATCTTGTCTTTTCTGTTGAGCATGTGGAGACAAATGAGAATCTAAACTACATTTAATGCTTTGAAGACCTTTAAGACAAGAAATGTAAGACTATTTTGGCAAATCATGCATGAATGCATTCCACAGTCAACAGGTGGCACACGTAGAAAAAACTCTATTGACATATACTGTAAATAAAACTATTCTAGACATAAACTATTGAACTGAAATATAATGAAATGATTCAGTATTTCTCTACAAGAATTAGACCCTTGTGGAGGATTTGCAACATTAGACCAGTAAAATAACTGAACAGTGAAATGAATGTAAAAGATGAGGGAAAAAATGTAATGACTGAATAATTAAAAAAGATCATACACTTTTTTTAGTGGCTAGTCAAACATTTATTTGGGTTTGGGTTGGGGAATTTAGGATAATGAATATTTGTAAAATCCATCCAGGCTATGGCACTGGCTCAGGGATTCATTTGGTGGCCTAAATAGAGTTGGTTTAATATATAATAATAATTTTCCCAACGCTATTAAAAAGTCTGATTTTGGACAAATTTGGATAAAAACAAAAACAAAATCAAGTTAAATTTAAGCCAATAAAGACTTTAGGTGCTCTGATATAATTACATTTAGTACATTTGAAATCTTTTTAAGGGATTGCAGACACCTTGCTTTTATACTCCGACAGATACTGATATTTTGAAACAGATACCAATATCGGCCAATGGCAATTTTTTAAAAACATAACCACATAACATAAATAAACGAATCACTTAAATTTGTCATGACCACACAAAAACAGTCGGAACAGAAACTGTCAACACAAAGAGCTGGGTGTGTTGGCTAAAAGGCATCAGGACCTGAATTTCAACATTTTCTTGACCTTTGCACAAGCCTCCCCCAGAGACATAAAGTCTTAAACGATTCGAGCACCTCACTCGACAAAACACACACACTTTCCTTTGTATGTTCACACAAGCAATTATATTTCTTTTCCAACAGAAAAACAAGACAGAATTTCAAAGCAGAATCAAGAAAGATCTAAAGATCAACTGGGGTTTATCAAGCCCTGCCATTAATTTTCCACTATCCACTTACTCTTCTATCAAACATGTCTTATATGAAAATTATTAATTTTTAAGGTTTATGTGTATATACTTGATTAAATTAAATCCAATTTAAATGAGACTGAGATGGTAAATCTGAATTAGCAATCAGTCCTCAACATTTCTAATTGGCCTGAGAGGCAGTACTGGTGCCGGTTAACATAAACTACTCATCAAGGCCAAGCAGGAGCTTATGAAGTTGTTAATGGTTCTGTTGGAGTCCATTTGAACTGATCCATCCATTGATCCATTTTACACAGTGGTGTTGCTACTTTATGCTAGTTTGACACGATCACTTCAAGATTCACATTGATTGGGGCTAGGAAAAGATTCTGGTCATGGTTAAAAGAAAACTATATTGGTTGGAAACATTTAATTAACACTAGCAAGTCCGAGTCACACACTTGCTGGCCCATCCATCTACCCCAACCTCCTCCAAACAAGGTTTTGTGGTGCTAACATCACTCCATATTTGCCTTTGTTCCTGATGGAACACCATCATAATGCAAATGGCAGCAAGACTCCTTGTCAGGTATATGTAAAACATATCGGTCATATTATCGGTCACTGCTGCAACGATTCGTTGCACACTGCTTTGTGATGGGCACACTTGAGGCCCATTGAATATTGAGGCTATCAGTGACCTCATCTTGGCTCAGACTCATGACAGTGTTTGGATACTGCTCTCTCTCTCTTTTCGTCACATAAACACCCCCTCACACAGCAGCATTGTGGGTAGTGTCAGTCTGCTAGTGCTGATAGGCAGCATGCGGTTTCTCCTCAATACTAATCTGTCACACACGTGGTGCACAGCACTCATGGACAAACCCACAATATGTCTTTGGTAGGAAGTACGATTGCGGTGCAAAACCCTAGGACTTCCTGTCCCTCTGGGCTATCGGGATGTACAGACTCCGCTCACAGTGGAGGGATGTACACTCACACACACATGCACACTCCCCTAAAACAACAATGACTCAACAGCTTAGTAATCAACCACAAAGACTCACACTGCGCTGCAGCTGTACACTAGCAGCGTCAAAACAAAACAAATGAACTTTGGAGGGTGAGCAGGCAGCAGAGTTCTGCATCACTCTAACTGGAGCACCCATTGTGATCTACGTTGGCAAAGCACATTGCTGGACCACACCCAGTACGTCATGACTCATCAGTCCCCCTCTGTTGTCCACCCATGCCAACAGAAAAAAAGGGAAGGCAATAACAGGCAGGGGCAGAAAGGGAGGGAAGACCATGAGATGAATCAACGAGGTGGATGAGGGGCAAAGAGGATGAGGAGTCACGCTGAGACACAAAGAGAGCAACAAACAGCTGAAAGCGTTGTGGATGGGACTCACCAGCTCGACCGAACCATAGTGTTTCCTGCTGAAGTCTCCACGCCTACAGCCCAAGTCCTCCGAGGCAGAGCTGCAACACAAACGCATGGTCAGACACATGGCCTGTCTGTCCTCCATTATTCAACACAGACATATATAAACTGTGACATTACTCATACACAAGTGGCAGTTGCAGCATCTGTTTTTCTCCAGTCCTTTTTTAAAATCTCCCTTTGTCTTCTTGTTCATGCCCACTGTTCACCCTATGTTCTTTCTTTTTCTCTCTCCCGTTCCCTTTCTCTCTCTTTCCCTTCCTCCTGTTGGTGTCGGTGTGGCTGGGCTGCCGGTGGCCAGGAGCAGCGGCCAACCCAGTTCTGATTGAGACGCGGGTCCTGATTGAATTAAGCCAGAGTGATAGATGGAGACTGGCTGGCGGGGCTGACTGCTGGTCAAATGGTCAAATGGTCAAATGCACACACAGAACCACACACTCTCTAATACATAAAAAGAAACACACATACACACGTCAGATACAAGTAACAAAAAAGTAGCACTAACAGGTACAAATGTTTTTACATGTCCTCCTAGGATGAGAAACTGCTGGATTTTGTGGTTTTTGAAGAGGAGAAGTTTATGAGACCCTCAAAGCCACTCTAACGGAGACATACTATATATATATATATATATATATATATATATATATATATATATATATATATATATATATATATATAGGAAACACAGATATTATTTGCAGTTAGTAGAAGTAGTTATTTGGGTCTGACTTTAGATAAAAATTACTTCCTCACTGTGCCTGGTCAAGAGAACATTTCACAAATACAGACTGTAAAGCTTAAACAATGGATTTTCAGTATTAGTGAGTTTAAGATTAGATTCAGATTGACTTACCTTTAGCCAGAGCTAGGCTAGCTATTTTCCCTGTGTCCATTCTTGTGCTAAGCAAAGCTAACCGGCTGCTGTCTGTAGCTTTACTTTTAGAGAGTAGAGTGATATATAACTCCAAACAAGAACGTGAATAAGCATATTACACACACCTGAAGCAAATGTAGAACTCAGATGCAGATCCTCTAAGTGAGAATAGCGGCTATCTCTAAATAAATAATTTTTGTATTGTAAGGACTGGAAAAGCCTCTACACTAAAACACAATATCAAATCTATTTACTATCTTAAGTTTTCTCAGTTTTTTAATGTTGCTGCAATTTTAAAAGTAATTTAACCATCCTGCACTGTGGCTCTAGCTAGAGATGGTCAATTGGTCAGTTTAGCACTTTGGTCCAGACAGAAATATCTAAACAATTATCGGATGAATTGCCATGTAATGAAATTTAAAGTCCCTATAGTACAAATCCTAATGACTTTGGTGATCCCATGCCTGTAGGCTACTTTGTGTTTAGTGATATTTACTGTAGCAAATGTTAGCATGCTAACAGGCTAAATTAAGATCACTGTAAACATTACACCTGCTAAACATCAACATATTAACACCGTCACTGTGTGCATGTTGGCGTGCTGACACTGGCAGTTAGCTCAAGATGCATGAGCACAGCCTCATAGCTTGGCTATAGACTCTTCTAGAGTCTAACAAAAGAAGCAAAAAACAGTTAAATGCAATATGGGAGAAAAATCTTCTGATTAAATTCAAGCTTCTAGGGGCGCCCTGGGGGGTGAACTGGTAAAGCACCTATAATTAAGGCTGAGTCCTTGATTATGAGCATGGCAATGAGAGGGATATACAAAATATGGCAGCAAGTGGTAAACTGTGTGTGTGTGTCTGTGTTTGTGTGCACATGGTGGGGGGTATTTTGTATACCTTGTGTTTGCATATAGCTGCATGATTGCCTGAGTGGTGATATGACCTGCTTGCTTTTTGCTTCCTCTGTCTCTGTGGACCACATCCCCCTCACCTCTTATATTTCCCCACCTAACTCTTGCCTCTCTGGTCAGGTCTCTCTCTCTCTCTCTCTCTCTCTCTCTCTGTGTGTGTCTCTCTCTGTGTCTCTCTCTCTCTCTGTGTCTCTCTCTGTCTCTCTCTCTCTCTCTGTCTCTCTCACTGTTTCCTTACCCCCTCTCTTCATGCTTGCTTCCTACTAGCGATTGGGGTGGGGTCTGCTTGAGCACCATCCCAACATGTACCCCATCACAGCTTTTACTTTTATGTGCTCCCACTGTTTCTTCTCTGTATCCAAGTCACTCTTTCCTACCCTTCACCATTCCTCTGAGAGGGGGTCATGAAAACAATTGTACCTTTGAGGGGGATGATAAAGTGAAACCACCCCACCCACCTTCCTAATGAAAACCATTCCATCTTCTAGTGAAGTTCATCTCCTTCTGTAAAGGTTTGTGAGTTTAGGCTTCTTGTGATATTTAAAGGTACATATGGATGGACATTTTATGTTAGGACTGAACTAAAAGGCAAGAATGACAGAGTGGGAGATTAATAGGTAAAAAAAATTGCATGTACCATCAATAACACCTCTCTAGTGGCTGTGGTTAAAGAGAGATTTTTTTATTTTATAACCAAGTTGGTTGGTTTGGCTTTTTTGGCTAGAGTAAATACATGCAGTCACTTGCCACATTTCATGCACACAAAGATAAAAACCACACTTTGCTGTATAGTGCCCAGAGGAAAAGTGTTGTTGCCAGATTGAGAATGCTTCCTTGTGTACTTGGGAAAATGTTCATTGCCCAATTTTAGCATTCTTCGCCTTAAAACTGAGAGATATTTTAACACATGTGGGAGGTGTAGCCTGTGGTAAACTAAGAGCAGTTTTTGCACAAGGTGGTTTCTGTCAGACCAAAAAGCTGTGCTGACACCTATTAAAGAGGCTGAATGAGCCAAGAGAGTAAAGTGCCTTGAGTCTGATGAGGAAGATGTGCCTGTCAATGGAGCTCTGGGAGTGGCACGCAGTGCAGGTGACATAATCAGATTTCAAGTACAAGATGTACAAGGAATCCAAGAAACAAGAAAAGATTCTCTACAGTTCGTTCATCTTGTTCTATTCACAATAAGCAAATTAAGGATCGAAACTGGTCCCAATCATGTTTTTGCTACAAATCTTTAATATTGAGTAAGTACTGAGTTTTGTTTATTTCCTCCAACATTATACATCTTACAGAGCACTAATTTTGCCCATTTTGATGTCCATTTTATATATTTTCATTTTTTCTTAGCTGAGCTAGATACTCTATGGCCTGGCAATACCAGTCAGTTGGTCGGTCAACTGCTTTAGTCCAGACTGAAACATTGCAACAACTATTGAATAGATTGCAATGAAATTTGGTCCAAACATTTATGTTCCCCACAGGATAGATTGTAATAACTTTGGTGATACCTTAACTGTTCATTTAGTGCAATCATCAGGTCAAGTACTTTGTGTTTAGTTCCACTAAGCAAATGTTACCTTGCTAACACACAAACCTAAGATGGTGAACATGGTAAACATTATGCCTGCTAAACATCAGCATGTTAGCATTGTCAATGTAAGCATGTCAGCATGCTGGAGCTGACATTAAGATCAAAGCTGTGCCTAATGATCAGGCTCAGAGAGCTGCAATTTGGCTGTAGACTATTGTGACAATAAAAGAGTGATTGATGTAACCTTACACGCCTCACATGTTGCCTAACATGTATTTGACATATAACAAATCTGCCATGACCACTTTCCCACATTCTAAGCTGCCCATGTGTTTGGACATCATAACTTGAACTCTGCACCACAACAGTTCAGATAGTCACCTTCCAGCAGCATAGTGGTTGTTAGCCAAATAAAAATGTCTTTGAAAGCCTGGACCAATGAGAAATAGCTCTAAAACAGAAACAGGTAAAATGGATATTCATTACTCAACTGCTGCCCTCAGTAATGCAGTATAGGAAAGGTTACAAATTGTGGTTTCTGTCACAAGACAATGGACAGTGGCCACTGAAAGGTTCTATGCATTACAGTGAAATGTGAGGTATATATCAAACTGCCACCCATCATCCTAAACCTCCTACTGCTGCTCAAGAAAAAGCCAATCCTTTTATCAGTTATGTTAAGCATTCTTAACATATTTTTAAGTTCTCTTTAAACTCTTAAATCACTCCATAAAGTGACTCTTTCTGAGATTTTGTTGGAAATAAAAGACAAATACACCAAAAGACCTTGATGGCAACAGGCATAGAAGAAACACCAAACACAAGACTGTTAATGAAATGCATTAAAAGGCCGATTAGCGGCTACAAAATTCAGAATTTATCAAACATTTCACTTTTCACTCTTGTCTCATATATACTGTCTATCCACATTTGACAAATCCTTCTGGTAATGTAAAGCCTTTACATGTCATTTGACTGTCTGCAGCTGTGGCAGTTCCTAGCAATTGCTGCAAAGATGTGACATTAAAACGTCAAATGATAAAAGTAAGAAGTGTCTTTTTGCCCCTCTGTGCAATAACAGGTTCTGTTTGGAAACTTTGGTAAATCATTTTGGGATTAAAACCATTTTTAAAATCCAATCTGAATTCATCTGATGCATGCTTGAATCGTTAATCGATTTGTAATAACAAAGTTACACAGATGTTGCGTGATGCACTACATGCACAGTACAGATACATACAAACCTGTCATACGCTTTCCTCTTAGAGTATAGAAATGTGTATGATGGGCTGTATACAACTAGAAACGGAAAGCTACAGCAAGCTGTGATCATCGTGAGGATGAGCTGGAGGAAGATGCAGATCCACAAAATGGAAAAAACCTATAACAAGTCATAACAGCGATGTGATAAGTCATTAGAGCACTTAATAGACATATCGGGACATCTTTCTCTCTTCTCTTCTACCTCTCCCTACAGTGCAGCATGGAAAGAAGCATGTGCTATTGCTGCACTGTGCCATACAAGCTTACTTTTTCTATATGATCTCTCTCTCTCTCTCTCTCTCTCTTTGTTAAAGTGTCACTGCAGCCACAGTCTCTCTGTTGATTTTAAGCTGGTAAGGAGCTGCAGTGGTGGCATTCACAGAGCCATCTAAGAGGCTGGAAATGAGCTAATACTGAGTAACCTTGGATCACACCTGAAATCAAATGCACATTTTAAGCCAGATGTCTGCTTTCTGTATGGCAGCACAAGTTATTTTGCTGCTGCATGCATCTCCAGTCACTCTACCTTGAACTGAAAAGCATGTCATGAATAATTCATAATGTTCGGTGTACATATTGAAATGTCTCTCCTGAGGAAAGAAAACGTGACAGCTCAATTAATAAGCAACAGAATACCCGCTCAGATGAACCGCTTCAGTTTACAATTTATAAAACTGGCGACGAAGCTGCACTTAAACCAGCGCAGCAGTATAATTAAAGGTGTTGTGGCAGAAAGAGACTGTTGAGGAGGAGCGTCAATAGGCTACTTCCAGACTTGAGACTGGAGGATTTCAGTGGTGCTCAGATTGCCAGCCATCCCAGAATTTATTCAAAGAGATCAATAAATCATGCACTTCATACATAACTAGACATATATCAGAACTCGACCCAAACAGTCTATTACTGTAAACATAATTAGCCGATCCAAAAGGGTAATAAGGCACTTTACGCACAAACAAATGGTTTGTGCGCCGGAGCAGGTGTCTTCAACTTTGTCTAATTTGCCCAGGGCTGCATAAAATATGCCAGTGCTGCAGGGATATGACAAAGCGACGACAGAGAGCTATGCATTCAACAGATGAGAGGTGGCATGCATAAACACAGGTAAGATGTTGTTTTTACCGCTGATTGAAAGTCAACAGTTTGTTAGACGCTGGATCCACACTGTTCATGTCCCCATGCGATGTCAGTCCAGCGGACAAGACGACAACAACAAACCGGCGTCTTTTTGTTTCTCTCCGTGTGTTTCTCCCCTCGCTAAGAGGGCAGGAACATCACTTCGGCGCAAACTCCGACAACAGCTGATTAACAACCCCGGTTGGTGGTCGGACTCTATTTGGCTCCTCTCTGCGCGCAACTGGTCACAGAAAGCGGAACGGCTCTGCCATAGGAGATGTGTTCTTACTGTGTGATCTCCCTCTCTCTCTCCCTCCCCCCTCTCTCACTCACTCACTCACTCACTCACATCAATGGTGCATTTCAATCCACCACATTTTTAGCTGGAGTTATGCAGAGCAAAAAGACACCATACATAGCAGATTATTGTTATCTGTTATCTGTTTTTTGTACTTTCTTTGAGTTGCTGTTACATCACCGTCAATTGTAAAATTCTTCTTATACAATTACAGACCCCCGAGCGCAAAGTGATGGCAGGATGCAGGCCTGAGTGAGTTCGCATCACATCATCAGTGTGAGCACTGAGAGAAAATGTGGAGGAAATTTAAACATGCACTTACGTTTTTATCTGTTTTTAAATTTGAAATTCCTGGTCAGTTAGGAGCAGAAAAAGGCTGGGAATGTAATCTGTGATAATTGATTCTGCATCCTATGATGTCCATTTATTTATAGTAAATTAACCTCTATTTGAAATTTAAACAAATATCAAATTTTTGGTACCATTTGCTAATAAGTATAAGTTGTAACTAGTGGCTTTATTAAGAGTTGGCAAATCATTTTTACTTTACAAATGCTTTAAACTAGAGTTATAAACCATTAACAACAAGAGCAACTTTTGGGTTGTGAATAATATTTTTGGAAGGTGCTTGTCCTTTCTTAATAGGCCTATGTGCAGTTACAAATGTTGGTAATTCAATGATACAAATGTTGGTAATTCAATGATAAAGACTTCCCACTTCCTAATAAGATAGCAAGTCTGAAGTTTTTAATCCATCAAGTCTGCAGATGTAAATTTATAGTATTAAAGAGGCGGTATTACGCTCATTTTCAGGTACAAAATCCTATTTAGGAGTTGTACCATAACAGGTTTACATGGTTTAATTTTCAAAAAACACCATATTTTTGTCATACTGCACATTGCTCCTCTTTTCACCCTGTGTTGAAGACTTCGTTTTATCTATGGAGTGATACAACTTTTCTCTAAATGATCTTTTGTTGGGAGTTGCACATGCACAGTTCCTAGTTAAGTCAAACTCCCTTTGGGGTGAACTTTGGGCTTTTTCACTTTGCAAAGCTATTACATGCACAAAAAAGGTATATAACTCAATAAAGGAGAGGGGGAAAGCCAAAAAGCATAATACCACCTCTTTAAGTATGTATTTTATGTGTTTATTTATTTTTTTACAACCTGGCAAACCAAAAGATGACATATTATGATATGACATATCAGAAAGGGGGTACCACATTTTCTAATGTTTCTCTTAAAGGAGAACCTGTTCTTTGTGTTTCTTTGGCCTCTCAGATTCTCTCCAATCAATCCCTTTTATGTGCTCTCCGGGGTTTACCCATAATCCCACTCAGCAGCAGGTCCAGGCAAGGATGAGGTCATTCATTCATTCGCGCAGCCTCACTCCTCTCCTCTCTTAATCTTCATCTCTTCGTCTCTCTTTTTACCTCTTCATGAAGCACTTTTCTGCCTTCCATTGACTAACTCTCAGCTTATTCAACGCTCTATGTGGTCGGTCCAGGAGACACAACATCTGACCTGAGACTGATGTTAATTACACTGCTGACATATTTATTTGAGGAATTGAGTGATCGCATGCCACAACAAACACCCACTCTTGTGTATTGTTGACATTGGCTTTACTTTCTTCTTGTTTGGGGTCCCACAGACCCCAATACTGTATTTGTAATATAATAATGATAATAATTAGCTCCTGGTTTGTGGACCCATATGAAACCTAGAGTTTGGCATTTTGGCCAATGTCCATCTTGTTTTTTTTTGGAGCCAGATATTACCATATTTGGACAAGAGGATGAAGCTTGGGAGGAGCGATGGTGTATGGACTACCCACCTGTCACTCAAAGAGGCCACGCCCATAATTATGCATAACTTTAAACCTAAATATATTTTAAAAGGGTAAGTTCTATAAATCATCATAAAGTAGTTATCACTAGAGCTAGATCAGTATATGTTAATGTAAATGTTATCACTGTATGTATATGTTGAAAGAAATTGCAGTACAGATATTCCAAAATAGGTTTAAGGTAATTAAAA
This sequence comes from Micropterus dolomieu, assembly GCF_021292245.1. NCBI lineage: Eukaryota > Metazoa > Chordata > Actinopteri > Centrarchiformes > Centrarchidae > Micropterus > Micropterus dolomieu. The sequence goes on along the minus strand of NC_060162.1, from coordinate 8,679,991 downwards.
ATTTTTCCACTATAAAATGTACCATAGTATGTATCTTGGTCATGATTCTTAAAAAAACAAACGATCAAGAACAAACACATATAAGGGATAATTATCACAAATATTGTTTATGTTATGTGTTTATGTAAAAAACAACAACTCTTGACTGATATATCATTATATACCAAATACAACAAATGTTTTAAATGTTACATGGGCTATGAATTAACAAATATAGATTCATTTAGTTTGCCAAAAAGTAATTCACAGAGAAAGAAATGTACAATATATTATCCTACATTTCCTTATGTTACTTATGTTTGGAGTCAGTTAGACTTGTCTAACTTCGTTTGACCTCTTATGAACAAAATCCAAACCCAACCAAACAATAACAGCAAATCCAATAGATATTTGGGAGGGTCATCATCTATCACACATATTGAATGTATCAACATTCCCTGTATTTTAATAATGTTTCACAGCTGGTATCTCTGAGACCCCAAACAGAGGCAATTATTCTCTGTAGTGACCTCAGAAACATGTCATCAGTTCAAAATCATGTTTAATTAAATTAATGAAGTCTTACAAAATTAAGAAAAGTTTAAAAAATTTACACCTCCAGCAGTTAGGTAGCAACATGATCACTCATTTCGAGTCATGTTTTGGCCACCTGGTGAATGTAAGTCCAACATTCATGCTCTAACAGCTCAGTTTTTAGTCTCTACCAACTCCTGAGGGAACTATTTGACTCTTTAGCTGTTAAATGCTCCACTGATGTTCACCAGCTAGTCTATAACTGTCTTCTGTTTGATGCTAAGCTGGTAGTGTACAGCAGGTTTTTAGAGCTTTTTGCTGAAAACAGCAACTCAATTGGACTCTTATCAGGCAACTGAATTATCACACATCCGTCCCAAATATATGGGCTAGCAGGGACCTACTAAACAAGGGCGTATAATTTAGTAGGGCCATGTGCCATTGTCCCTAGCAATAATTTGGATCAAAACAATTAAATAGAACCACTGTTGCCAATCAGCATCTATTTGGTAACAGCTCTTGTTCTCTACTAGCAGTCCATTGCTTTTTTAAGTTTTGAAAGAGTATTTCCTCCCCCCTCATATGGTTCATAGTGGTTTGATCCACTGCCTATCTTTTTCAGACCGTCAGCAGCTTTATTTCTAAATATCTGCTGCTGGGAGATGTTTTGTATTGTCCCCACCAACAGTGACACGAAATATCTGCCCTTGCTAAACCTATTAGTAAGGTTAAGCAGTAAATGGGTGATAACAGCCACCTGAACCTTGGCAAAAAATATTGCTACAAGCAAAATGAACGAGAGACTTCCACTTGTCATTATGTGGAATAAAGGATGGAGCGCACAAGGAAAGAAAGTATTGAGCACGTGAGGGAGAGGACGCAAAGAACAGAGGAATATGGCAAAAACATGTCAAACCCTACAAAATTTTTGATTCTGAGCACACGCGCGCACACACACACACACACACACACACACACACACACACACACACACACACACAGTATGGCAGGTGAAATATGAGCTTAGGTAAATCTGACACCTTCAATATAGCCCAGCCACAGCCTGTGTCTCCAGCTCAGTCTACACACACACACACAACGTGAAAGAGTACAGGAATGCTCGGCTCAGGCTACAAGGCACTCAGCTGCTCATCAATTTTTAATCAGTGGAAACCCCCCCTTTGTGGCGTGCCACACCACAGGAAAACACCTAAAGCTACCAACACACATGGCATTTTCTCTCTCTCTCTCTCTCTCTTTTGCTGTCTGAATGGGACTACCTTTAAAAATAGCTTGTGTTGAAATGCAGCTGAAATCCACAACAGAAGAAGAAGAAAAACAAAGCCTTTTTTTAAGACACCACTGAGAATAAAGCTGTTGTTTTCTCATGTCAGGATCAAGTTACAAACAATCAACCTGAGAAACTTGAACACCCCCACCTCTAATTAGAGCTTCAACGCTGACCACACGCATACAGAGACACTGATACAGGTTGCACAAACATCATCGTACACCCTCCCGTTGTCACATTTTGACACATGGCCTTTGCATAAGGGCTTTAACGGGTTTAACAGTCGCTTGTGAAGCCACTCTCTTACAAGGGAAATCAAAAAGGAAGACTTCCTGGTCAAAGATCAGTCTCTTAATATGGCCTAGGAGAATCCTGAATGCATAACAACGCCATCATGACAGAAACAGCAAGTATAATGTGACAGTGATCTGCTCCAGGTGATGAATATAATCCAGTGATTCCTCACAATGGAATCCACAAACATACAAGATGTGTTTGTGTTTAAGTCTGTGTCTTTCCTGATGTCTCCCTTCATTTTCACTGTTCTAAGGCAAACTGTTAAATTACCTCATTAATACGGTGGTAAAATGGTGCACTTCAGTCTCCTTTGGCCAAAATGACAACACGTTTTTGTTTTGATCCTGACAAAAAAATCTCCTGAATTTTTTTTCCACAGCTAAAAAAAAAGTATTTTAGAAAAATTATCCTGGCAAAACTGTTTTCCCCCACCTGTTTCACAAATACATTTTTTAAAGAAATTTAAAAAATAATCCTGGCAAAACCTGAATCTTTTTTCGTCACTTGCCTCTCAGGGCTTCCATACTTTTCTTTTAATGGACCTATCAATTAATCAACTAATCATTTCAGTTCTAGTAGCAACTGATGATTATTCTGATTATGGATATATCTATCAATTCATTCAGTCCAGAAATATAGTAAAAATATTACCCGTAACAATTTCCCAGAGGGAAAAAGGTAATGTCTTGAAATAGCTTTTTCAAAAATATTATTTATTTATAATAGTTCAAAGCATTAAAGTAAAATACAGGATGTAGCAAGAATAATAAAACTGCTAGCAAGCACCAGCAAAAATGGATGTGAAGAATGTAGGTTTCAAATTCTTCCCAAAAATTGGCACTGCGAATGTTTTGAGGAGGGAAATGTATTTAACATGTTTATTATGCTTTATGGATACACCCAATGTGTGTTGGTGAGAAACAGTAACTGCAAATATAACTTTGTTTACAAAAATAATCCACAGTGTACCTTTAATGCTCACACTTTTAAGTGGAATCTAATCCTGAAATGTGAGAGGCAGTGTTGCTGAACGCCATCTAGTCTGACGGAATCCATATGAAACAAAAAAGGTCTTTTAATTTATTATCACAAAAAGCTAGTTTTCTGTTGCTCACTGTTTCAGCAGTATTCATGACAAAATAATCCAACTATTATCCTTCAGGCTGGATGTCACCTTTTATTTTCAAGGGCATGCCATTTTCTCATAGCTCACCTTAATTTACAGTATGTGTTACCATATATTGCATTAGGTCATTAAGAAACTCCATGCTGTTAAAACAAACCTAAAGAGGGTACTTACCCTCAAAAGCAATTTTCCATTATGCTGAATAACCAGCTTTTTAGATCTACTGAGGTCTTTGGCGTTTGTTAGAAAGTGAAACATAAACTATAACCCTCAATCTTCAACTCTTGTAAGTGTGTGTGTGTGTGTGTGTGTGTGTGTGTGTGTGTGTGTGTGTGTGTGTGTGTGTGGGACCCAGCAGTGATGGACTATCCCAGGCCTTGTGTTCCCCAGACAAATACTTCAAAGATCAGGATATAAATGTAGGTGTAAGCATTACAGTGCGTGGGTTCAATCCATGTCTCCATGCCAGTAAGATTTCTAGTGCACAGGTACACAAAATGTGAGTGTGTATGCACAACCTAACCTCAGCAGTTGAAGCTGCATGATGCAGATCAGGAACTCTTGACTCAATAGTGTGCTAATCCCTGGGAGCTATACGCCGCCTTCTCTCTGGACAGCTGCCACTCCGGCCCTTTAGTCTTTCCAAGTAAGCCGTGTCTGACCACGGCACCTTTCTCACGCGTAGTCTAAACAAGGCCTCTGTTACTGTGTATGTGTGTGTGTGAGAGTACAATGTGATTAGATGTGCAGTTACTTAAGTTGAATCTCTCTGGAACCAATGGGAGCCATTTCTATAAATAGAGTTGTATGAAAATGAGTAAAAACACAATAATTTTGCACACAGTGCAATGCAAAGTGTATGGTATACTACTACAAGCATTAACACTGTGGGGTTTTTATCTATCACACACATCCAGATACAACATGCAAATCAACTGACCTGCCATGATGTCACTTTTGTTTGATGAAGCTTTGTCCCTGGATAATATATAATAAGGAAGTATTAATGATAGATGGCTCCATTAGATTATGGCATAATTCAGCCGTTGTGTTGCACCTGCACCACACAATGGAGCAGTAGAAGCAGCAACATGGAGTACATTTAGCTTGGACTGTGGAGTTTTTGGCAGTGGTGGAAAGTAAATAAGTACATTTATGTAAGTACAATTTCGAGGCACTTGAGTATTTTTATTTTGTGCTACTTTTTTAACTTCCACCCCATTACATTACAGAGGGATTTTACTCTGCTGCATGTATGTAACAGTTCAGATTTAGACTTCACATATAATAAGCTTATAAAACACGATGCAGTGTTAAAGATTAAAATAGTGGTTCTTTGGGACCTTCTCATATATGAGTGATTTCCCCTTTAAACCAGCCCATAGAGGTAAAATCATCAAAAGAGAGAACAAAAAGAGAAAAGCAAACTACAAATTTGCATAGCAAACAATCTCACTAACAATTTCAAAAGTCTCCAGATTTGTTATGTGACCCTTTGAAGGGGGCCAACCCCTAGTTTGCAGTCACTGGACTACCTACTTTACCAACTGTATATAAATTAGTTAAAACTAGCTACACCTAGCCCATTTTCCTTTATAGTGTAATGTGTTTGATTAATAATTTGAAGTACATTGTGCTGTTAATACAGCTGTACTTTGACTTAAGTAGGAGTTCAAATGCATACTTTACTTGCAATGGAGTTGAGCTACAATGATTAGTGGAACAAAAAAAGAATCTTAAGAACTTTTGCTATTTTCTAAGCAAGAATTCCCACTATTCACTGGTAACAGCTTCTCAAATGTGATGATTTGTTGCTTTTCTGAAATTTAAAAATAAACTGAATGTTTTTTTGACTGGGTTTGACTTTTGAGGGTCACTTTATGCTGTCTGAAATTATAAAGGTAATTTTTCATGATTGTTGACATTTTTCACAATTGTACAGACAAAATGATTAGTTGATAAATAAAGAAAATAACCAACAAATTCATTGATAATCAAAATAATTGTTAGTCGCAGCCCTATAATGGAGGTTTTTTACATTCTGTGTTGGTACTTTAACTTAAGCAAATTCTCTAAGCAATTCTACTTATTCTGTTAAACGAGCAACTGATCTAGATTTATGAGTTTAAACTTCTGGATGTAAAATGCAGTAAGCAGTTAGCTCCTTTGACGGTTTAAGGTGACATATCCTCTCATTTTCATACATAAGCAAAAGCACACACACATGTATACACACACAAGCACATGATTTGGATTCAGACCTTGGCCTCTATGTTTCTAGTGCGTCCCAAATACCAGGTCACCATGTGGCCTCTGCAAAATGTCACTGTGTCAGGCTGAAGCGATTGATGATAGCACGCTCATTAAACGTGATCAGGTGAATTAACCTTTTGTCTGGAATGATCAGGCCAGCTCTGGACAACACTCTCAGTTTGGCCTTTGGCTACATGTGTTGTATGCTTTTGTCCAGTGTTTTGGACACGGACAATGCACTTTAGTCCGGATTACTGCTGAATACAAGTATAGAATATAGGGATTATAATTTGTGGGCAATAACAAAAATTTTCATTGTTGCAGAACACAAAGAAACACAGTGAGCTTGTTGTCTGTGTCTGAATGAAAACCTTAGGGGAAGCTAGAGGAGTTCACCTGCTCTCCACATGATTGTGACCGTTTTTTTATTGCCCTTACTCCTCCTAGTGGAAAAATATGGATGACAAACATGTTATACCAGGAGACATGTCATTCCTATACGGTTTCAACTCACACTGAATTTTTCTGCAACTCATCAGCTTAATTTTCTCAGAAGTGTGCCACATCAGGAGCTCAGACTAAATGAGAAAGATCTAAAGTGTGAATGTATTTTTTCTTATATTAATTTTTTTT
>NC_060162.1:8658712-8673778 GCF_021292245.1 Micropterus dolomieu | reverse complement strand
AAATGCATGGACTAGTTTTTCTGCATCATTTTTAGACAGGATGTTCCTGATTTTCGCAATATTACGTAGGTGAAAAAAGGCGGCCCTTGAAATTTGCTTAATGTGAGACTTAAACAACATGTCCTGATCAAAGATAACTCCAAGATTCCTCACAGTGGTGCTGGAGGCCAGGGCGATGCCATCAAGGGAAACTATATCTTTAGATAATGCGTCACGGAGGTGCTTGGGCCCCAGAACAATAACTTCAGTTTTATCTGAGTTTAACATTAGAAAATTACAGGTCATCCAGGTTTTAACATCCTGAAGGCACATTTGAAGTTTAGCTAACTGATGATTTTTATCTGGCTTGATCGATAGATATAACTGAGTATCATCTGCATAACAATGAAAGTTTATGGAATATTTCCTGATAATATTGCCTAAAGGAAGCATATATAAAGTGAACAGGATTGGTCCGAGGACAGATCCTTGAGGAACTCCATGACTAACTTTGGCATGCATGGAGGACTCATTGTTAACATGTACAAACTGAAATCGATCTGATAAATAGGACTTAAACCAGCTTAGAACAGTTCCTTTAATGCCAATGAAATGTTCCAGTCTCTGCAATAGGATCTGATGGTCAATGGTATTGAGTGCAGCACTAAGATCTACTAAAACCAGTACAAAGACAATTCCTTTGTCTGATGCAATGAGGAGGTCGTTGGGAATTTTCACCAGTGTTGTCTCTGTGCTATGATGAACTCTAAATCCTGACAGAAGAGAAGGAAATCAGTCCACAGCCTGTTATAGGCAAACTAGATAGTCAGGGAAGGTCTAATTTTTTAAGTTACATTACAATCCATTCAGACATTGGCAAGACAAAGCAACAAATACATGTAAATTGTTTCACATTCTTACATATGGCACCTTTAATATTTCACAACTGAAAATGTGCAATGTTTACTCTGCTAAAACAATGCTCAACTGCAAATGCACCCAGCTGTGGGTGCCATAGATTAGTTGATTAGCTCTAAAAATATCATTGTGTGGGTTGGGAGGTTGCATCCTGTGCTTCATTAAGGTTGGACATCGACGGGTGATTCATGGGGCACAGAGACTGGGCAGCATGGGTCAGTTCACATGAAGTCTAGTCAGTCTGCACAGAGATAATTCTTGCCAAATTTCATCCCTGGTTGTCTCATATAACATAATAGTTGCCTTGTCGTATTTTTGCTAAATGATGTAATTATTTACAGTGTTCAATATCTGACAACAGATAAATGAGAAAGACACGTGACCAAAAAACATTATGGAAACATACCATAGGTGTAAGCAGATACATCAGTTGGTCTTCTGCTGTATGTCTTAGAAAGTAGCAGTGAGTGTTTGCTGTAGTATTAAACCACACCATACAACGGTAACCATGTTTCAGTGTGTTTACTTCTTTACTAAAACCATTGCATTGTTTATCTGTGACCTACCAAAAGAATGGCAGAAGGAAAGAAGAGTTATAAAGTCAGAGAACTGATTCAGATCAGTTACACAGAAAAATTAAAAGTTTGCTAACAATAGCCACCATAAGATACTGGTCATACGTGACCAAGTTAGGCTGCCGCTGCAAAACTTAGTGTATTTAATTCAGCAGAGGTGTGTTTAATTGCTTCTGAATTCAACGTTTCATCTGTAGTAGGAATTATTTCTTCTTTCACAAATTACACTTTGTCACTTTTGTCACTGTCAAAATCTTGTTGTCACTGTAAAAGGTTAGAATTAATCTGAAAAAGTGGCAATACAGCCACCATGGGTTGTTGGTTGTAGGTTTCACCTTTTCCATCCAGCAGAAGAGAAAGTAAGATGATTACTCCCACACACACACACACACACACACACACACACACACTGTCTAGTATGTCAGCCTGCTGTTTAGATGAGGAATTCTCTCAACATGACTCACAGCTGTATTCAAAGAAAGACCCAGCCATGTTTGTGATAGGAAAGACATTTGAGTTTTGTTGCTCAAACCTCCTGACTCACTGTGATTCAACGGTACTGCCCCTTATTGCATCTCTCCATGGTTAGAGATGCCTTTAAATAGCTGCCTTCTCACTAACATGACTTATCAGTCTCACCGTGAATGTTAAGAGCAGAATGAAGGGCAATAGACGGAGCTGACATAAGACTTACTTGTTGTGGTTTTACTTGTGGCGTTACAATTGTAGAGACAGATTTACTGTAACTGAAACTTTCAAAGGCAACCTGCCTGCCATTAACAAGTATTTTGCCTGCCACAAACATAATAATTACGTTTTCCAAATAAATCCTATAAGTCTCTGTGTTAAATATATCCTCCTGTGAGACAGTGAGGTTATGCAATGTGTGTGCAGCTCTTTCCTGTAAAATGAGCATACATTTTCTGGCATATCCTATGTAGCTGTGGTGAGCAGCAATATGAAAGGTTATTAAATAATAGGGTAGAGCGGGGTAAGTTGTCACACTGCTCATAACTCCAACACTAGAGGCTCTATGTCAAAAATCAAATAGCCACTTTGTGTGACTTTTTCTATGTTCAACTTCCTGTTCACATGTGGTCAAGGTTACTCTAATCTGAGGTGATTTTTTTGCTTTAGAAGTAAATTTTTTATTATTATTTGCACTTGACATGAATGATGAAACAGTATGAATGTTCAAAATGATAACTTTGCACAAAGTAGAGGAGACAATAATGTATCTTTTGATGCTGACGATGGCACAATGAATAAGACTATGCCTTTGGTGTGAGAGACCCGGGTTCAATCCCCCACTGTGACACATGTCAGATTGTCTCAATGACCACAGTACAAATAAACACATACAACATGCTCAAAAAACTATGTGAAATTGTGTAAATACCTCTGACATCCGTATTAAATGATACTGTAATTAGAATATTATACATATGCCTGGACAAGACTTCATGACAGAGTATATATGGTCTTATACCGTAGGCATGTAGTGTGTTAGTAGATACAAACAGTGTGTTAGTAGATACAAACACACACACACTACATCATACAGTTATTAATTTAGTTAGGCAACAAGGATATTTGACAAATAAGCCTGTAATTCATTTGTAAATGCAAGGAGGAATGTGTTTTTGAAGGAAGGAAGGAAATTATCATTAGAAGACAGAGAGTGACAGTACACCACCGGACATAATGTCAGTCAGGCAGGTGGAGTTAAAGAACAAATCAATCAGAAGTACAGCTAAGGATTTTGACATAAGCTGCTGACATCTCTTTTGGCCTCATCTATGTGGAGCCATTTTCATACAGTATTCCAAAGAAGATGTGGTTTAAGTGTGGGCCTGCGATGTTTGCACCTCAGGCCAGGCAATTTATATGTGTGCCAGAACTGTGATTCTAAACACATGTCTGATTTGTCAGATACATATGTACATCATACAAAAATGCATATTGTTGCATTAGTGTGTTTAGACCACATCTGTTTAGTTAAGAAGTTATACATTTAAGCAAGTTATCTGCAGCATTAAATTCAATTACCATAGATCTATTTGCACTACAGAGAACGTTAGATTTTAAAGTTCAAAGTAAAGTGGTTGTGCCACTTAATGTGTGCTCTGCAAACATTTTTGTTTTGAATTAAATTATTTATTTTCCAAATTCTCTAGGCTTGATTGTTGATGGATTTTATTTTTAGTTCTGGTTACAATTTGAAATTGAAATCAATATTCACAATTAAGTGTTCTAATTGTTTGATAATCCAGTGTGACAACTTACCTGCCGTTGTCACAAGTGCACACTCTCTATTCAACAGTATACAGCTCCATAATGAGATAAGATAGGAAGATGTAATGAATACAAAACCTCTGCCCAAGACTTCATTCTTTCATTTGGTATGACATTTGTACCATTGTGATGTGCATGGTTTGTTGACTGTGTATTAAAGTCTGTAAAGAAGATGGAATTGACTACATTTTTTAGCCACTTGGGGACAGCGGAAACCAGCTATCATTTTTTAAAATTTATTTATTTTTACACCCATTATCACCTTTATAAAGTTGATATGGCAAACTTGTTAGCAAAAAGTGGCCTGTTTACACTTCCAGCAGACACAGATCAACATTAGCATTCATTTGGAGTTACACTTCTGTCTACCTGGCTAATGTGAGTCAAATTTTCATCCTCTTTTAGCTCTGTTTTTGTCTCCACCAACTACAACAACATATCAGAATCAGCCTATATGGGCCAAGTGTGTGTAGGCTACACATACAAGGAATTTGACAATTATTTTTTTTGCTTCTTCTTTATACTCTGGTTTGAAAATGTATCACCTTGTCTCAACAGTGAACAGCATTTCATCATTGATGTTTTAGTCACTCATTTAAATTTTCTGTAACTTATTGTCTCTTCCATAAAATGCTGAAAGTCTGGCCCAAACAGTTGAGAAATGGTAGTTCCAAAGGAAATGGTTGTCTGCCAAGAAGGTAAAGCCCTGAAAATATTCTAAATATAGCAAAAAAAAAACAAATAGGATTATATACTGTATATATATGGGTTTTTGGTGGGCCTTCTTTTAGGTGGCTGCCATCTACTACAGATAATACACTGATGATGGATAAGTACATATACAGCCCCACTTCAAAAAAACAGAACAAACACATTAACATAAAAAACAGATTACAGCAACTTCAAGTAGCATTCTTTAGTTTACATGGAAAATGGTAGTACTAAAGCTTCAACTGTTGCCATATTTACGATATCTACTAAAACAGCATGTGTAAAGCTTTTTTATTGTTTATGAATGAGTTTTACAATATCAGCAAATGTAGCATGACAGAGTTTTGGGAAAGGCCGACAGATTTACTGTGTGGTTTGTCAGAGAAGAATTTGTGACATGGGACAGTTCATGTTTTAATAATCATTGCTATCATAAGTTCCATGTCCCTGGTTTGTTGTGCGGTGTACTGAGCGAGTTCGATAGCACAGCAATTTGATAGCACAATAATCTTGGTCTCCGTATACATAGGAATATTATGCAACGTCTGCATCAGTTTGATCAACATAACAATGACAATCTGCCATTTAGCATGTGTCACGGGGAGTGAGCTATTGCCAGCCTCCTGCTCTGATTATGGCTCAGCCTCTATAACCAGACTGACCAACGACCTCTAGATGTGCATTTTAAGGTCATTCCATCCAGACAAACGCAGAATGTCATTCTGTGTGCAGCCTCCATTAGTCAGGAAGTGGCTGTTTGGGCAAGTGGTGGGAAGAGGACAGAACGAGAGGCAACACAAACACACTTAGGAAAGTATGAACCTATGTGCTTGAGTGATACTTCAGTGATAGAGGGAGGTGGAGGCCAGTACAATTAATACATTCACGCTTTAGTCCCCTGAACGAGTTAAAATGTATGAGCTATTTTTGAGAGGCAGGCAGATGGACATACTTTTGGGAGGAAATTAAAAAAAGTCACCCATTTCACACTTATACAGTATTTACAGGTTTGCAGATTACAAAGGATTTACAGGTTTGCAAATTATAAAGGAATAGTTTTTTGGTAAATATGCTTATTTTCTTCTAAAGTCAGATGTTCACTGCCTCGCTCCTTCACACTGCATCCTGTTGGGAATCAGTATAAAGCTCACAAATTGACAGGTTATTTCTTTTTTGTTCCATCTGTACACAAATAGTGAAAGTTTAAAAACTACATTTTTGAGGGTTATGTGCTGGAAGCAAGCAACGACCTCCGGTTCTGAAAAATGAAGCCAGTTTTTGTACTGATCAATCCTATGTAGTGTGTTCATTAGTGAGCTTTAGTCATGTTTGTAGGTGGAAGTCATGCTGGCTTTTTCCCTGTTTCCAGCAGTTTTCTTAAGCTAAGCTAAATGTCTCATGGCTGCAGCTTCATATTTACCATGAGAGTGGCATCGATCTTCTCACCTAACTATCGGCAAGAGAAGCGAATGCCACAAAATGACAAACTATCCCTTTAAGAGCTGGATAAGAAAATACTTATTCACTTTTTGCTGGCTCAGATTCTAGAGGGCACATACCATAAAGCAATAAGGGAGAAAAGTTTTAAGCAATTATTATTTAATGATAGTTCTCAACAACAGCCTGCTATGGCAGAGTCTGTTGGTGCAGGGTGCTTTGCAGTACTGAACATCCCATCTTGTCTGAACAAAGGGGTTCTGTTGCACTGTCAGCATGCCATGATGTAAGTTTGTGAAGTCAAAAGAAAAATTGCATGTAACCAACACCATCTCACCTGCAACTGATGGAGATTGTGTTGGTGAAATTACAACAACTCCCACATGAATATGGAGGCCCCTCTATATCTCTTCACCTCCTGTCTCAGCTGCCTGTATATGGACTGGTTCATCTGTGTCTTGCTGACCTGAGCAATAAAGAAAGAGCAAGGAGGAGAGGGGGGCCACAAGATGTTGCCAAACCACAGCTGAGGTGAGTGTATCAATGACACTGGGTCTGATGCCAGCAGACCACAGCAACCCAAATCTAAAATACAGTGTGGTGACATTTAGCAAAATGATGCCAACATTGGCACAGCTCTCTGGGTCAAAGGGTTTTTTTGGGGTAGAGTGGGGTGTTGGTGGCTGGCAATGAGGGCAGCGTCAGCAGCCTGTCATCCCCTGTGGGGGCTCGATGGGCAGCAATGTACAGAGATGAGAAGCAAGTACCAAATGCCACTGTGGAAACCACATTTCCAATGGTAATACAGATAAGCTGTTATTTAGCTCAGGGTCTAATTTTCTTTAATTGTTTTCTGAAACCTAAATCAAAGGATGTGATTGTGAATTTCTTTGACTTTGCCTTTGTGTGTGCATGAGCAATTCAATCAAAGAGTGATTTTTCATTCATTAATTTAGAGGTTAGAGGTTGTATTTTATAAGAAAAAAGCAGAAATCTCAGAAAAACGTGAAAAAATAAATAAAAATATATTTTTCATTGTTACCCCTTAAAAATGGAGCCCTTGTACCACAGGCTGCCCAGATTGGGAGCAAATGCATTTTCTGTATTGCTGACACACAACACATTTTCATGTGCAATGAGTGCTCGGGTAGAGTGAGCGCAGGTAGTTCGGTAGACAGGTAGGTAAGGCCATAATTACATTCGACAGCCACAGATCCCAGGTGTTTTTCATTTTGTGTGAGAGCATTTGATTTATTGATTGCTGTCGGGAAATAAAAAAATGTAAACGAGTTTTACAAAAAATGCTTCTGAAATAAATTTCCTACCCCAGCTTTAACGCTGGTAGCCAAAATTAAGCCCTCCCCTCCCCATCCCAATCATTTTTGGTCCCTAAAAGTGTTTAAAACTAAAGGAAAACTTACTGACATGCTGCAGTATAATACAATATGATAATTCTTCACTTTCACACGAATCTTTATTCAAATGCATTCATAGGAGGCTCTCAGCTAAAGATTGACTGTGTCTGTGTGTGTGTGTGTGTGTGTGTGTGTGTGTGTTCCAGTGGCTGTGTATGAACAGGTGCAGGGGTTTCGTTGGGGTTGATGGCAATCATTTAGGCTGAGGAAAAAATTACTTTAAGGGCATGTTGAAGGACAAGCTTGTGTTTACTTTATTTTCAATCTGCAGCCTGGCTCGCAGACATGCACACCTACACATCTACACAATCTTACAGTCAAAGATCTCCTGCCTGATTAAAAGATCACACAGTCAATCAGAGAAGTGACTTCACAGACTAGAAATCATGATCACAAGGAAAGAGCTTGGGTTACATTTACCCATATGAACCCATTACTCTTTTATTCAAAGAAAATCCTCTCTGTCCTCTGGTAATGAACATTAGCTACATGGAGTTGAATAAATTTGCTCACAGAAACTTCCAGTACATTTTTTCTTTTTGGGCAGCAACTGATGACAGCACTAAACCCATAATATAGATGCAAAATCAGAGCAACCAACCAGGCAGGCATGATAAAACATCTGAATGCTGATGTTCTGCAGTCATTTGCTCTCAAATTGCTGCTGAAAGCAATGTTGTACCTCTGCGGAGCTTCTGACAGGCCTATTTGGACCCTTTAAAGCCATTATCAGTTGAAATATAAAACTGAAAGTATCAGAATCCCTTTTACACCATCTGCTGTGAAGAAAAAAATATTCTGTGCTGATCATTTTTGACCTCTTGTGACACGCACAGTACACAGTCTGGATATCTGCTCTCCATTGATTCCCCAGCTGTCTCAAGGGTGTGTTTAGTAACTGTAATACAAAAAACTATTACAGAACAGCCAATGTCAGATAATGACTATTAAACATCCCCACATGGGATTAAAAAATAATCCTGTCATGTTTAAAGATTACTTCGTATTGTATAGATGAATCTAAGGGCTGTGACTGCTACGGAATTGTTAGGTCCTGTTTAATCTCAGTTGTCCCATGGGAGCTCAAAACCATCTCTGTTCACATTCAGAAATGTAATTATGAGGAATCATTAGTTGTCACCTCCTGAACATCTTTATTCTACTTCCCTTGCACCTGTGTCAACCTAACTGAAACTAAACATTTTATTTTTACATAGTGTGCTACATTGTTCTGATGCTAATCCACCAACCTCTTTGCTACTTCACTATTTCTTTCATTGTACTTTTGTTCCCTCTTATCACTGCTATTTCCTCTTACATATGGAAGTAGGCCTACATTCTGTGAAAGGCACATACGCACATGCATACACCAGTGGTGGAAAGTAAAAAAGTGCATTTGTATCATTTGAGGTACTTGTACTTGACTATTTCCATTTTGTTCTACTCTATACTTTTGACTCCACAACATTTATCTGATCTGATTTATCTGTTTCTAGTTACTTTTCAGATTAAAATTTTACATAATTATAAACTTATACAATGTGTTGATAAAGATTAAACCCATGTGGCTTCAGTGTCTAGTTGGGGCCCCAACTGATGATTAAAGTCTAAAAGATCTACCACACCAGTCTACAAATTCTTGCATTTTTGGTCCATCTGATTGATCTGACTGACTGGGAATAGAAACAAGAACACTGCCATCATTGAATTTTACAATATGGTGATTTATATATTTACTATGAAAATCATCTGTGTGTAGATAAACAAGACCAAGAGTCTGCAGCCATGCTTGTGTTTCTATACTAGCATGTCTACAGTACTATGATATTTAGCAGGTATAATGTTTCCCATGTTCACTGTGTTGTTTTTTGCAAATTTGAAATTAGCTGAATAGTCATGATATCAAATATATTACAGCACATCTTCAGGTACTATTAATGCCTGTACCAAATGTAATGCAGTAGTTATTAGATATTTCAATAAAGAACTGAAAAGTCAACCTCATGGTGGCGCTACATGAAGAGTTAGAGGACTAATAAAGTCAGCAGGTACATGTTGAGATATTTGACAGAATAAATGAAAACTTGGACCTGATGGTGCAAAAGAAACAGTCAGAGGAAGAATGTATCCTCTAGGACCTTGAATATCTGTTGTAATCTGCTTGGCAATCCATCCAATAGTTGTGAACCACAAATGTCAACCTCATGGTGCAGCACATTCCCAACTCGTCACGTATGAACACTTGGTCAAGACCTCTCAAGTGTAGCTTTTTAACGCACAGTGTATCCCCTAAGCATTGTTTTTGCATGTGGCTCCGTAGTCAAATTAGCAACATTACACATTATGCAACATTATATGTAACATAAATATGCAACATAAAATAAAACACACAGTTAATGTTGTGAAATGGTATGTTATTAATATTATGAAATACTTGCAGTTTGGTTAGGCTTAGGCACCAAATCTACTTAGTTAGGTTTAGGAAAAGATCATGGTTTGGGTTAAAATAAGTAACGTTACTTACATAAGTTATGTAAGTTAGAAAGCCTCCCTACTCAGACTTTTCTTATTATTTATATTAGGCCTACTTGTAGCGTTCAGCAATGATGCTAAAGTGGTACCTAGTATGTTGAACAAAGATGCTAAAGGGATATAATGTTAAAAACTGAACTGAAGGGTCTTGACCAAGCATCCCTATGTGACAACTTGGGAGTGAGCACTAGAAGAAAAATCAAGGGTTCACCAAATTCAGAATAATACTTCCTAAATGTCTGTACAAAATGCCAATGTAATCCATCCAATAGTTGTTGATATTTTAGTCTGGACCAAAGTGGTGGACGGACTGACAGACAGACATTGCCCTCCATAGAACCATGCCAACAGCATGGCTAAAAATAAAGGAGAAAGGACATCCCTGCAGGAAGCCAGTAGAAGTACAAAGGGATTCAAATGCTAGACCACTCATAGATACTGCCTGAGCTCTGTTGGTGAGAAAACGGATAATCTATGTGATGAATTGATGATCTAAATGGAAACTAGAAAAATAGCTTTTCTAACAGTACATGAGGTTGCACAGTGCTGCAAACTACAGCCCTCAAAATGACTGTATATATACACTGTATAGAGTTAATTCAACACCTTTCTGACACAGTCTCAACAAAAAATTTACATCAAAGGTTCACAAAGTTAGTACTATTGGATTGGATTGGGTTCCGCAGGTGTTCATGACATTAGGTCCACCCCTTGAATCTATTACAGTGTCAGTTAAAGCCTGAACCCTCATCAGCAGCAGGATGATGAATGGGATACAACAATTACCGTCAGATGGTCTTTAATGACAGATGTCGACTTAACGACTGTGTGTGTGTGTGTGTGTGTGTGTGTGTGTGTGTGTGTGTGGCACTACCATGTATCTATTTTGTGTGGGCTTGTCCACTTAAATGTGCGTTCTTGTGTGCTGAACTGAGAACGCAGTATAAAGTCTCAAAAGAGCATCCCAGTGTTATGTTCACTGTGGTTGTTTTTGTTGTTGATTATGTGTGGCTTATGTGTGCTCTAGTTACCAGAGTTAGTCTATAATAAAATGAAAATAGTACTGTATGAGTGTGTATTTGTGGAATAAAGGAAAGAAACAGAATTCTTTGTAACAATGTGTGAGTTTATCCTAAAGAACTGGGAGCACTGCTGACTCACTGCAGATGTTGAGTAAACTCTGTCTGCAGGTCTCTGTGTGCCTTGGCTCCTTTCTGCTTCTACCTATTACAGGGTGACTCAGCTTATCACAACTATATAAAGCCTCTTAAGTAGACATGCTCTAATGCACACACTCACACACAGATACCTAGTCCTCATCAGGATGCCGGTAACAATCTTTCCCACTCTCAGCTCACCAGAGTTGGGGTCGCCAAGAGTGGCTGTGTTGAACGGGCAGATGGTGCCACTCAATCGTTTCCCCTCCAGCAGCTTTGATAAGAGGAGAGCCTAGATTGAGACGATCACTTGGATTTATGATTGCCATCTCCCAGTGGCCACATCTAAAATATACCAATATGGATGTAAGATGAGTCGAGGTAAAAGTTAAAATATGCAGACTGAAAATGCAACACTTGAGATTGATGATACACATTAAAGGATATTGCTGTGAATATTTTAAATTGTTCTTATCGTGAACAAATCCCCTGAAAAGACAGAAACCAACACTGTGTAAGTCATCTCTCAATACTTTCCAACTACCCCAGCTTATCTGTGGCTCTCAGGCCCATCTATTCCTACCGAATATAAGATGTCTTTGGAAACAGGTTACTAACATGTTTTGTTTTCAACCATGCTAGAACCATGGCTCTTGGGATGGCAATGTTGGTCCACCACTTTGGTAAAGACTGAAATATGTCAACCACTACTGGATGGATTACCAAGCTACTATATCTTAAAAAGACATTTATTGCCCTCAGAGGACAAATCCTAATGACTTTGGTGACACCATGAGGTTGACATTTGCACAATTAGATGGATTGCTATAAAAATTTGGTACAGACATTAATAATGTTCCCTTTAGGATTCATTGTAATAGCATGGTAAACATTATAGAGGCTAAACATCACCAGGTTAACATTGTCATTGTGAAGTGTGCTAGCATGCTGATGTTGTGCATAGGTAAAGCCTTACACAGGTGCTGGTGTGGCCACAGTCTGGGTTAGTCTTGTTTAAAAATACTATATAATTTCACCTGTAGTTTTTAGCAAATTCTCCTCAAATAGAAGTAAACAGTGCATTTGTTAGGGACTATTTTCAGCCATGGATTGATACACATTTGGCGTGAGTATGAACAGCTGCAGGTTGGTGTATGTGTGAATAAACTACAGTGCCCATCGTCATGGTAATGGGGTAGCTAGTTAGTATGCTAATTAATCATTGTTATTTTTTTTTTCATTTCATTTGTTGCACATCAGAAAAATTTAGAATATCCCCAGACCTTAAGTAGTGTAATTGGGGGGTCAGAGTCATCTACTCTTACTAAAACATAAGCACTTGTTAAATGTGGTGTTAAATGTGGTGTGTGCGAATATACGCATCATGTTCCTTCTAGGGTTTCTTGTGCTTACATTAACTTGTCAATATCTTATAGGCTCACAATCCATCTCTCTGGTGACTTCCTAAGCTTGTGACCCAGTGCACGCCATGCACAGTTATATGGGATGATTCAGTATAATCACTCTCATCTATAGAACAAGTGACTTAAGCAGCTGGTATGCAAATCAGTTTCTCCCCTTCTTTCCATCCTCCCTGGCTGTTGATGGCTTCCTGGGCCTGTGGGAGGATCAGAGGAACAGATGTCAGTTATTCATGAGGTCTCTGTGTCACAGTGGCTCTCAGAGATGGGATTAAGATTGTTTGACGAACCACATCATTCCTCTTAAATGTCACTCTGACCGTTTGGATGCTCTGAGATGAAAAACATCAATTTTTTTCTGGCATTTAGGTGTGTCAGGTTTAGCAGATGGGAACACTTTGCACATGCACACACGCCTGTTTGTTCATGTGGTGTGCACTCTCACATGCACAAGATGAACAACAGGATGGCTGTTTTCCTGGGAACGTAAGGTGAGCAGGTGTAGTCGTTTCAGGCCGGGATTCCCAATCACCACAGCTGTCAATCACCTGAGTGGGCTTCCCCTATCTCCAGCTAGTGTACACAGGGATACAGATTTAATATTAAAAAGAAGAGACTGAAGGATGTCATAAATGTACCATTTTCTTAGCTGTGTAATATTATCCAGCTCTCTCCTCTACTCTGCAAAGGAAAATACTGATTGTCGCCTCTGTTCTCAGCCTCTTATCCCTCCCACTCGCCCCCTATTTAGCATCTACTCTGAGATTTCATAAAAAGCTGCTCTTCATAAATGAAAAAAAACTTCAGTTTATGTTAATTAGAATATTAGGTGACACACTGGAAGTCTGTGGTCTCCTCCTGTTGCCTCTATTGTACATAGTTACAGTCATTTGTCACATAATTACTTAACCATGCAATTTTCAAACATACATATATGGGAGAGTGAGACATAAAGGTTGACCATTACCAATTATTGTTGTGGTGATCAGAAACACTGAGCCCGTTGCAGCTATGGTCCATAGACAACCAGAAGCATTCATAGTTAGCATTAATTAGCATTCATGAGCATGCTAAGATATTCCCCATCTTCCCCAGCCTCTTGTGTGTCTGTTGTTTTGCGCCATACACCATAGGAGAGCAACATAGTTTGATGTTATTGTATGCTAACATGAAATCCCTTTGCAGACGTTCTAAAAAAAGATGCTTGTTTAGAATTCTAGGTTTCTGTGTGTTTATCTATGGCAGATGATCAAGAGGCGGCTGTGGACATCTGAGTGTGTCTCTTCACACAGGAGGAGACTGGGTAAAAGGGTCACTCATGCTGCTCCAGTTAATGCTACAGGCGAGTCCTCTCACGCAACAGTCATGCTCTGACAATCAAATCTGTCCTCCACATAGACATGCCTTTGTGATGGCTGCTCTTTATTATTCTGCGACTCATTGCCATAGCTGAAGATACAACTTTGACCTTGAGCACAGGGATGTATGTGCACCCTGCCACTTTCAAGCACACATGCTCACATACAAAACAACATCCATTAACACAAAAGCCCCCACCCATTCATAACATACCACCAAAACCACAGTCACAGTCTTTTTTCATTTCTCAGTCTCTGAAGATAATATAAGAAGATCATAATATAAGGTTAAAATATATCTGAGCTGATGGGACCTTGTCTTAACAATGACACATTGCTAAACACTGATCAAGACTTAATGCTGTTTCAGTGGAAGTGAAGCAAACTCTGTTTGTCACATACACTCACCTAAAGGATTATTAGGAACACCATACTAATACTGTGTTTGACCCCCTTTCGCCTTCAGAACTGCCTTAATTCTACGTGGCATTGATTCAACAAGGTGCTGAAAGCATTCTTTAGAAATGTTGGCCCATATTTATAGGATAGCATCTTGCAGTTGATGGAGATTAGTGGGATGCACATCCAGGGCACGAAGCTCCCGTTCCACCACATCCCAAAGATGCTCTATTGGGTTGAGATCTGGTGACTGTGGGGGCCATTTTAGTACAGTGAACTCATGTTCAAGAAACCAATTTGAAATGATTCGAGCTTTGTGACATGGTGCATTATCCTGCTGGAAGTAGCCATCAGAGGATGGGTACATGGTGGCCATAAAGGGATGGACATGGTCAGAAACAATGCTAAGGTAGGCCGTGGCATTTAAATGATGCTCAATTGGCACTAAGGGGCCTAAAGTGTGCCAAGAAAACATCCCCCACACCATTACACCACCACCACCAGCCTGCACAGTGGTAACAAGGCATGATGGATCCATGTTCTCATTCTGTTTACGCCAAATTCTGACTCTACCATCTGAATGTCTCAACAGAAATCGAGACTCATCAGACCAGGCAACATTTTTCCAGTCTTCAACTGTCCAATTTTGGTGAGCTCTTGCAAATTGTAGCCTCTTTTTCCTATTTGTAGTGGAGATGAGTGGTACCCGGTGGGGTCTTCTGCTGTTGTAGCCCATCCGCCTCAAGGTTGTGCTTGTTGTGGCTTCACAAATGCTTTGCTGCATACCTCGGTTGTAACGAGTGGTTATTTCAGTCAAAGTTGCTCTTCTATCAGCTTGAATCAGTCGGCCCATTCTCCTCTGACCTCTA
>NC_060162.1:8639845-8658612 GCF_021292245.1 Micropterus dolomieu | reverse complement strand
ATTTAAACCATGCCCAATTGGCACTAAGGGGCCTAAAGTGTGCCAAGAAAACATCCCCCACACCATTACACCACCACCACCAGCCTGCACAGTGGTAACAAGGCATGATGGATCCATGTTCTCATTCTGTTTACGCCAAATTCTGACTCTACCATCTGAATGTCTCAACAGAAATCGAGACTCATCAGACCAGGCAACATTTTTCCAGTCTTCAACTGTCCAATTTTGGTGAGCTCTTGCAAATTGTAGCCTCTTTTTCCTATTTGTAGTGGAGATGAGTGGTACCCGGTGGGGTCTTCTGCTGTTGTAGCCCATCCGCCTCAAGGTTGTGCTTGTTGTGGCTTCACAAATGCTTTGCTGCATACCTCGGTTGTAACGAGTGGTTATTTCAGTCAAAGTTGCTCTTCTATCAGCTTGAATCAGTCGGCCCATTCTCCTCTGACCTCTAGCATCAACAAGACATTTTTCGCCCACAGGACGAATACTGGATGTTTTTCCCTTTTCACACCATTCTTTGTAAACCCTAGAAATGGTTGTGCATGAAAATCCCAGTAACTGAGCAGATTGTGAAATACTCAGACCGGCCCGTCTGGCACCAACAACCATGCCACGCTCAAAATTGCTTAAATCACCTTTCTTTCCCATTCTGACATTCAGTTTGGAGTTCAGGAGATTGTCTTGACCAGGACCACACCCCTAAATGCATTGAAGCAACTGCCATGTGATTGGTTGATTAGATAATTGCATTAATGAGAAATTGAACAGGTGTTCCTAATAATCCTTTAGGTGAGTGTATTTGCTTTTCTCTCACACAGACCACATGACCACGCCAAGCGTGGACACACACACACACACACACACACACACACACACTGCTGTCCTTTCCTTTTTGAATTCAGATAATACAAGATGAGGAGGACGAGAGTCTCTTGTGGCGCATTTGTTACCAGACAGTGAGAGATGTGAAGGTATCCAGAGAGACCAACAGCAGGGTTTTCATATCTAATCCTTTCATCAGAGATTGCTCCTCCTGCTTTCAAATAAATTGCACTCGTGTCTCTCTCCTTTTGTTTTTTTCTCATTTCTTTAAAGATAACCATGTATTTGATAAGTAATTCAATTTTAATTCAAAGCCTTTATAATATTCCAGTAATGTCAGTTTTCAATTTTAGAGACACTCCTAGAAACATGTGATGCGGAGGTGATAAGCATCTATTATTTACACAATGACCAAGATTTGGGTGGTATGATGTGAGGGCTACATTTTATCTGAAAAGCCTGATATTGAGGTGAGACACTCGAAGGTAGTTCATAAAGTGTGCAGACACTGACTTACTCAGAGGTGCCAGTAATTTCAGTCTCTCTCTTTGAAGCAAATTACGTCAGTGTTGACATTAATTAGTCACATTCATTTGTCTTTGTGTGATATCTTTGTTATGTTGACTGTTATATCTGTGTATAACACTTTAAGCTATGCTAGTGGCCTGATTCTATGGATGGCAGGTTCAGGTTGCTGGTTGTTCCATCACACAGACTGAAATATCTCAGCAGATACTGGAAGGATTATGATGACATTTGGTTCACACATTCCCCACAGGATACATTGTAATAACATTGGTGATCCCTTGACTTTTCACCTAACACAATCATCAGGTTATATTATAATTTGCCCAATACTTTGGTTTATCGCTAAATACTTATTAACAACCTTCCCACTAGTCATTATACCTGCTATATATCATTATGTTAGCATGCTGACATTAGCATTTAGCTGCATCACCAAGCAGTTAGCATGAATATAGACTCAAAGTCTTGTTTAAGATTCAAAATTCATACAGATGGACAACATCTTAAGATTGAAGTAGTTGCAGCTCATAACTTCTACACTAAAATAATAATACATGTTAAAAATATTACTCTTGCTATCGATTATCTTTTTAAAACTGGTGTACAAAAGTAAGAAATTAAATAACTGAAGTTTAGTAGACCTGCAGGGATTTTACAGACAGAATAAAGCTGAGAGTTTGGCTAAATGTTGTTTTAAGAAGGAAACTAAACACTGGCTGTACAACACTAGATGTGCTGAACCAAGAGTACACTGACTTAATGTGAAAAGTTGTCACACAGAATGTTTCTGGGAGATTATATATATTTTTTAAGAATCAAAGCATTACCACAAAAGTAGTAATTGTATCCGGAGAAGATCACACAGTAATTTGGATATTTGGATTTTTCACCTGGGTGTCTTTTTGCTTCAAGCGTGAGACAATTTTTAAGGACAAAACACCTTTTAGTCAAGGAAAGAAAGAAACTATAAAAAGTTTATTTGAAGAGTGATAGTCATGACCTGAATGCTTTTCATGTTATTTTATATCATTCTCCTGTCTCCTGATGTGACATTATGAGATATGAATTTGTGAATGCGTGCACTCCTGGCTGCTGCACCGCTCAGTGAAATGTGAGTTGATTAGAGAACACAGATTAAGCCATTCACGTTCTGCCTTTCAGGTTACATCTGCCTCTGTCAATTACAGCAAAGAAATCCCAGGTGAGGACGTGCACACAGGTGTGTTAGAAAGGCACAAACAAAGAGAGAAAGGAGATGATTATGGAGAAAAATGTTACTAAAATGTGGATGAATAGGACACTTTTGGGGAAAGGGGTAAACAGGGGAAGAGAAAGTAGAGGTGAGGAGGAAGATGGGACTAAAAGTAATAGCAGCAAGACAAGGGTAGCAGGAGAATAAACAGAGACATTTTTTGACACGAGATGATAGACCAGTCAAATGACTCTCCAAGGTCAGGTGCAGGCCGCAGTCAAAGCACAGTCATCTACTTGTATGAGCCTGACAGACTGATGATACTAGTGGGCAGGCAAAACACAGCTGCAGTAAAAGCTTTGAGGCTCATTGATGCTTTAAGACAACAACATGGGAACATTATCTGCTGATGTGGAGTTTGATTTAGTGACGGTCAATGAATGGGGCTTTGTGTGGCTGCTACCTGGCAACATGACAAAGTTACTCCAATGATAAAGTGCCCTCCTATAAAAAAGAGGACAAATTAAAAGACGTAAATCAATCTTACAGAAATAGATAAATCAATGCTCCTTGGGTCTGTGTTCATGACATGATTTGTGTGTGTTTGTGTCCTTGCGTATGGACACTTGAGTATGAGATTGAGTGCTACAAATGAGATGGGATGCTTTCCCGCTATGTGTCCCCCTAGAGAGTGGTTCACATGCTGCTTCAGCATCACTCCGATCAATTTGTCACTATATTCTGAATAATCAGATTCATCACATAAGGAATTAATTTTAAAAAAGTGTGACTGGAGGGATTTGTGTGGCTTTAAAACACATTATATATATATATATATATATATAGTCTCACAAAATGAAGCTTTTTGGTAGGACAGCTAGGTAATATATTCAAAGGGTAAAGGATATGAACAAGTAGCTGCAATTTAAAATGATGGAAAATGGAATTTGGAGTAAAACTTACAAATTAAAAATTACAAATTATTATTATTATTATCCACTGTTATACAAGCCCAAGTTTTACCTTAAAATTGTTACAAATTATTAGTTTACAAAACTCAAAACAATGTGCGTATGCTGCCCTCGACTAAGGATTTACATAGTCAAATCAGAATTATCAAGTCCTGCCTATAGTCGACTGATAGTCGAATAATGTGTGTTTTTTTGCACGGCCATTGCAAGCCGGGAGGGGGGGTGGTTACACATGGTGGCTCCACTTTAATCTTGAGAAGCTGCAGAGCTGAATCTATTCATTCAATTTACACTGTACTTTTCCAGCTAAACTGAGGCTTTTTGAAGACCCTTTTCTCTCTCTCTCTCGTTGCGCGCATTCCTCGTGGGTCTATTTCAAGTAGCCGGCTATCTCAAAACGATAAAATGAGTGGGTCATCAGCATTATCCCAAAGTCCCGTGAGGTGCGACAACTCGCCACAACACCAGTGAAGCTGAGGCTCAGTCTCTTCAGCAAGAAGGGTCCAGCTGCAGCCTGCAGACAAACATGACGGAAGTTGACGGAAGTTGAAATTCCAAATATGGTTTGCCCCAGAAGGCACCACGAAGAAAACCTGATGACTTTTATCTCGGCCGCTTGGCCAATGCATAGGTCAACGTGGTAATCAGTGTACATTATGCTTTAATATTTACTATACTATAATTATATATTATTAATATAGTAATTCCTGCAAATATTTATTTATAATAGGCCCAATGATAATAATAAAGCAATGTTTCAATTCTTACCACTGTTGTTGTTCTATATTTTATTTGTTCCAAAGTGATTTTAAGTTTCACGAATCAAGAATATTCTGTAATGTTACATCACGAGCCAGATGTATCTTGATTAGGGTTAAAACTTTACAACATTATTGAGAATTTAATGATAGAATAACAGCGGAACGAACATTAACACTAACACAGCTGTTGCTAACCCCTAACCCTAACCAGAGCTAGCTAGCTAACTATTCCTGACAGCCCCCCGAAGTATATTACTCTTAACCATCACAGGGTTAGTGCCTAAAGTTATTGATTGTATGCACGTCGGCCGGTAACGTTACTGCAGCTATATAATATTGTCATCCGCCGGCACCATGCTCGGCACTTGCAGAGCTTCTCAACTCCTAAAACGTTTGAACACATTTTGGATTCGCCATTAATTTTCGTAAAACTGCCGATATTTGAAATCTACACAGTTGATTTCTCGCCTAAAAACTTCTCAGAAGCGTATTTAAAGTTCTGTTGTTGGCCTATAAAGAATAAAACGGTTTCCATTAGGATCTATACTGTAGGTGAGCCGAGATTAACGTCATCACGTTTTGTGCGTGGTGTCTTCTTGGACAAACCATATTTGGAAGTTCAACTTACATCAACTTCCGTCAGGTCTGCGGGCTGCAGCTGGATATACTTGTCTTCAGCAAGTGTTCCTCTTCTGCCACTACCTTCACGCTACGCCTACATATGCGCACTGACGACCCAGGGTTAGGTTTCCAATTTTGGATTTATTCACGCACTTTAAAAACATTTATTGAAAGCTTTTTTCTTTTCTCATTTTTTTATTTACAGCATTATATGTTGAAATATATATTTTAATAGGCAGTATACTAGCTTATTGGGAGAAAATTGGTAGTTCTATGTAAAATCAGAGGTTGACCACCCCCATATCGCCAAAATGGTATGATCCTTGTTTCTGCGAAGCTTCAACTGTGAGATTGACAATCGAATCAGGCTCCGCCCATCGAAGCATTGAATCTTCGACTATTCAGGGTCAGCCCTAGTGCGTATGATATTAAAAACTGCAAAAGATACACATCTTATTAATATATTATTATTAATCAGTAACAAGTTTAAACAGGAGCAATAGTAGAGTATGACAGTTAGTTTGGGTAACACTAACACTGGGTCAACCCTTTGTCTTGGGTTTAATTGGTGACCCGGTGGTTTTCTACATATGGGTTGGGCAGTGGTGGAATATAACTAAGTCCATTTACTCAAGTACTGCACTACTTGTATACTAAAGTATAAATACTTGAGTATTACCATTTTATGCTACTTTATACTTCTACTCCACTACATCCCAGGGGCAAATAATGTACTTTTTTTCTCCACTACATTTATTCTGACAGCTTTAGTTACTAACTTTTCTGATTGCAATTTTTTTATACCGGTCAGTGAAAACCATGTATCTCCAAATATGGTGATTTGGAGAATTTGGGATGAAAGTTTTCTGGTCAGTACCATTGACCAAGACACTGGCTCAGATCTGGAGTTGGTCCCCAGGTGCTATACAGTGGCAGAGAGAATGAATTTCACTGCATGTATGTATGTGACAATAAAGTACCTTTACCTTTACATTACTTCTTTTAAGCTAAGTTCAATGCAGAATGAGTACTTTTACTTTTGATACTAATAATACTTTTACTTACATTTGAATGCATTACTTATACTTACTTACTTATAGTATTTTCAGTGTGATATTAGTAATTTTATTTAAGTAAAGGATCTGAATATTTCTTCCACCTCTGATACTGGGTAAATGTAACCCAGTATTACATTGGTCCTGTATTGACCCATATCATATGACCCCGTGATAATTCTGTTTGTTTAAGCTGATGAGGTGTTTCCTCAGTTAATTCACAGGGTAAGTAAAATGGAAATTAATAATCTTGTTCATGAGTTATTCATTATATTCATTAACACAGCTCTACAGTATTTCAATGTATTGTGTGGCCAGAGACTCCAGCATTAAAAAACAAAATGCAGGGACAGCACAATCAGAAGACATACAGGAGTGAAGAAAAGATAGAAAGCTGAAGTAGGACAAAATCACAGAGAAAGCAGAAGCTTTGGTTTTATTTTGTCTTGTCGTAATTCTCTCTCATAAATGCCCCTCATGCTGCAGTCAAATCCGATCTTTCCTCGGGCTGTGATGAAATAAATTGAGTGTGAAAACGTATCAGATTTGGAGAGAGCTGAAACAGCACAGCCGAGTGAGCTTATACCGACTGGCTCCCCGCTCTGTGTCACTGATATTATTCCTGTCAGGCAGACACACATACACACGCACACACACAAATCAAAACCAGGCACAGGGGGTCTGATAAGAGGTGACAGGTATCTCATTTAATGAGCAGGGATGCAGAAGGGCAGGGTAAATGCTGACTCATGTTTTAGTATAATGTAATAAAGATGGCATAAACTTGCAACCCTTAAACACTCAGCCTTGTCGTATTGGTCAGTGTTGGGTCTGGAAAGTGTCTGTATGAAAAGAGAAGATGTATGTGACTGATTGTTGTGATGTTAGCTATAGTAGCAGGACAGTTGTGAATATCGCTGTCTGGAGCGAGTGAGGTAGCTCTACAGTCTGATCCTCTCTGCATATTAGCTTCTCTAGCGACAGTTGCTAACCCGCAACCTAGCTAAGTTAGCTACAATATTTTCACCAATACAACTACCTGCAGTAAAACAGCCTACTTAGATACAAGTACAGAAGCTTTGTCTTCACAACAAGCCTACTTTAAAGTGTAAAAGTAGAAGTACTCATTCTGCAAACAAATGAGTAGCATTTTGCTGGCTGAGTTTTAGCCACAACTAGGTGTTGGGCCCCCTCCAAATGATCATACATTTGTATGATCATCTGAGGGATTGTGAGATCATTATTTTCTGCAGGAAAGAATAAAAGCAAAGTTCTGCTTCATACATTTGTATTTATTTTTTGAATGTTTCTCTGAAAATATTGAAATATTGGATACTTTTACCTCTTTGGCACACGGTTAGTTATTCAAATTCACATTCAATATGGTTTATATTCAGTTTCAAAGTTTTGTATGTTATTTGTGTGTATTTCTATACTGTGCATAAGTGGAATCTCATGGGGAGCATGTTAATGTAGCACATGGATGGAAAAATTGGGCTTTTTAACTGCATGAACAATCTTTTACTATCACAAAGTTCTGCAAAGCATAAAAGGCACAATAGCAACCACATCTCCTGAACAGTTACACTTCCTTAAGACCTGTAAACAGGCAGCCTGTTTGTGCTATCTCCAAAATCATTGCAGCTACAGTAAAAGAAAAAATTTTTTTTTACCATTAGCGTTACAGAAATAACACAATATTGCCCAGCAAAGACTACAACATGGGATTATAGAAAATACTTAATCTAGCTCTTGGTAAGTGAGAGTTAAGCATTTTATACATAAAATATTGAGAACATTGAGTAATTCTCTTCCATTGTCTATTTGTATGAAGGCCGTACTCAGCATTTTGTCCAGATGGCAGATTACAAGCAAGGTCACACACGAACAGACAGACACAGAGGATCTTAATGCAATGATTGTTCACTGCTGGAAAATCAGTGAGGGAATGCTCCTCTCACATATATTTAGAGTGTTAACTGTGTTGGGAACCATGAAAGAAGCCTGGATTCTCTGACACACATTAACAACGCCACCATTACAAACACTGGGATAAAAATTGGATACACTTGTGCTGAGGCTGGGAGGCTGGAGAGGGGACAACAAAAGGAATGCTGATGAAAATGGAGCAAGGTAAGCAGAAATTGTACTGCTGGCTCCTCAGGGCTCTAAGGGGATGGATGACAAATAGTCGACTTGGATGTGGACACATGAACCACCATTTAAAGTTTTGCATGGTTTGATTTGTGAGTCAAAACAAAAGACAATATCAAGTTTCATTATTTCATTTTAGGCATTTAGAGAAAACGGAATTGACAGTACTTTATCAGTAAACTAGATGGGGAAACAACGCGGGAAGAAGCAACTGTCTGATCTCCTGCCTGCATGACTCTAAAGCTTTGTTCCTTATACTTATTATAGTTTTTTACTCATTTTCACACTCTGATCAATCAGCTATGCCTGATAGGGGTTAGTGCACCTCAAACTTTCAGCTGTGTTAAGTTGATATGGTGATATGTGTTAGCAAACACGTATTACTTATTTACACATCCCTCAGATAAGGATACAGTGGATTTTTACAGGTTTTTCGCCCAAAATGGCGGTCTGCTGCTCTCTGGTAAGAGAGATGAGTGAGACTGAACCAAAATAGTAAAGCTGCAAGTCAAGCTCAGTAAAGATGATTAGAACTGCAGGTGATAATTCTCCATGGAGTCCTCACTACAAGTAAAGTAATCATATAGTCAAAAATATTGAGACACTTTAAGGAAAATGAGCTGTGTTTAGCTGTAATGACGATGGATGGATGTAGTTTGTTGCAAAAACTGTTAAAAGCAATAAGTTTGCTAAGATAGCTAAAACCACTGATTGAGATGTTTTGTCACATACTGCTGTTGGTGTGCTTTCTGTCTCCAGGGTTGCAGACCTCAATGGCAGGGTAATCAGCGGCATGGGACACACCTCGGCCCGGTGTGCCCCATGCATATCAGTCTTTTGTTGGACCTCCTCATCTCACGGCTTCCTTTGTTTGTTTGGTTTCTTGTCTTTGTTTTTACAGCACAACATCCATGCAGCACATTTTCACTCATCTACTCCCTAAACTACTGACTTTACAGATTCTTCCTACTCATTGGTTTCGCTTATTTTCTTATTAATAAATCACTTTGTTATTTAGTTTACCCATGTGTCTCTTGTTTTTGTCCAGTCCATGAGCCACACAGACCACCCTGAGCTATCTTCTCCGGTGCATGTGGTGTGTTTTGTACTTGTAAGACACGCAAGTGTTATAAATATCTTTGGACACTGAATTGAAACAGGAGTTGATTTAAAACAGTCAGCAAAATCAGAGTCTAAAAATATTACATATTTTTTTCTAAACATACTATAATAAGGTTGATAACAATGTCAGCTTTGTCCTTGCATGAGCTAGCTGTCTAAGTGGTCTTTGTTACTGAAAGGTGTTGTTAAATATTCTTCTAAAACAGTGGATGAGATGAGCCTTCTTTGAGTGGGTTGACACAGTAACTGTCAACTCTGAACAGTGGGACAGTGTCAGCGCAAAGAGGAAGTGAAACTGTGCTGAAATGGACAGAAATTGGGTGGAGACACATTTTGGGTGCATGGGTGTGAATGAAAATACACTACGTTTACAAATAGTGACTAAGTGGAAACAAACAAGTTACACAATTTACATCATTTCCTTTACATTGTGTCAATGCAATGTGCTAAAAAGAAGAGATACACTGTAAACTTTTTCAAATACAAGGACAGAGAGATTAATTCTACCTCAATTTTGTCATTATGTGACCATTTTGTTAAGTATGTGAAACATTTTTAGGATTTCAATGCATATATTGATGTACATGTACAACATGCAAAGTATCGAGTTCAAGATCCTTTATATAGTGCTTTGTACCAGGGATTTAGACAAGAGGATTTCCGCACACAGACACAGCTACAAATGATTAAATCTTAGTTAACCTTTTAACAAAATAATAATGTGAGTGCTAGCTAGCATGTAATGTGAGGTGAAGAGTCAGCTCAGCTTTGTTGCAGACAGTGCCATCTGCAACATTCATATGAAAGCAGTAACGGTTCTACACCAGTTTTATTGAGGGGGCCAGACTGGGGCCATTTGTTATGTCCCAGGGGCACATTCAGTTCAGGACAAGAGACAAAGGCAATGCTCAAGCTTTCAAAAGTCTTGTTTAGTATATAATGTAATGCTTAAAGCATTACATTAGATACTAATAATTATATACTGTTAACTGTAAGTTACTGAAACATATATGTTTCAGTAACAGGATCTTTTCAGTAAGTAAGTAAGTTATAGTTTTATTAAATAACATTATTCAAAAAAACCAACAACATTCCTGTTAACTTTAGCTTAAGTTACAGTACATTCTTTGATGCAACACTTCTTTGTAAGGCTTAATGAACAGTATAAGCTCTAGTGTACTAGACATTCTCTGGATCATAGGTTGTATTTTGTATCCCACTATAACTTTTGCTATGAAACAACATATATTCATATCCATATTCACTTCTGTTATTAGTCCTGATTTGAAGTATACACAAAAGTAAATACTTGATAGTAGGCCATCATCTGTGCATTATAAAGAGGGGATACATTTTATGGCAGGTTGAAAACCATCACATACAGTCTGATATAATATGTATCCCAATATAACTTCTGCTAGGAAAACAGAAACTTCTCCATATTCACCCCTGTTATTAGTCATGATGGGAAGTATACACAAAATTACAGTAGGAGCAGTAGGCTACAGGTATTGATTTTTGTGTATGAAAAGTGCTGTTTAAATGCAATGCACATAACAAATTGTTATGATAATAATTTACCCTTTAAGAAGGGGACTCAATTTCCAGCAATATCCAAAGGCAAGCCATGCAATGGAAACATGGATTACAAGGACAAAATATTGTCTACAATGCTGCAGTTTAATGTACATTTTGAGTCAAGAAGATTTAACGTTGAGGCGAGTAATGTGTTGAGTAAACTGATTACAGTGATCTTGATTTTACAGTATCGATGGTGTAGATATTTGTAGGAGCAGCTTACTTGAAAAAGGTCACAGTCTGTCTGGATCTAGCTTCCAAACATTAAGTTAACATGGATGACTAAGTGATCAACTACGTGGTCAGTTATAATATCGTTAGACTATTGTGAAATAGATGTTTGCTTTACGAGGGAAACTATATGCTTGTTTTGTTATATATATATTTTTCAATTACTTTTGTGAAGTCGTAAGTCCATCTTCACTGTTGAATGCACGCTCGCTCACGTGGCAGGGGGAACACTTTCTATCAGGAATAACTACCTTTGGCACGACACCGGACAGTGGCGGTGTAACATCCTAAAGGATCTGACTACTTGAGATACATTTGATCTGCCTTTCGCATCAGCGCCATATCGTCACAAGGAAGATATATTATTATGATTATTGTAGACTTTTTGTTCAGAGGGGGGCCATAGGGGGGTCCAAGGTCTGTGTTACAGGGGTGCTGGCCCCTGTTGGCTACCCCCCAAAACTGCCACAGTATGAAAGGCCAGAGGCTGTGTGTTGTTTGATATTGCGCGCCTCCTTCAGGGTAATCCAATCTCATGTTTTCTGACGGCTTTTTCAGAGGTGTGTTAAGCAAGCCAGAGACTCTTTTGAATTTCCTTCAGAACTTCTCAAAGTAAAAGCTCTCAATAAAACACAACATAAAGTACTGCAGCAATAACATTATCGTGCTTTCATTTTGTAGGCATAACCACTTGTTATAGCCACTCAACCAAAGTGATTATGTGAGTAACTTTTGCGGTCATCACTGAGATCTGTTTCAGCACCAGCCCTTATAATATTTGTTTTTTTGCTGCTATTAAAGTAATCTGGCCACAGGCCACATATTATTGCTTAACAAAATAGATGGTTGGTAAAAATAAAAACAAAATAAATAGGATTGAAATGTTTAAATTAATAATATAATGGGAAAAAAATCAATATACAAGTAGAGAAAATGGAACCATTAAAATAATAATTAAAAATAAGAAATTGTGCAAGGGGCTAGCTAGAGTAAATCATATTCAGACACAAATATATAGAGTTTCCTAGTATGGGTGCTTTGACCTTTTTTATACATTTGTTAAGTGGAGAATTTTTTTTCAGTGCATTCCACAATGGGGGGTACTCAGCAAAACAACATTTATGTGTATAGTATTTTGATATCCATACTTTTTGGATCATGTCACAAGCAGAGGTACTCTGTTGTTTCTACATTTACATCAGTCTGCTACATTAAGGTCTGCCATGGCCAAACTACAATGCTGGGTTGCTTTAAATGTTGCTGCTGCAAGGAATTGTGGGATGGCATTATCTCCTTTCCTTCCATAAAGGATAGTCCAGTGTACCTTATGCTAAAAGAGATAAGAAAGGAAACACTGAAGCACCTTTCCTTAGCTTTTAGAGAATTCAACCAGTTCTTGTGATACTTTCAGGTCCTTTCATTCAGTTAGGAACTTTCCTGAGCAAAAAAAGTCTATTCAATCACAGCCAACACCTTGTCACTCAAGGCTTAACCTGCTGGAAACCCTCAGCTATTTGCCCCTAATTGCAGGAAAAATGCCTAAAATAAGATACCCAAAATGAATCACTTATAACTCCTCAACCATTAGATAGATGCATAATTCTGGTCTCCTTTGATAGGTCAGAAACTAAGGAATAAATGAAGGAGTAAATGGAGATGCAATAAAGGAAAATATGATATTTACATCCTCACCTGGTATAAAATCTATATTTTAATAGCAATATCACCATCAAAACTATCATCCAACTCATTATACTGCAACTGAATAACTTCTAAAACATCTAGAATACAACTGTAACTGTAAATTTGATGGAAAGAAACTAATATACAACAGTTATTACACAATTTTTCAAAAATATACCAGGCGAATGTCCATGTTTGGCCATATTCACTGTTTATATGTTTACTAGTATTGGGAGGTTTCTTCAAAACACTATTTCTGTCCATGCAACCATGTTCCAGATAAGATAAAGCTTCTAAAACATTGAAATATTGATAAAAACAGTGAATATTCATCAGCATTCCTGTGACCAAAAGCACTCTCATGCTTTACAGGCCTACAACTTGAGAAGATCCTACAGGGCTAAGTGGACTCTTTCTTTTCATATTGAAGAGATAAATCGTTTGGTATATTGGATGTCTGTGTAGCTCCTACGGGTCGGCCAGTAGAGGCTCATGTCGAGGGGCGGTCCCCCACAGAGCGAGTGGAGACTGCACCCCAATATAATACAGCAGATCTGGTCTCGCTTCGGGACGGCGCAGGTGGACCTGTTTGCCAGACGGCACAACACCCACTGCCCTGCTGTGGTTCACGATCCTACCACAGGACAGTCCGCCCTTGGGCGTGGACGCGTTTGCACACGCACCATGGCCAAAAGAGCATCTTTATGCTTTCCCCCCACTCCATCTCATCCCCCCCCCTGCTGGAGAGGGTTAGAAAGGAAGGGTTGTCAGTCATCCTGGTAGCCCCCAGCCGCAGATCGGCGGGGTGGTATGCAGAGGTGACGCAGCTGGCAGTAACGGAGCCCTGGCCTGTTCCTCAGGTCTGGGGGGCTCTGTCACAGGAGTCAGGCGCCATAGCCACGCTGCCGGTGCTCGGCCAACCTCCAAAGGTTTGGCTCCTGAAAGGGAGAGGTTGAGACAGGCTAGGCTGTCTGCAGAGGTGGTACATAACATCCAGGCGGCGAGGGCAGGCTCCACCACTTCCTGCTACAAAGCTAAGTGGCTGGGTTTTCAGTGCTGGTGCATTGAGAAGGAAATGGATCCAATAACCTGCTCAGTGGAATCCATCCTTTCCTTCTTACAGGGCCTAATGGAGAAGAGACTGTCACACTCAACCATTAAGGTGAATGCGGCAGCTATCTCATCTTGTTATGAGGGGTTTGGCGACAGACCTGTCTTCAACCACCCCCTCGTGAAGCGTTTTCTGCAGGGTGTGAGGAGACAACGACCGGTGCTTCGTGTCTCCGCACCCCAGTGGGACCTGCCACTGGGGAACGAAGGTTACGATATGGTAACCCTAGTTCTATTAGCACAGGCGGAGCCCTCTACGATGGTGCCCTGCCGCTCCACCGCCGTCTACTGAAGGGTTGGTTGGATGCTGAGCAGTGAGAACACCGCTATTTATACGGTACGCACATACAGTAGCGACGTCCAATTGGTCGGCTACTTACAGTATGCTAAATTTCAGTGGGCGAGTACGTGCGTGTGATAGGAGGAGAGGTAGTACACCATAGAGTCCAGTAGAGGGCTCCGCCTGTGCTAATAGAACCATATCGTAACCTTCGTTCCAACCAAGGAAGTTGCTACCGTAGTTTGCAACGATGCTTTTGGGAAACGCACCCCAGAGCTGGACCTGAGCTTTCTTTTGAGTGGTCAGACTGCTGTGTAGGATGAGAGGAGAGATTTGTAGAAGGCAACTTGTGCAGCCATCTACAGTGATTACAGAGTGATTTATGTTGTGATATAAGTTTATTTAGATGCTTGGTGTTTGATGTGTATTTGGTGTGGATAAAAATGGTCGGTTTGAGGTTCCAGCTGAGCCTCCAAGCTTCATAGAGGTGTGTAGCAAGGATAGGGGGACAAAATACTAGGATCGTCCATGGATTTCCCATTTGCATTATGAGGTGAAAATCGTGTGCTGCCCCCCGGTACTGGTGGCGTCAGTGTTCAACAGGTGGGACCCTGTGTTCTGTCATTTGTATAATCTGACTGCTTAATTAACAGAATAAAACAAACTAAACCAATTATTTAACAATGAATGGCAGTTAAATGGCAGTAATTGATTAAAAACAATCTCCTGTAAAACCTTGAAATGGTTCTGAATAATAGGAGTCATGGCTAGAGTTGACTAATGATATACACACTTTATTGCACACTTTCTCTATTACAGGAGTGAATTATATAAACAGGAATGACTGAATGCACCATGTATTTCTTTATTGCTGAGAAGAGAGGATTCAGTTGCACAGGTGGTGGAATCTGCACTGAAAGCCTGGTTACAGAGATGTTGATGTGGCGGGAGCCGGTTGGGTGCAAAATAAGCATCAAATCAAATAAATTTGTGATTTGAAACGAGCCTCTTCTTTTGTGTCTAAACTCAAGGAGAGCCCATGGATGAACATTAGGTCTGTGGCGTTTAGCATGCACTGCTGGTTTCAAACTGTCCCAAGTTAAATAACTGGAATTTATCATTTTAATGAGATTGAGCAAAAGACATCATTATATTTTAATAATTTACTATTAGCACACTGTCATTGGTTAAAAAAGATTGAGAGATTATTATGCTTGGAAGGTTTGACTTCAATAGTTCAACATTTACCACAATGCAAAGAAGGCAGAGGAACCAAGGGAACCAGGTAACATTAAACCCAGCCATCCCACACACTGAGAGGGTCAATGCTGAGGGAGAAATGGTAAGTTCCCCTAATTCTGTAACAAAGATTTCTGAAATTGGCAGGATGGTCGTCTTTTTTTAAATTGTTGCGTGTGTTGGGTAACAGGCTGGCAGGACTATTTCCTGGCACGCGAACAGAAAGCAAGTTATCCTATGAAGACTGAATAATGAGCGTTATGAATGTTTGGTGACTTTGGAGTTTAATATTTATAGCCTGTTTTTTTTAATTGAGTGAGAGCAAGTTAATGGGTGTGATTGTTTTTATCCTCTTGTGTTTTGAAGCAAGAAGATTAATTAAAGTCCCAAGGTTTCCATCTCTAATATTAATCTTGTACTGTGGTGAAGGTTAAAAGGTTGTGAAAACACAGACATTAAAATAATCAGGGATTGTACAATCTCCCTTTGACCAACAGTACAGTGGTATGTACTTATTCTAATGACACAGACAGTAAATCTTCCCAGGCAGCTCAAGGCTTTCAAACACATAAAAAAATACTTACATTACTATTCTGCACCACACCACATCCATGCTCACAAAGACGAAAGGGTGCCAAACCTCCGACCCCATGTTAACTCCTCCATAACATACAGTAATCTTCCCTGCTCCTCCTTCTTTCCTCTGATCTTCTGGGAGGAGATGCGAGGCTGCTGCCCTTCGCCTACAGCAGCTGGGATAAATCACAGCGTTTTAAGTCAGAGCTGCCAGAGATAATATTATGTTGTAATTCCATACATCCTTACTTTCTGTGCAAAACCATCAATTATCATATTGCTGAGACTCCCTCGGGGTATTTTGCTTTCAACAAAATTATGTTTACATTGTTATTCACACAACATATGTACAATAATTCTTCTCTTCAGAGTTGAGAATTTCTTCCAGTTTGTGCTCTATATGTTTAGTGTGGGTGTTCATTGTTGTTGTGTGTATTTTCTGAACATACATTACTAGTATCTATGCCTTTTGTTGACAGTGAAAAATTTAATGTGTTTCATGGGTTAAAGAAAAATTGCATCATTTTGGAAAAACACATTTGTTTTCTTGTTTAGTTAGATAAGACATGTAATATGACATTGTCAGGGACCAAGCAGTAAAGACAGGGACACAAGGTCAAGGTTTTGTAAAGTTTGGGCTTTATTTAGCCAACAAATCAAATTAGGTTTCAAATCATATTACACAAAAAAGGTATCAACAGAATTACTCAACGTGGGTTTAAACTAAACTGAGGTCAACGTAACAAAACTACAACATAAGTCTGAACATAACAAACCTGACCTCCCGAATGACACTAAATGATATGGATGGGACTCTCAATACTGACGTGTCGCCGCTGTGTCGAGATCCCGAAGCACAGACGTTTCGAAACACTGCTCCAAAGCGTGGTTCAAAACGTCAATGTCATGTGACCATAGTGAAGCAAGGCTTCGGTGCGTTTCACCCCTGTTTCGTGGCACACCTGCCGCTTCTACGCTTGATTCACAGTGTTTGAAACAAATCACCACTCATCTGCTTGCCTCTAACTCCCAGATGCCACTGTAGAGGTTAAAATTTTTGACAGATGCTTTTATTCCAAGGATCCTTTGATTTATTGGCAGGTGCTGTGTATCCCCACCTGTATATGATGGCAAAAAAATACTTAGGCCTATGTATGCCAGCAACAAGTGTTCCATGTGAATAAATTTTTTCCAATGCTTGGGATGTCATTTATGAAAAAAAAACAAAAAACACAAAAACAGCAGAATATTTCTGAATAAAACTTCAACTTTACTCAGTTAGGATTTTTTAATATAAGTAATTGAATGAATAATGATAAGTGCTGGTTATTTTTCATTATTATTACACTAGGGCTTATATCTTTCCTGCTATTTATTATTAAACCTCTGTTAATAAGCTACTGTATAATACTGTAGATATCCACATTTATTATAATTTATTATTATATTCTTACATTAATTTGTCCAACCATCCATCCATCGTCAACCGCTTATCCTGCGTACAGGGTCGAGGGGGGCTGGAGCCAATCCCAGCTGACATCGGGCAAAAGGCAGGTACACCCTGGACAGGTCGCCAGTCCATTTTCTACTCACTAACTTCAACTATTATTTCCATTCCTTTTTTGCCTTGCGAGTATCAGTAACAAAGAATTTAAGAAGCGTTTGTTTGTTTGTTGTATGGTGATTTCTCCAAAATCCTGTTGGTCGTGTATTGATAAAACATTTAGAACTGTAAATGCTGGTCAATGAAACCCCTATGAAAATGTGTCAATATCAAAAGTGACCAGTAGATGTCACCGTGGAGACAGGTGTTGGAGTGTTTCGAAGCCTCGACACAATTGAACCTTCGCTAAGCCCCGCCCCCCTTAGTTACTGTTGCTAAGTCCGACAAACTGTCGGCGCTGCCACTGTCTATTTCTGCACTCTGAAAGATAGAAGCTAAAGCCTACCGAGAATTGATTTCAAAATCCTGCTGTTTATAAAGCACTAAATGGTTTAGGGCCAAAATACATTTCCGATGTTCTGCTTCGTTACGAACCATCCAGACCTCTCAGGTCGTCTGGGACAGGTCTACTTTCTGTCCCCAGAGTCAAAACTAAACAAGGAGAAGCAGCGTTCAGTTATTATGCTCCGTATATTTGGAATAAACTCCCAGATAAGGAGAGGAGAGTCCTGCTGTGTGTAATTAAACTGATTGGACTTGATTAGGAAAGGCACACACCTGTCTATATAAGACCTTACAGCTCACAGTGCATGTCAGAGCAAATGAGAATCATGAGGTCGAAGGAACTGCCCAAGGAGCTCAGAGACAGAATTGTGTGCAGATCTGGCCAAGGTTACAAAACAATTTCTGCACCACTCAAGGTTCCTAAGAGCACAGTGGCCTCCATAATCCTTAAATGGAAGAAGTTCAGGACGACCAGAACTCTTCCTAGACCAGGCCGTCCAGCCAAACTGAGCAATTGTGGGAGAAGAGCCTTGGTGAGAGAGGTAAAAAAGAACCCAAAGGTCACTGTGGCTGAGCTCCACAGATGCAGTAGGGAGATGGGAGAAAGTTCCACAAAGTCAACTATCACTGCAGCAGTCCACCAGTCGGGGCTTTATGGCAGAGTGGCCTGACGGAAGCCTCTCCTCAGTGCAAAACATACGAAAGCCCGCATATAGTTTGCCAAAAAACACATGAAGGACTCCCAAACTATGAGAAATAAGATTCTCTGGTCTGATGAGACCAAGATTGAACTTTTTGGCGTTAATTCTAAGCGGTATGTGTGGAGAAAACCAGGCACTGCTCATCACCTGTCCAATACAGTCTCAACAGTGAAACATGGTGGTGGCAGCATCATGCTA
>NC_060162.1:8584388-8639745 GCF_021292245.1 Micropterus dolomieu | reverse complement strand
ATAGTTGTTTACAGACATGCAAAACTTCCTATTTGACAGGTAGGATGAAAACCATTCTAGGGCAGTACCAGAGATCCCCACCCAGTGCCTCAGTCTGTCTAACATGATGTTGTGATCAATGGTGTCAAAAGCAGCGCTAAGGTCCAGGAGTACCAGGACTGAGCACATACCTTCATCAGCAGACATTAAAATGTAATTGGTGACTTTAAGCAGGGCAGTCTCAGTGCTGTGGTACTTCCTGAAACCAGACTGAAACTTTTCAAATAATTTGTTATTTTCCAGTACAGTGAGCAGCTGTTTGGACACAATTCTTTCTAGAATCTTTGCAATAAAAGGCAGTTTTGAAATTGGTCTAAAATTTTGTGGGAGGGAGGGATCTAAACCAGGTTTCTTTAAAAGTGGGTTCACGTAAGCCATTTTAAAATAATCAGGGACACATCCAGTAGGTAGGGAGCTGTTAAAAACAGAGATCAAATGGGGTCCAACAGAATCCATTACTTCCAGTAAAAACTTTGTAGGTATTACATCAAGTGGGCTGGAGGACACTCTCATTTGTGATGCTGTTTTTAAAAGCTCAGATAAGTCGATGAGATAAAACTGGTTAAAACTCTCTTGTTGCTGGTGAGGGACCTCTGAGTAAGAGGCCATGGGGGTAATAGAGGCTCTGATTGACACCACCTTATTGGTAAAATAAGATAAAAACAATTCACAGTCATCATTACTTCCAGCTGAGGCACAAGGAGGGGTTGGGTTTACCAGCTGATCCACAGTCTTAAACAGAAACCTGGGATTGTGTTTATGTAGTAATGAGTTCAGAAAAATAGTTCTCGCATCCTTAACCATGTTATTGTAGTTAATTAATAAATCCTTCAGACTGAGGTAATGGACTTGGAAACTGGATTTTTCTATCTGCGCTCTGCTTTCCTGCATTCCCTTTTTAGGCTGCGAATGCTGTCATTTATCCAGGGTTGCTTACTAGCTTTAGACGTAGGCCTAACCTTTAGAGGAGCAGTAATATTTAGTGACAACAAGCTGATATTATTGATATGATCAACCAGATTGTTGGTGTTGGAATCAGACAGGTGTTGGCCTTGGCTATGAAAGAATGCGCAAAACTTTGAAACACTTTGTTCATTAAAGATGCGAGAACACACGGAGCTTGGTGAGGCGGCATGAGTAACCGGCCAATCACAGCTAAAAACAATACATCTGTGGTCAGATATGGTCATGTCCATTAATTCCACAGAGGAAATGCTGACACACAGGGTAAAAACCAAGTCCAATGTATGACCACGGTTATGTGTTTGCCCTTTGACATGTTGTTTGAAGTTAAAAGAAGTGGCCATATTTAAAAAGTCAGTTGCATTAACATTGGTGGGGTCATCAACATGAATATTAAAATCACCACAAAGAACAATTCTATCATAATTTAAAACCAGAGTAGCTAAAAATTCAGGAAGCTCTGATAAAAATCCTCCAGGCAGTTTTGGGGGCGATAAATTATAACAAGTATGATAGGTTGCAACCCTCCAAGTTCAAGAGTGAGAACTTCAAAGGAGTTAAATTCATCACAGCGTACTTGATGACATTTAAAATTTTTCCTATACATGCTCACTAGGCCTCCACCATGACCACTGACTCTCGGTTGACTAAAACATCATACTGAGGTGGACACAATTCAGCTAGCTGGCTATAGTCATTCATTTACAACCATGATTCAGTTAAAAGCATAAAATCTAGATTTGCAGACAAGATAAAATCATTTAAGATAAAAGTCTTACTTGATAGAGATCTCACATTGAAGAAAGCCATTTTAAATGAGTTTGTTCTGGGTGCTGGAGTTGGTGCAGTTGTCCTAATCCTTATAAGATTACTATGATTGCTGTGTGGGATGTGCACATTTCGGTTTACTGGTCTATGCGTGATGATGAAAAATGAAACTGAACATCAAGAAAACTGGAGAAAGAGGCCTTGTTGGCTCATAATATGTACAACATAGATACGGCCATGCAGTGTTTTCATAATCATACAAAACTAAAGGTTAAATTAGAGTATATGTTATCTTGCCTCACCTGTGTGTCTGTGTACGTGTTAATACTGTAGAGAGGCCTTTGGAGCTCAAACTCAAACTTTACATTCAAGTGTCGACTTCTCCAAGCCTCTGTATCTGCCATCATCCTCTCTGGGTCTGCCTCTGCCACCACCCCAACCTAAGATGAAAAGAGGAAAAAAACATTTTATATAGTGATAACATATGGTTGTCTTCATACTTACTGCCATGAGGTGGCAGTGATGCCTCGACTTAGATAAGGATGAGTCCAAGTCTTCCCTTGTGGGTCTTTCCAACTGACAGAGTAAATCACAGTGGTTGAAAGGGTTCAGAGCAGATAATGATCCACCTGGTTTCTGAGAACTTCCAGACGATTCTGTTTCTCTTCTTCTTCTCTCTGCCGCTCAAGCTCCCGCGCCTCTCTCTCCTCCCTTCGCCACTGCAACATATCTGCCCGAAACTGTACCCTAGAGGGAGCAGAGAGAGTGTGGACATCAGACCTATACAGCTTCTCTTCCTCTGCCTCAGCCACGGCCAACATTACCTATCACTTCTGACATAGCTGGCCTCTGGGCTGTGGTGGGTTTTATGAAGCTGCGAGTGCGGCTCCTCTCCTATCATCTGTTTTTATCTCTTTCTCAGCCCCCCAATTCTCATTCCTGATCCAGTTGATTCACACGGCCAAACCCATCAACACCATTATCTGGTATTAACATCAGTCTCTGTGAGTGTCTCCATAGAAATGCTAAGCAAATCACACCAAACAGAATATGTTTTAAATGCAGAATCCTCTATCTTTCAAGAGTAACTTAACACCATGCTAAAAAAACAGCGTTTCACTCCCCTACCTGGTCGAACGGCTTAAATGTATTGCACCTTTAACCACGCCCAATAGTAATGGAGTACATGTTCACGTCACTGTAGCAAGGTGAGAAGTCAAACCACACAAGATTTTCAGCTGCTGTTAAGTTGAGTAAATCTGGATTCCACAAATACAGAGGTAAACTTCTTAGCATATAACCTTCCTCTTTTATTTCCACTTTAAATAGCTCTCATTTTGTTAAATCATCTCATTCCACACTTTCTGACATCTTCACATACACTGTGTATTGTGTATAAGCTTGTTCTTGCTTTTGATTGAAGTTATATGATGTTTACAGTGAGTGATGGCGGCACCATACCATCAGATGGAAATATTCTAGATGTCTCGTGGATCATGTCTCATGATCTGTCACAACACAATGTTCTGTTTATCAGTCTCCCTTAGTCTCCCCTAGTCTGTCTGGGATTGAAAGTATGGGTAACCTCCAAATATACTCAATCCTATACTTCTCAAAATGCAACTATTGCATCTTTTTATTAGATCCTCCCTGCTTGGTCTCAGATAATTAATTTGGATATTGCACTTGGACATGCAGTGCAGTCTTGATCATATTTTCATTAATTGTTTAGCCTTATACCGTGGTGTTCCATGTTAATGATTGTAACATAGCTTATAGTCATATTATGTGTTTATTATAGCTGATGATTATTTAAATGTTTTTTTATATAGGGCTTATCTTAAGTTGTTATTTATTCTGTACGCTGCTGGACCTGGGAAACGAATTTCATTCCTTCATGTTTTACATGGTTGAATGACAATAAAGAACATAACTGATATAACAAGAGTAACTTAGGCTTGATACTGGGTATACTAATAAAAACATAAATATGTATTTGCAGTATATCTGTGGTCGTAAGCGGTTGAAAGCCCATCAGCAAAAAGGTAAATGCATGTCATGTCATGCTTGGTAATGGGCAATAATGTATAGGGTTCTGGATTCTGTTTTAGGATCTCTCAAGGTCCCATGGTGCAACACTTATCTATGAGCAGAAATGTGACAATAAAGTAAATTTGAATAATTTATATTATGAATTAGAATTTCTCAACTTGAATAATTGCATAAAAAAATGAATTTTGAATCACATCATTTGAATTTGTATTGTTAACTTGAATCCTTGCATTGAAAAACTGAATCTGAACAGCATAATTTGAAATTAAATTTAATAATTTGGAACTGAATTTCAGTAAACTTGAAACTGAATGGAATTGAATTCAGTTGCTCGGAAAATGTATTTGATCCTCACTGAAAAATTTAACTCAAATCAAATTCAGTCCAATGAGACATGGCAAGACAACAAAGAGTGTTGTTCACCGTAAGTGTAAAATTACATGTGAACAAATAAATT
Organism: Micropterus dolomieu; assembly: GCF_021292245.1. Classification (NCBI taxonomy): domain Eukaryota; kingdom Metazoa; phylum Chordata; class Actinopteri; order Centrarchiformes; family Centrarchidae; genus Micropterus; species Micropterus dolomieu. The sequence continues at coordinate 8,635,466 of NC_060162.1, read as the reverse complement.
AGAGTTCTGTTACTTGGATAAGATTATTTTACATTATACCAGACCTTAAACTGTCTATAATACATGGCCCATTGATGACTTTTGACAGCGGTTACAATTGCAAAGAGTAAGATCAAGCTTTAGGTTTGCTTGCTAGCTTGGCATAAGCTACTGATACCAAGTCATCAGCGGGCAATTATGTGATTCAAATTCATTTTTTAATGCAATTATTCAATTTTAGCAATTCAAATTCAAATATAAATGATTCAAAGTTTCTAGTGACACATATTTTGACAAAAAAAAACTTACCTCTCTTTATCTCGCCTTGCCTGTTCCTCCATGACGCTTCTCAGATTAGCGAGTCTTTCTTGATCCCTCTGCCCTTGCACCCCCCTCCTCTTCTGCTGCTTTAAATAAAACTGCCTGACCTGGGGGGAAAACAACAGTTTACAAAGAATAACAACAAAAAGTTAACAACAGCCACAAGAACGGTAGCCACACTCCTACTAATTTGACTCTCTTAGGATCGTCATGTCCTATCGATTGTGACAGAGCGGGAATCAGATAAGTGTAAATAGAGAGAATGAGATGATATTTCAATGTCTGGCGGACCATTGTACTAAATTATATGGAATCCAATGCAGCCTAAATACTCTCATTAATCAGAGTGTCTCAGGTTGCCCATGCTCTCCTAGCAGACCCCTGAGGAGAGAGTTAATTAAACAGTCAGACGCACGCACACATTCTGGTATTGTTGCACCTGTGAGGACAATAACTAAATTGAATGATCAAAATACCCAGATACATGTAACAACATATGCTTTCAATTTGATCTTCATGTGTGGAAATCTTATGATGTGGTATGATAATATGGTTTCATTTAATACAGAGCTTCTGATGTCCCAAAGGATAATATGTTTTTATTTATCTAATGCAAACAAGTTATTTAAGTGTTCACAACTTACGGACAGCTACATAGTATTTCCAGTGGTTCTATAAAATAGCCCACTCCAACTTGCAGTGCTATATAGGGATTCAGCCATATCATTTTCTGTGAGAAGGCATTCATACACTTATTCGTACACACACCAAAGGGTTTTAGCAAGAGCTGACGTGCCACATATAAATAGGTGCTTTTGAGAAGTACTTTCTTTTCGGTGAAATCATTGCTATTTGTGTGGCCAATGTTTGGGATCCAGCTGAGCTAATAGGTCTCTTACTTATTTTTTTTTATTTTTGAGGCAATTTTCTCAGCACACTGTGAACATCAATCTAACCCTAACCCATCTATACCTATTGTCCACTAAAATATACAGCAGATCATTCCTGCTAAGGACAGTCCTGTGTTTCTCTCCATTAAGAGGTAGCTGTGCGCATCTCAAGTGGGCTAACTGCATGATAAAGAATCATATGCATTTATAGTAAATAACCTTGTTTTTCTCAAGGTAATGCATTTTTACACACAGGGTAATAAGTTATGCACACAATATATGGAGTTGAGCAAAGGATAAAACATACCATCTATCATCTTGAGATAATATTTACTAATATACCTATTTATGGAGATATCTTATGCAATAATGCTTTAATTCAACTTGGTTTGATTATAACGCGTGTTTTTACAAAAGCTGTGTGTAACCCTGACACATCTATTTTTTAGGTTTACTTTTTCTTTCTGCTGCGATCTGATGGCAGTCTCCTTCTCCTGCTCCCTCTTTAACCTCGCCTCTTCCTCCTCCTGCTGTCTAGCAGCTATAGCTGCCTCCAGCTTCGCCACCTCCTCCTGCTGGGCCCGCCACTGCTGCAGCTACAAACACACATGCAAATATACACCAGGGAGAAACAAAACACAGGTTATTGTCCATCAACAGCTGTCATGAAAGAATCACTCCCAGCAAGACAACCAGCTGAGCCATGGTGTCAAAGTGTGACTTGAACTTTAGAAAGAGGTGCCATCCTTTCACACTTGGTGTTAGATCACCAGTCAGGACCCGTTAAAGCATTGAATTGTAAAGGAAACCCTTGTATGTGAGCCCCATGACAAACAGAACTTATTCTAGTGAAGAGAATGCTGTCCTTTTACAGCTGCTCAGGTCAGGTATTATACATAATCCCAAAAAGTCAAGAAAAACTTATTCCAATTGACTTATTTTCACATAGTCGCCCACCCAACTTTTAAAGTGAAAAGATTCTGAGCAAACTTTTAGTTTCAATTTACTGAGAAAACATTTATCTCCAATGTATCATCTTTTCATGAACAAAGAAAGCTTTTATAAAACTAAGAGTGTGCATAAACCCGATGTAAATGTCCATCCGTCTGAAAATATGGTAATAACCAAACATGGAGATACAATGTCTTGACAGAACACAGACAAATATTTCTCATCAGTTGTGTTCACATGTTTGCAGAGAAAGCAAACGTCTCTCACCCAGCTGGATATCTGGAAACAGACGATCTAAACTTATCACACACACACACACACACACACACACACAGACAGTCCAGCATTTGCTGGGGAGTGAGTGACAGGTTTGTTATGCAGCAGCCTCTCTGCGGCGTGCCGGGTATTAAAGTGTTGTATTCCGACGGGCAGACAGATTCACAGATCTATCATAGGAGAGCTTAGGAATCCCAGAGGGAATGAACTGCAAATTAACATGGCCTCACATTAGCACCAGTGGTATCAAGTCAATCATACTTGATGTCTGCCTGAGAAAAAGCAGCAGCTGTGTATTTGAGAGAGGACTTAAAACAATCCAGCCTCTAATCCAGGTCCATTTGACAGTGTTGATGCTGGAGATGCAACATGCTTCTTCTTTAGAAATCAAAATGTTGTCAGATTCAGATATTTAGAGCTCTAATTTCCTGACGCTGGGTTCAATATGAATATGAATATGAGCAATCCTGTGTAGTGACAGTGAATAGTGAGTAATGATGGTGACAGCATTCTGTCAATATTTATGCTGCTACATATGCTGTGAGTACTATTTTCCAGTGGCCTCTCATTGTCCATTTGTCCCTGCTGCTTTTTCCTTTGTACTGGGTGTTAAATATGTGATATGCACCTGTTGCTGTTGATTCCAATTTTACCTTGTTTAATGTTATCTTGTAATTTTTGATGTGAGTAATGATTGTAGTAACTACTAGTGTTGCCCGAGCAAAACACCAGACCTATACAAAATCACAAAAAAAAAGCACATTCAAGTTTTATGTGATTAAAACATGCCTACTAAAATGCTTTAGTGTACAAAACATCACATTTTTATATACAGTAATTGGTATTTAAATACAAACTGATCAAGTACAGTAATTAAACAGCCCTGGTTTGAGTCCTGGTGGGGACCTTTGTTGACATTTGCCATCTTTCTCTCCTCGTCTCTCTCCGAAAATTAAAATTAAAATAAGCTTTTTTAATTTTTTTAAATACAACACACACAAAATTAAACCATCAATCAAGCTCTGGCCTGACCCAAAAAAGATACCTGCATGTTTGATGCTAGAAACCACGAGAGACGGGGTGTGTAAACAACCTGGCAGGTGGGTCTGTAAAGCACATTTTTTGAAACATACAAACACTGTCAACACTGTCTATGTTTTGTTTTTTTCCATAGTCTTGTAGTCTCATAAAGCAAAAAGTCAAAAGTTCAGTAGCAGAATCAGAAATGTATCTTTATAGCTTAGATAAACTGTGGACACAGTAAGAACCACAGTGGCTGATTTTATGTCTTTCTTGTTTAGGCAGAGATGAAAAGGCATTTTAGTGAGCATTAAGAGAATAAAATTGTCATTATGTACAGTCTACAGTAATTTGTCACTGGAGTCTCATTTTCTGTGAATTCAAAAGGGAAATGGGACACCATCCTTTTTCATGGCAGCACAAAAAGACTGCAGAGATGTCAGAATAACAAAAGAATGATAGCCTTTTTATCTACACACTGCAGCCTGCTCCAAGCCTTTGTTAATATAACTGTACAGTTATTGTGATGTCTTCTGTCAGGGGGCGTTGCTGCAGCCTTCAAAACATCCTCTAGCAGGTCATTTAATGATGAACTTTAGATATAGAACAGATGAGTGAAACAGATTAGGTATCAACTCATGCAAAACTGCAAATCTTGAACCAGCATCATTGCTGTGAATTACAACAGCAAACCGGAAAGAATGAGTGTTTTACTGTCTCCATATGTGGGACCACTCTACTGAGTGACATTATTGACACATGAGATTTACTGACTCTTTAATGGGACAGGAACTAATGTCCATAAAGACATGAGAAAAAAATGAAACTATGCAATTATCTTTGTATTTCTGCAGCTAGCACAATGAGAAATTTCCTGAGGTCCATAACAGGCACATCACTTTGCAGACGAAAAAATATACACATATAAGCAATTAACTACTCAAAAAGTTGTCAGCTGAAACATTGAAACACATTCACCAGAGGGATGAAGAGCTGTACTTGTTAGTTACTAACAGGAGGTGCACACAGATCACGTGGGCATAAATTAATTTGTAACAGTGCTGTTTAAATTGCAAAGTACTCTGGAGAGCAGGAAATGAAAAAATTTGCAATAAAAGAAAACCTCCCGTTTTGTGAAAGTATTTTTTCTTTCGATTGTTGTGTCGCTTGTCCTGTTGGCCTGCTCATCCCTTTCTCACCTGAGCATGTTGCAACAATCTGTCATCCCTCCAGGCTTTATTTACTCATGTGGAAAACACAATCGCTCATCAAAGATGCCTGGGAGTGAGATATAAGTGGGAGGCAAAATGAAAGCAAGGACAAAATAAAAGGCTGGAATTAACAGTCACACCAAGAACAATGCCAGTTAATAACAGCAGGCAGAACACTGCAGAACAAACAGCTGATGATTAGAAAAGAGCCTGTCTTTCAGTGATAAACTGAAATGAAATAAACCACATCTCGTGCATTGAATGTTAACTAGTTATCTTAATCAAGTATTTCATTTTCCCTTTTAAAATAGACACCTTCTACAATTCCTATACTGCACATCACATCTGGAGCTCCTGCTATTCTGCTATATGGTCAGTGATGTCATCTGGGTCGAGACACCTGAATCCAGCCAATCGTCTTTACATGGCCACTGGCCAGTCTGTGGTTCTCAAGAAGAAGCTGTGGTCTGTGTGACAGCCTTGCCCTTTCCAAAACAGAGGGGTACGAGCTAACTCTGAAATCAATTACCCTGGATTTCTTCCCACTACACATCCCTCGGAGAAGAGCTGGCAGGACATAGCATTGCTCTCTATAATGAGGTCAGAACTAAACCAGCACTGACCAAGAATCATCCAATATATGCTCTCACCTAAACCCATGGAGGCAAAGAGAAGGGCGGTTATTTGCATAATCACAGCAAGATAATATAACAAGTAAATAACTTACTACCTTAATCAACAAGTACTATCACAGCAGTCCTCATAAACATGGTAAAAAGATAAATTTATCTTTTTTGTCTATTTTTAAATGCTGTAGCTTAAACCAGTTAACACCAGTAGAAGCTGTTGTAAAGTGGGTCATTGTAATGAAGCATCATTTAGACCAGTGGTTCCAAAAATAATTTGTCCAACATACCACCACACCCCTATTAAACAAGCTCAAGCACCCTTTGACTAGCACCACAAAAATATGTTATGAATGGATTATAAACTACAGGTGCATCAAAAAACCTTCATATATTTTAGATTCATTACACATAAAGTGAAATATTTCAAGCCTTTTTTTTGTTTTAGTCTTCATGATCATGACTTATAGCTCATGGAAGTCAAAAATCCAGTATCTCAAAATATTACAGAATTTTAGAATAAAGAATTTATAATACAGAAATGTCGACCTGTAAAGAGCCCTTATCAGCGAATTAACTCAAAACACTTGCAAAGGTTTCAAGAGCCTTTAATCTCTCAGTTTCTTCTACGTTATTCAAATTCCTTGAGATGCCCCTGTAGATGTTATTTAAATCTAGTTATAACTAACTTATATTAAAGGGACAATGTTTATCCACTACTATTACCTAACTATTTTATCTGTTTTATCCATTTCTTTGGATTCCATTTACTGGGGATATATTTTTTAATAAAATCACAGTATCTATTTTTTCTGTATGTAAAATCCTCTTTGTAGAAAAACAAAGTAAGTAAAAAACTAAGGATACACTGCTCTTAAAGGATTTTTATTCATTTAGAAGTGGCCTGCCAGCTACATTGCGCCAGTCTTCTATTAAATCATATTATACTATACAGCACATGTAATGAAAGAGGAATAAAAGTTAGAGTGTAGAAAGGCAGTTGATCTCAAGAGGGATGAATGAATGACTCACAGTACTCAGGAGAGTTGCTTGGGTCAGAGGGAGCAGCTGCAGAAAACAAAGCGTTAAAGAAGCAGATGCAACGGGAGGAGAATCCATCTTGCCTCGCCGCTGTGTCGCTGTGCTGGGATGATAAAGGCAGTGGAAAGAAAGATTGGATACCAACAGGCGTCCATCTGAGCCCCCACACAAAAACAGAAAATGTGGATGTGGAGTCATGGGGATGGAAAGTCTGTGTGGTTTTGTTTTTCTTATTGCCTCATAGAGCCATGAAAACAAACATCAGAAATATGTTTGCCATAATCAGAAGCATATAGTTTATGTTCTACTGCACGTTTACCTATACTGAAACTGAGCCCGTTGTTTTCAAAAAATATATTAAAAAGGAGCTTGCAGATACATACTGCTGCTTTGAATAACACATTTCATCATTTTAAAAACCTATGATGTGTTTTTATGCCACAGTCACTGCAGCTGTATCTAAAGTAGTTCCATTCTGACTGAATGTGGAGTGCCCTTGAATTTGCTTCTTCACTAACAACAGTAGTAAATGACAGAGCACAGTGAAGGATAAAGTGAAATCAGTCCAATAATCAGCTGCATAATAAAAGCAAGTTAGGAGAAAAAACTCCTGTCCAACATTAGGTATTATGTTAGTCAAAGTTAAATAATCTGCAAGCTTTTGGAGAATATGACTTCCAGGAGTTATAGCAAACACGCAGCAGAACAGATTGAAGCAGACTTTCACTGTGGAACGTTTATGTTTTCCACGGATACCTATGGCAATTGGGAAGAGATACAGTAATATATTTTAACAATGATCACCAAGTTGTTCTCTCCTAGTGAAACAGTTTGAACATTCAAGAGAATAAAAACCTCTAGTGTCTTTTTCATTGATATATTTTAACATCCATGTGTTGTTGATGTGTTGTTGGCACTTCCCTCTTTTCTCCCTTCTACCTAGCATTCACTAGATTACAGTAATGCCACTTGAGATTGTACTTTAGTATGACACCTTTCTCCTTGAAGATGAGGCAGGAAGCATTCATATTAAACTCAATGAAAAAATAATCAATTGTCACCGTCTTTTGAAACCGTCTTCTTTTGTTTTCGGTTCAGAGAGAGAGAATTTTGCAGCCTTATTAGAACATAAAAGATGTATGTGTAAAATAAAACGTCTTCTAAACATGTGGTGTACTTATGAAATTGTCTCACAAGCCACATCTAGGGGCACCCAAGGGCTGGTACTTTGAGAGCCCCACTTTGAGACAATGTCTGAAGTGGGATATATTATATCTAGTTAACCAATATATGAACAAATGTGTTTATCCAAACAACATTTTGAACATCTTTATCACATTTCAGTGGTGATGGCCCACACCAACCCTCCCTCAGTACATCAGAGTGTCTCGTTATCTAATCAGCCACAGGATATAAGCACCTTTAAAAAAAAATAAAAAAAATAGAAAGAAAAAACTGTCAGGCAAAACAACTTCAATTTGTACAGCACTGCATCAACAACACATGGATTTGTTCACATGAGTAACTTGTTTGTTGTGTGAATGTGAACTAGCACCCTTCGGAGACAGCAACATCGTGTTTGCAAGACCATCCTTATTAGCTTGTTTGCATTCACAGGCCATCCCAAGTGGCAGCTAAAGTGAGAGATGCTGTCAGGCAGCCTGGCGTAATATGCAGCCTTGTCAGCAGATACACTGTACACAAGAAGGCAGTCAGACACTGCTGCCTGTCTGGTCCTGCACATCTCTCCCTATCACTCATGTGGCAGTTAAGAAAGTATACAGGAAAAGAATATCGTACTAAATATATCCTGGGAACCAGCACAATTCTGTCCACTCCACTAGTGTGCCTTATAAATCAGAATGGTAGAGAAGTTGACCACAGATACCTCATACTAGGTAAGCTGCAGAACAGTGAACAAGTACAATATTAAAGATACAGATCCCCTTCCTGCAGGCATTAAATATGGGTTGGCTTAAGTGCCAACATAAAAAGTGCCGTCTCATAAAGTTGGAAATGTTCCTGAAAGGTGACAGCTCCTGGTGTGATACGTATACCAGACTCTAACCTTCTCTCTGAGATGCGAGCAGATGTCCAGCTGGTGCTGGCGGTCTCTATGGAGCTCCAGCTCCTCCTGGTGGGCATGTCTCGCCTCCTGCAGCATGACCAGAGCTCTGGCCAGCAGCTCTTCCTGGTCCCGCTGCCACTTCTGGGTCACTGCTCTCAGCTGTGCCTCGGTGAAGCGCTGCCGGTCCCACAAACGTTCATGCTCCATCTGAAAGAACAACATGCACGAAGAAGACATTGTTTGCACAAAGGCATTACTGAATGTCTTACTTGGTGTATTGGTTATGTATATTAGTTATTCTTTTAAGCACTGAACAAAAAGCATCACCTTGAAAGATGAATATAAAACCAAAATGGCAAGACAGTGTTGTGCCAAATTGATGACATGCAAACAGAAATTCACAAACACCCTTACATGATATACTGTCTATAATAATGGCAGCAGGACCACAGAGAAAACTCTGTGTCATGTCTAGCTCTGCTGGTGTATAAAATGGTCCTCTCCTGGCTGTGAAATGTCCTGAAGGAAAACAGTTCCTTTCTGTGTGAGGGATGCCTGTAGCTATTCATCATTGTGTCAGTGCTCACAGGGGCTGCATCACTTGGCTGCTTCTTTGGAACAGAGGGAATGATATTCATCTATGGGCTAATAGCGGCTAACTGACGGTGGGAAGGCATTAGACGGCTGACTGATTTTATTGAAAATGAGTGAGCTGACAGACCTGCCAACGGAACAGAAGTGCCAGGAGGCAGTCAAGCAAGTCCTGTTTATTAATGCACAACTTTAGAACTTGAGGAAGATCCACCCTTTGTTCTTCACTTTCTCGTGTCCTCTCTTTCACTACCCTTGCCTTCCTTGTGTTGTACATATATACATTCTATGGCACATACATCCTTGCATTGCTTGTAATGCAATGTGTGTACGTAGGCATACAAGCAATTTAGCCAACACGTTAAATACAGTATGTATGTGAAAGTACCGCACTGTGTCTGCAGTGCACACTTAAAGTGACACAACACTTAGTGTAGCTGCTGCATCCACATTCCCGCTGCGGAGTGCTGTCTACAAGAGGACTGAATCATTAAATAAATAAATAAATAAATAAATAAATGGCTGAAAAGGTAACACAAATAAATTATTTCCACTACTGCCATGGCACATTATGAGGGCAATACTATGAAACCCTGCTGGTACACAGTTGGCCATCAAACAGTAAGTCAAAACAGACAATAAACAGCCCCATCCAGCAGAGGGAGATGTCCACTATAAACTAGTTGGAGCACCACAAATTGATAGTGAAAATGAGAGACTAGTTCTACTTTAGATCAGCTACAGGAACACAGAAAGCAAGTCCACATACTTCTTATAAAGTGAACCTTACTGAGACAGCGATATACGGTATACTTGGTTGGCAATTGCAAGTCATGGCCAAACAAACTGCTGCAAGGAATTATTTTGTTCAAATGTCTTGGGATTAAGAGAGAAAAGCAAGTAAATATAATAATGCAATGTAACTCTCCATACCCTTTGCTTCTTCTCTACTTTCCTTTGGATATTTCTCTCTAAGATCAAAGAGAGAATATAAAATGACAATCTCACAAAAGCAATATTTTTACAAAGCATAAAGTAAAAATGTTCTCTCTCTCTCTCTCTCTTCTCAATCTTAACACCTAAAACATCTTCAAAACAACGGATACTGCAAGCAAAAGAGAGCATAGGAGCTGATTTATCACCACAGCTCTTAAATTGTTACACTGCACAAACCCTTTAACTGTGGTAATATGTCACATCTGCTATCTACCCATAAAGCAGAGCGAGTGTATCTTGTATTAGAATTTAAAGAACGGACAAAAGCAACAGAAAATGATGCAATCATCCTGAAATGATTGTATGGAGATGGAACTAAATGGCAGGAAGGTGGGCAAAATATTAAGGCTCAACCAGGAACAGCCTCCAACGCTCTAAAGTGAGAAACCAACACAAGACTCCTTAGACTCCTTAGAAACAATTCTGTAATGAAAGTGCTAACTATAGAATATCCAATCGACCCATATGTCTGCAGGGGCAATGGATATTACCCTTTGCACAGCAAATACAGGGGAATTATTTGCCCAAAGCAGACTACTGCCAAAAGACAGGATTCTTTTTTCACTATATGTCTAATGGAGCCAAAAAAATCAGTTCAGTTGCAGAGCTCACTTCAACTAGTAGACCATCCCTTGAGCTTACTGGATACAAATCAATGTCAAACTTGTTCACTTAATTTAGATTTTAGAAAATGCCAAAAAATGTTTTCTTTCCAAACACTGATATCAGAATAGCATTTATGCAATTAATAAGTGAGGTTTCAGCAAACCAATCTGTAGTTCACACTGATTATCCACTTGGCATGCCAGCTTAATTATGACTAATAGCCAAATTTGGTGAAGTCAGCACTACATCAGCTCTGGGTCTGTTTATGAGGAAGTGAAAAGTGTGGACATGTTAAAAAAAAACATCTCTCCTTCTCACAACCCTCCAACCCCCACACCACCCCTCGAAGGCTGAACGATCACAGCTCTAAATGCAGCACCCAGCTGGAACTGATATGAGGACAGGTCTCTGGGTGCGGGTGCAGGAGGAGAGCCGTGCTGGCGGTTGTCATGGCGATGCTAGGCAGTGGCGTGAGCGAGTTGTCCACTGTGGGTGACATGGCACATCCTGCAACGTGCTGAGCAGATCATTGTCCAGGCTTATTGGTGTGTCTGTCTGCTCGGTTCAGGCTACTGAGCTACATTGATCAGGGAGCCTGGGACTCACACTGCAGGGATGCTCCAGACGGGAAGGTGGTTACATTTTTTGATGGGTAGTGCATCAGTATACAGTATATGCATGTGTGTGTCCGTCCATAGAAGTTGGACAAGTATGTGGGTGTTTTGAGCGCAGTACAATGATGGACAGCAATTAAAAGATCTATCCCACAGGATACTAGACCCAATACTTTATCGATCAGTTGTTTAGTCTATAACATGTCAGAAAATAGTGAAAGGTTCCCACAGTCCAAGGTGATGTCTTGAAACCTCTTGCTGTGTTTGACCATCAGCTAAAAACCCAAAGATATTCTATTTTCTACCATATTAAACGAAAAACTAAAGCATTCAATTTATTGGCTCTTTTGCTTGAAACATCACAATCATTTGACAATCAAAATTGTGTTATGTGTTTTTAAATGTATATCAGTATTTTTACATTTATGTGTTTGTGTTCAGGTGACTGGTGTGTGTGTGTACATTGTAAACAGCATTGTACAATGTTTCAGGCTAACCCCGACCAGTGCGCGCAGGTCTGTGTCTTTATTGTACATTCATTGCATCTTTTCAGGTTGCTAAATGTAGTTGATGTACTTGTTAAACAACTAAATCCATTTTGTTTTGTCATAGTACTGACCAGCTCTTGTCTAGTTTTCTCAGGGAACAGTCTTTGCAGCATGTCCATGCAGAGCGCCCTGTGGTTGGGTATATCAGGAGTGTACAGAGACAAAGTGAACTGGAAGCGTTGGTGGTCGTCTGCACACCAGCCACAGAACCTGAGACAGATTCCAACCCAGAAAATACATGATGAAACATGATGATACTATGACACCATGTTTTCCTTCTTTCATTTCATTTCACTTCATCTCTAAAGGTTATACATTGATACACTGCATACTATTCGTAGATGTTCTGTATAGCGACCACATGGAAATAAAAAGCAAGTGGCTTTGAGACATTGATATAATCAGACTCCTGGTGAGAAAGACTGAGAAACAGCTTGCTTCGGGGGAGTGAAGTGACTTATTTCATGTTAGCTGCAAAATCACTACAATTATCTCAATCAATCAATGTGTATGAACTTAGAATTATGAAAAGAAGTTAAGCTGAACTTTACACCTACCTGTTAGTTCTTTGCAGTTGCTCTTGGAGATGCTGCAGCCTGCTGTGGTATATTTCTGACAGGGAGTAGAAGGCCTGGATCAGGGAGTCCTTGAGTTCTGGGTAAGGGCAGTCTGAATCAACCTCTTCTGCAATGTTTTCTATGCTTACGGGACTGTCTGAAGCACTGGTAAGATATTTCTGCGAAGGACAATATAACCATCCCTGAGATATATAATGTAATGTTTAGACATGTGGGTTGGTGACACACTGTAGCGTGTAGCTTAATACAGAATGGAAATTGGTGATTTGCTGAAACAGAAGGAGGGCATCTGGAACCGGCAGTGAGAGACTTACCTCCATGCCAAGGCCAGAGATCTCCTCCTCCAGGGCCAGGAACTCTGCATGAAGTTTTGCTTTTATGTCATCCTGCTGGTCTTTCACAAAGGTCACCTGGTAATTCAAGGATGAAACCATAAACATCTGTCTAAAATACAGGCTTAGAAAACTATAAAACTGTCACTAAGTGATTCAGTGTTAGCAAGTAACTGTTTATTTCTCATAATGCTAGATATCAGAAGGAAGAGAAAACCGCTAGAAATGGAGACAATATCTATCAAATAATTAGGCAATTTTCTCTGCCAGCGAAAAGGGATACATCAATTTGAATTAAACATGGAAGTAGCTATATTTATTTATACAAATAGTAAAGGAGCAGTCACATTAACGATATATTTCAATGTTAACACGTCCTTCTGATTATGTTAAAACAAGCAATTGGTGGGGAACTATTCAAAAAGCTAGTGCAATGAAAGACATGAGCTCTTTCAATTCTTAGGTGAAATTTATTGAGTCCGTTATCCTTTAAGCAAACACGTTTGTTGGTCCAGCACTCTCATTGAAGACATCTATCTCCGTTCACTTTAGTGTCTTTTCTAGAATCTTGTTGTTGACTTTCAAAGATTGATCACATGCCCACCAGCACCCTTTTTGTCCAGGTATGACTACAGACTTGACTGCAGACTACAGCTGTGGCTGGACGTTTGTCAATTGTGGTTTTGCCCACTCAGTTTGCACCACACTTTAGCACTTCACAGTAACAACAAAGGGCAATGTTGTGTCTCCTTGCGTATTTCATCAGACGTTATATAAACTGCACATTTTCTATAGTAAAATGATTAGGCAGATTATACTAGATCTTGAATTTCTCCAAATCAGCCATGTGATTCAGCTGTAATGTGTTATTGGGACCAGTGGCAGTTATGAATAAGTGAACATTGAAAGAATCTGGCAATGAAAGGAAAGAAAAAGGGAAAAACTATAAGTTCATAGATGTGCTCCATCTATACAAGTTGATAATCTTTTTTATACTTTAACTTCAGCAAACACAGCTAAGGGAAAACCCAAAGTAATGTCACACACAGCTCAAAATGAATGATTTAGGAGAAATACAGTTTGACCATTATTAATGATAGAAACAGAGTAATTCTCTCAGTTTCAGCTTTAACGTTTGGAAACAACATGATAATGTGTGGTGTCAAAACAATTCACAATCAACGTGGCATTGGGTAATATTATATTATTGTACCTTCTGATTCCCTTTTGTGAGGTAGCGCTTAACAGAGTGCCCTTTTTCCTTAGACTGTTAAGTTTTCATTTAAAACACTCAGCGATGGAAGTGTAATTACACAGCAAGAGAAAATGATCTCTGAGAGAATTTGTTGTGAGTCAGAGAGTGATGTGAAATAAGAAATAAATTTAAAAAATGGACAAAAGACATGAGGAGAAAAAAAGATGAAATGTAGATGCATCGTGGCTGGGTCTGTGTGTGGGGGCGGGAGAGAGGGGAGTAGGGGGTAGGGAGATATTATGCCCATGCAATCAGGTGGCTAGGGACTGTGGGCCAGCAAGAGTAGAGGGGGTCATGGGAAAGAAACAAGCATGAGTGAGCCACACAGAGGAGACAACATGACTGGCAGACATTCATTCCAAGTATGGTCTGTCTTTAAAGACCCCTGCTTACTCCTTAATCTCGCCATTCATCTCTAGAGCTTGCAAAAAGCCTCTCAAAGTCAAAGGCAGAATTGGTGACTTAGGGACTGTGGATATCTAACAAACAAGAGATTCCTGGACGGTGAATACAACACTGTGTGCAAGCTGAGATCATTGTGTGAACAAGCAGGAGAGTTTAAACTTCTGTTGTATGTGCAGGACAGACTGTTTTGGTTTGGTACCTGCAGTGAGTGAGCACAGCTACTATTCATTGTTGAGGGCTTTGAGTGTACTGACAAGATAAAATATTCTCAAATGGTGAGCTGCAAGACGCAAGTACTCTCAAAAGTTGAACCATTTTATTTTTTGAACCAGGTACAATACAAAACTGTAAAAATGTAATAATACTGTATTTTCTGAGATATATTTAGAAAACTTGCCATTCTGCTAGCTTTCTACACATTCAGCTCTGTTAAGGTTTGTCTTCATCAAAGTTACTTTGATCACCACACTGGACATTCAGACATTGTTCTTTATTTCATATCACACAGATACCTGTTGTATTACTTGTTCCCAGACTGATCGGTGGGCAGTGAGCTGTTGATGTTGTACTTCACCCAGTCTGAAGCACAGATCATCCTTGAGCTGAAGAACAGGCTCCACGGTAGCTATCCGGAATGCCTCCCTCTCCCTATCTAGGAGCCGCCCTAAACGCCAACACAGACATAAAGGGACACATGTTGGTACAGTACTTATACACAGCAGAGAATCATCGCGATACAGTTACAAATACTATTTAAAAACAGTTTGTGCTGTACCATAATCCTGAAGTGAGAAGGTGGCAGTGTCTGTTCTACCATTTGGCTTGATCTGCTGTAGAAAATCATGGATGTCATTCTCAGCCTTCTCCCTGTTTCATGAGAGACATTAACATAATACAACATGAGATAACCTAAAGACAGCCAGATAATGGCAAGAATGTTCTGGTCTTGTTATCCTACAGGAATTTGTTTAGCTTTTTCCCCTGAGTAAACTGGCCTACTGTTTGCTTGCTGCCCACCATCAAATATTACAACAGTTACAATCAATGGACCAATTTTCCAAGACAATAATGTAGCTATGAGTTGACCTAGCACTCTCCTTATTAAATACATACAACCAGTACTGTACAAAAGTACATTCAAAATTGTACTTAGTTAAGTGAAAGGTGCAAGGTACAAGGTTGTTTATTAGACATTATACAGCACAAAGCTGCATAACAAAAGGAAATTTGTAGTTCCTTCATGGTACACACACAACATATAATTAAGTGTAGGCCTATATTAAAATATGGTAACATATAAAATATAACAATATATACAGTTATTTATATGCATACACGTATAGACCCCGAACATTCCACAGTGCATTTTTTAAATTTGCATCTGGGGTGAATGTAAACAGCAGCAATCAGATGATAATATAAAAGTTTCATCTTCACAATAAATAGTCTGACACTTGGGAAACAGAGTCCATCTTGACTGTGTTTGAGCACCAAGCATGATCGATGTAAAACACAGAGTCCACCTCCTCTCATCTTGCCGGAGTCTTGCGCTAGACCACAATGGGCCACCTGCCGAGTGCTTGATCCGGGATGTTGAAGGGGCAGGTCTCTGTAATGATCTGAATTCCGTTGTCTGGTCAATATGAGTCCTATTTTGTCCAGACCAGATCTTTAGGAGCAGAATTAAGTCCTAGCTGGGCCAGCATGGCTCCTCTCCTGGCTCTCTTTTCTCTTGTCAGATCGCAAACTACACCTGTCGCGGCGCCGGGTCCGGCTGTTTGGTCCGGGCGGATCGTGGTCTGCTGCTCTTTAATCCAAAAACCCCGTCTTCATCTTCCAATGACTGCATTTATGTAAGAAGTAACGCATGTTTTGGCAATAAAACTGGAAAAAAATGATAATGAATGAAAATATGATTCGTTTCCATCTATCACACGTTGTTTCAGTGGAATTTCACCAAAACCTTGTTAAGAAATTAGGGACATGATACATCACACTGACAGGCCTATGGAGGGTGCTATGGTAATTGTTTACTTCTTACTAACTGGCCCAGGAGTTCACATGATTGTGAATAAAGGAAGTGTAACCATAGAGATATACTACTTGCCTGTGTTCCCATTTGACAAGGCGGCTTTTGAATGGTAGTTAAACTAGATATATGTGTAGAGAGTCGCAAGCAGTGGCACATCTTTATGACTAGGCTCATTACTGAGGCTCACGCTTGTGTACATCATTAACCTTGGGTGGCTCAGACACAGTCATTACGCAGCCAAACAAGCTGCACCCCTGAGCTAACGCTGCCCTTCTCACTTCACAAGGCATGACACCGCTGGGGCCCCAGTCCCACGCTTCTGCCTCAGCATGCAGAGGGAGTGCTCCTCTATTCAGTGTACCCCTCACAGTTCTACCTGCCCCCCCCCCCAACTTCTCTTTGTTTCTCACCCTTTAATTCAATGTAGGCAATCAATGCAAGAAAATGTGCTTAAATCTTTCCTTTTTTTGTTTTCTCCCTGATACATTATTCTCTATGGGCTTACTTTTCTCCCCCCATCTTTACACCCTATTTTTCCGTGCAGGTTCCTGTCTGGGCTCAATGGGGCTTGAGTGGAACGGTTGCGCGGTGTAATAGCAAATTCAGAAAACTGCAGCAGATAATGACAGGGAGTAATAGGGGGCTCTTACTCAGCCTTTTGCAGCCTGGAGCACTCTCTGTTCCACACCTGTCTGTGCTGCCGTAATATGGAGCTCTCCTTGGTTGCCTTGGCTGCACAGCGAGTCTTCTGAACCTATAAGACAAGGTTTAATGCACAGCAGGAATAAACAGTTTCCGTGGAAGTGAAATAATACCAAAAAACAAATAGCGTTTGAGTGTTTGCTTTTAAATACACTTTAAATACACTTTAGCCGTGACATTTATTTCCTCCTACAAATAATTAACTTCATTTGGAAAACCTGAATCTGGAGTGCTTTAATGCATCAATTATCTGGACCATTTCATAACATCGGAAAAGCACAACATCTACAAAGTGAATAAATCATGATGTTGTAAAGGTGGTAAAACAGGAAATAGATCATTTTTGTATCCTATAGTTAAGAATACGTTGTTCCCTTCCTCTCTGCACATCAGGTATATTTGTATACATACATTTCCTTCAGGATTTATTAGCAGTATTGTGTCTATGAGTGGCTCATAAACCTAGGTAATTCAACTGAAACAGTATCACTGTTGAAGCGTGAAAGCAAAATAAACAGCGGCAAATTAAAATAATCAAGTAGAAACATGCATGACACGCATGAGGCCTGTTATTAGGAGAGCACAGGGGGAAGTAGAAGTCTTAATCTGCTCTCCTTTGTTTTCCTTTTTCATCAAGACAGAACAAGGCCCTCCTTCAGAGCGCTCTCAGTGCAGCGATTCATTGTCTTCTATCAGTGTTTTTATGCACAGGCCACTGGCTCAGATAATTGTACAAAAGAAAATCTCACATAACTAATACATGCATACTATCATACTACCATAGTAGCAGGAAATCTAAACGGAGTTAGGATGTTGATTTATGTCATGAAAGTCTATATACATGTCAAGTTGCAATTGTTGTAAAAGAATTTTGAATATATTGCGCTGGACACTTGCCCTCGGGGTAACATCCATTTTATAGTTATTGAAATCAACAGCGTTCAGTCTGAAACTAGTGCTGCTCTGAAAGAAAATGAGCAAATTGATGTCATCCCATGCGTCTTCCAGGCAACGTATAGTAGGTGATCTTAATTTGCGCTGGCTGTCTAATAACTCAGCTGAACTACAAAAACTGTGCCTGGAGCTAAACTTATATTGAACAAAATTATAAATGCAACACTTTTGTTTTTGCCCCCATTCATCATAAGCTGAACTCAGACATCTACAACAAAAGGTCTATTTCTCTCAAATATTGTTCACAAATCTGTCAAAATCTATGTTAGTGAGCACTTCTCCTTCGCCAAGATAATCCATCCACCTCACAGGTGTGGCATATCAAGATGCTGATCAAACAGCATGGGTATTGCACAGGTGTGCCTTAGGCTGGCCACAATAAAAGGCCACTGAAAAATGTTAAGCTCATGATGAATGGGGGCGAAAACAAAAGTGTTGCATTTATAATTTCGTTCAGTGTCCATCAATTGATTTCTAATCTTACTGTGCCAAATAAAACTAAATGATCAATATCGATCTTGTGTTAACTAATAAACCACAGTCAGGGTGTCCATTCAGATTTCCATTCACATTTTCCCAAGAAAAGACAATGCCATTTTAGTGAGTGCCACTCACTTTTTCATTGTGTATCAAATGGATTTGGAGAAAATCTATTTCTTGCATTCATATCTTTGCCATTCCACGTGATGTACCTTTTTATAAATATGACTCATTTTTTAAAAATCTCATTTTATATGTCATCTTTCAACCCACGAAGATTTACAGTCTGATATTGATGTTTTTCAGATATCTCTCACCAGGCAATCACAACCTTGACACTGATAAATTAAAATGTGTGGTATTTTTAGGATCCCTGCATAACACTTCAGGTCTCCCAAACTGAAAATGTGGAAATGAACAACATCTGGAAAAGTCCATATATAAAATCACGTCTGTACTTGACTAAGGAGATGTTGTGCAAATGCATGGCTCTTTCTCTATTGTATTGGTGGACTGCGCTTTTAAAGTGCCTGTACACCCACGTAGGAGTAGAGGTTTTTCTGGCTGATGAGACCTATAGTCAAGTTGACACTGAGTGAAGCTATACTGGAATTACATTAGGTCAACATATGTAAAATGGTGAAAGTTCTCCTCCCGAAGAGGTGCAACAAAATTAACAGGAGAGTCAGAAAGATGTCAATCAAACTTAGTCACCTACATACCCACACAGTTAATTAGACAAAGCTGGTGGACAATGGACGTGAAATGCCTTTAAATAGTATGTCCCTTACAAATGTAATGCAGAAACAATTTGATTTTGAATTTCTTGTTCAATTTAAAGATTTCCAAATTGAACTGTTCTTTTAAATGCTGTTTGTAATTGTTTTCTTTAATTTTGTGCTCTGTGATGGAATTTTACTTGCTTGTCTTTTGCTATTCTACATTTTTCAAAAACCTAGATCCTGAATTAGAGATAATCTCTGTGCATATGTGCATGAATAAGGATTAACAACATAGCAATTAAACAGGGAAGACTCCCAGAATCCCCACAGGACAGTAGTGCTCCAATTATGAACTTGCATGCTTTCTATTTGGGCCAAGGTAGTATAAGTTATTAGTTGGTATCAGTACTCTCTACGCTGTTTTTTCACATATTTAAATGTTCATTCTTGAAAAACTGTATAAATGTAACCATCTCAGTCCAATTTTTTATTTGATTTCTTTTTTAAATTTTTGTACAATGCTGCAGAGAAATTTTAAGGTTTTAGTATCTACTAATGCTGCCAGCCCCTTCCTGCAGAGCAAAAAATGATCCCACGCTTGAGGCAACTCATGGTCATTTATTTACCCTCGATCACATCACCAATGGGAGATGCTCAGAAAGCCTCCCTTTCAGCAGGGCGACCAAAAGTGAACATAGCCTGTCTTATCTAGGTTATGCAGAGAGCAGGGTTGGAAGGAGCCACAGGCAACTATAATGGTACTAAAAGGCGTCTGCCACAGTTTACCAATTTAAACACCACAGGTCTAACAGCCTTATCACCATTGCCCCTAGCATTAACTTTTTGCTCAGAGTAAGACGAGTATGAACTTCAAACAGTTTTATAGGAAAACCCCGGGCAGCCAAATGAATATTCATGAAACAGCCGATGCTATTGTGTATGGCAGTGTTCTCTGTTTCATGTTGTTGGACAAACTATAAAGGTTATGCAATGTCTGTTTTATATGGAATGAAATCCCTTTACAGTGTGTGGTTTGTAAGAGAGATGTAAGAAAGGTAGACAAACAGAAAGAAATTATGCTATTTACAACTACTGGAGACATGCGGTTTTATCACCTCACATTAAAATCAGGCTTTTGTCAGTTCAAGCTCTTCCTGTGGTGGGTAATGAGGCCTGTTTGCTCTCTGGAAAAACATTTTATATCATAGTGTGGCTGCACATTATTCTTCATTTGCTGCTGAATCACCATGTTATTAAATGTAACAGGTCATAATAAAATTGCTGTTTTAAGCAGAAGCATGATATTGATAATGACCAAAATGTACCTTTTGTCCAATTAGATCAGTCTCCTGGCGTTTCACATCAACAATGGCTTGTAGTCTTTTATATTCAGCCGGTTTGTACTTTGAGCTGCCAAGACCATTTTTCATCCGCAGTGACAGTTTTTCTGCATGGATGGAGGCAAATGATATGGCTGAATTAGGATCATTGGAAAATCTCATCACTTTTAATGTCTGAAGTAAAGTCTTTATGCTGACTTCAGCAAAGAAAGAATAGAGGTAAAGACAAGGGAACAGCACCAGCTGAGCGCTAATGGATTATAGGGGTAATGTAAGAATAATGCACATGTATATATCTGCAACGTTGTTCTTCCATTCCATATTTATATATTTCTACATTTATTGATATTGACTCTATGTGTAGCACCTTATCACCACAGTAAATTCTATAAATTCTAACATGTGTAAAACACTACTTGGCAATAAAGCTCCTTCTTCTTCTTAAAATGACTGGGGGTAGGTGGAGGGGGATAGCAAACTAAGTGTGTCAGACCCTTTTTTTTTTTTTGAGTAGTTCAGCTGCTCAAAGAAACAGGTGTATAAACACGAGCAATGCTGCCTCAGACAAAAGCATCAAAGTCTTGGCAGTACCTGGAGAATTCAACATGGGGACTTCAGGTCAAATCTGTTCAACAGATCAATGGGCCACTATGTCACAAGTCAGCAAAGTCTCAGACCTGACTTACCCACATCTTCTGCTCTGTAGTTTGTAATGAACGAATGCAGATCCATTCCACTCATCGCTGTAGAGCTCTATGTGCATGTACTACAGTGCCTGCAAACTGAAGACATAAATCACTGCATGTGAAAAACACAGAGGTTGTACAAAGCTTGATTAAAGACAATATTTCACCTGCACAGGTACAGTGGGGTCATCCAAATGATTAACAGGAGACTACGAGCAAATACAAATAAAGCCCTTAAAATATAAAAAATAAACTTTGCCATCAAGGTCTGCATGACATTGCTAGAAAATCAGACTCTCACAAGTTTTAGTGGTTTGGAGGGGACAGATGGTGCACCCAGTATGATCTGATATGCCGCTGGAACATCTCTATGTCTTTGTTTTGGATTAAGCTTTGAAAAATTCTGGCCACACGGGCACTGTGTCAGTTAAGGGTTGATGTGAAGTATGCAGGAACAGATTTAATTTATAAGTGAAATGAAAACTGACAATGTAATGGATCCATTGAAGATAATTGCTATTTTTTCACATGTCTCTGGCAGATATAAAGGCTTCTTTTTTGAAATGCAGAGTAAGATTATTAATTTACAAACACCAAATGGCAAGCTAAGGTAAGGATTAGGGACATAATAGCAGCCTAACATTAGTTGTAGATTTTCTCAGGATGATTGTCCACACTTGAGAAACATTTGGATCCAGAGTTTCCAGCTGAAACTACTGGCCAATTAATTGACAAAAAGTTTATCTGCAACAATTTCGATAATCCATCTAATCTTTTTGACATTACATCATTTACTCATTTGGCGGACACTTTTATCCAAAGCGACTTACATTTGAGGAATAACATCCAAGCATCAAAAAAGTAATACAGTAAGAGATCTACAAGTGACAACAGGTATTAGTAAGCGCTATTAGCAACAATCAGGTAAATAACTGGGGAAAGACGTAAGAGTTAACGAATAGTGAAATCAATACAAGAGAATTGTATGAAGACAGAAGAAGAAGAGCACAGGATGTGCCTGTTAGAAGTTAGGGGTTAAATGTGTTATAAGAGGTGTTATACTTTTTAGGCAAATGTGCCCAAAGTTCCTTGGTTTCATCTTTTCAAGTGAGAATATATTTTCTGGTCCTTTATGATAGTAAACCGAAAAGCCTACCTTTAGATCTTCGACTGTTTTGCAGACAAATCAAGCAAGTCAAACGACAGAAAGAAAATCATCGTAAAATAGTTAGTTGCAGCCCTAATATAGTTCAACAATAACAATGAGGCACGCAAATTTATAAGCTACAAAAAGGTAAGAGAGCTGCACAGGTGTCACGGAGGAGCAGTTGTTTGTCTTGTCACTTTGCTAGGTCTATGCTGAAGTCACACCATTGAAAATATGCCAAACATAGTAAGCAGGAACATTGGTACGTTTTGCAGAGCCTCGTAATATAACTACATTACACATTATAACACACCTGACTAGTATCTAGTCTTTGCTATGAGAGTAAAATGAACATTTACCCACTGGACCCTAGCTTACCTTGCGCTATCTCTCTCTCTCTCTCTCTCTCTGTACAGCGTTGACAAAATTTGTAACCAAGGAAACTATCATCTCTTCTGTCATTGGTTAATTCAACGACGCGAACCTCCTCGGGAACGCCCCCTGCACCCGTCGCAACCAATCAGGAGTGCGCACTGCTTTCCCACATTCCCACTGACGTCATGCACGCTCGCATTGCCTGGGACTGCTGGTGGGAGCAGCGGAGGGGCTGTCTTCTTCTTCTCCACTGTAGCTTCATGGAGGCGCGTTTCACTCTTACACATGCATGGGACTAAACGACGGGACTTTACCGATGAACTTAGATGCTCCAATGTAGATCCGAGCTGCAGCTCAGCCAGCGCAACAACAGCCCTCCTAAGGTATTTAATGCTTTTATGCCTTTTTTGCCCTTTCACTAACTGCAGAATAATTGCGGAGGAAAACGTGGGGAAAAATAAAAAATGTGTGCGCAAGGCAGGAGAAGGAATGGGGCTGCTAACGTTACTTGAACTCAGAAAGTCGGGAATTCGCAGTGTAAAGAAAGTGTTTTGTATGTGTGTAGCACAAGACAAACTTTAGGTGTCTTCACAGCGGGAGAGAGTCTAATACTAAGCTAATCTTGATCTTGTGACCGAGTCCTCTGCAACAACGCACACCTTTTGAGGGACCTTCACGCTCTGTCTTCGATGTCGTTCACCATTGGGATAAAAAAAACTTCGCTACCTAACCGACAGAAACTGTTTCGGTGTGAGTTTTCGGGTTACCAAAGAAAAAACCCTAACGTTTCCCTGATATTGCCCTTGAAAGCGTGTTACTAAGTGGTGAAGGAAGAGGCAGGTGAGCTTTACAGTGTGGAGATCTCTGGAATGCGAGGTCGCCTAGGGGCGGAGATGCAGACTCTCTGCCCCCACAAGATGAGCTTAACTTTACCCTCACGTTCACTCGCTGCATTCAAACTACGCCATATTTAATGACCCTAATCTGCATTTTTAAGCAGGTGTGTTTTTTTTTTTTTTACGCGACTCCCCTTTATTGCCCCGGAAGTTGTCAAAGGATAGTCAAAATTACCTAAGCAAATGCGTTCAAGTGCAGCATTCTTTTAGCCTGTTTAATTAGCCAGGTAGTTGTCTCAAGTCCTACTCACTGAGGACTTGGCAAGGCAAATTTCCATTACCTTGCCCCACTTTGGTTTAAAAAGTAGGTCTGATTTGAAGTGCACAACACTACACGTGTCTCACGTACAACATAAAGCCCTTGGCAGAGCTTGCTCAGTCTCCAACTTGTATTTCTAATAACCCAGTGCTTATCTGTATGAACTGTGACTAAAATCCCAGTGTGGGAAATGCCATTGCAATAGGAATAGAGGGACATTGCCATTTCACTTGAATCCCTCTGTGCCATGTTGAAGTCTGGATTAAACCTAAGCAGAGAAAACACAAGAGATTGAAGAAGCGGTTATTCATTTTGTTATGATGGATATTCACCAAAGGTCAGGTCTCACACTCTTATTATCACACTCAAGATGCTGGGAGCAGTGCTTCGGCTCTCTCCTGTTGCCATGCAGGTGTGGAAAGGTTATCTGCCTGCATCACTGATGTGACCACAGTGCAAGTTCATTTTGTGCTCACTAACAGCGGAAGTGTATATGGCAAATGAGCTCACATGTGAACTCTCTCTCACACTCACTCTGTCTCACACACAAACAACATGTACACACGCACGCGCGCGGGCAGGAGGAATCTTACTCCCCTCGTGATTCACATTACCACACGAGACACACACTGCCACACAGCTGACAACCATTGAGAGTGGTTTACTGTGGACTTGAAAGAGCAGCAGGATGTTGGTTTGAAGAGTCAAACTCTCCCTCTGTTTTAGTTTTGTTTAGCCCTGTTAGTTCTGCTTGGACTCTAGGTAGTGACATTGTGTGATCTCAAGGAGAGAGGTTTTAGGAGGTCAGACATTCAGCCAAACCATTTGTCAGTATCACTCTTGACACAGGTTTGTGAAACTTTCTGTATTGATTATCTGGGCACTAGTTCTTGTGGAAAAAAGGGGGAAAAAGTTGTTTGCACAAGGAACAACCTTGTGCCTCAGTAGATAAAATCACAAACATGCTTGCAAAATACATTTTGTGTGTTGCTGTGATTGTTTGACCCAGTCTTCAGGGTGAGTTCTTTTTAATGGGTACTGACAACAGTTCAATTGTTTAGCGCCCTTTGGCAGGCCTCTCCTCCTTGTATTTTTTTCACCCCCTAATTCTGGCCAGACATCAAGGCTTAAGCCCTCACCCCTATGTTACTTGTCAGATATGCTTTTTTTTTTCTACGATGATCTAAAAGTATTTTCATTTTCAAAGAAAGGAAAAGCATTTCCAGTCTTCACCTCACAGACTGTATGCCTGGAAGCAAAATTATTATTTGCCTTGTGTCTGTGCATGCGTGTGTGTATTTAAGTAAAGTGCTGAAGTATCAGCCTCTTCCCTCAGCCAATCAAGAGAAGGTCAGCATCCCTTGTGTGTAATTCAGTCAAGTGGAGCCTTCACTGAGTGGCAGTCAGGTTTTATGTTTTATTTTATCCGGTGCCAACCTCTAAATTAATCTTTTATTAATCGGTATATTTATAACAAATGCAGAATTTATAGGTATAGATACAGATATACTGTTCACACTTGGAAGCTTATTTATGATTGACTCTCCATGTTTACTAAACAACATTTTACTGTATAATTTCCATGTGCATTACGTTGCAGATTTGTTCAAAAGTGTGAGGGGTTTGGGTTTTTTTGTTTGTTTGGGAAGGACTCTCAGCTACTGTAGTGCTTCTCCAAAGTGGGACAATAGTAATAGTTCATAATTCATAGTTCATCAACCAAAGAAAAGCTTGCATTCATCCTTTGGCGTGGAAAATCTTTTCTTCATCAGATCCCACCGCACATAGCTATTTTCCATTCCACATTTGTATGGTGTGGCCTAAAGAGAGTTGGTCTTTCCCTCCTGCCTCCCTTGAGAAGAAACCACATGTAGTAGAGAATTTCCATTGTGAACTTGTAATATCTATCTTTGTTATAACTTTAGAGACCTATGGAGTAAACCATCGAGCAGACCGAGTAATTTAAAAAAATGATTCATTCTTGATATCTAAAAGATATTGTGAATATTCAACACAGTATTAGTATGCAGGAGGATTCCAAGCTTAACTGTAAATCATGAGTTTGCAGCCCACTCCTATAATAGGCGTGCTTTCCCCTCCTATGTTAAACTCAAACCAATTAAAGAACCATACTGCATGTATAGAGTGTATTCAGCCTTGCAATAGCTTGTGTTGATAAGCCTTGACATGTGTGGCTGCTGGCTGATTGTTGATCTAACTGGATATGTAGATAGATTCCTGAAAGAGCCCCAGATTTCATGCTTTGGTTGGATCCCGGACAGCTAAAGATAATACTGAACACAAAGCACGTCAGCTCTTTTCGAGATTAGGTGCACAATAGATTTTTTTTGTCCAGTAAAAAAGCCCTCCATAGGCCCGACATGCTGACTCTGTAAGAAGCCCCAGTGTCTGCCTTGTGGACAGCAGCAATGAAGGGACAGTGCTTTCCTACTGTCGTTTGCGCCACATGCAGCCTTACTTCTAGAGACTAACTACTGTCTATCTATCTAGGGCCTAGCTGGCTGCAGAGTTACCTCAACAGGGCACATAATACCTTGTTGAATATTTGAGTGTGCTACTCACATTATCACCCCAGGCGAACACACTCTTTTTACTGATGGTAAAAGGAGGAGTGGTAAAGGAGTCCATCCCGGTGGAGAGCAAGACATTACAAATAAGCACCCCTGAAAAACACTACCGTAGCCTCTACAGTTATAAACACATGTTGTAGTAGTAGTAGTAGTAGTAATACATTTTATTTCTATAGGGCTTTTCAGGACACTCAAAGACACTTTATAGTAAAAGCAGAAGTTATGTACATTTAAAACACATTAAAAACATAAATAGCATAATATAAAATATTTGAACAGTAGATAAAAACATGTGGTGCAGAAATAAGAGCAAAGGGGCGACCATATAAATAACAAACAGCAGCAGGTGTAATATAACATTATTAGATGTTAAAAGCGAAAAGAGTCCATGTCGCTGCAATCTCGGATGTGTATGGGTAAGGAGTTCCATAGGGAGGGGGCTGCAATGGTGAAAGCTCTGTCGCTCCAGGTACGGTGCTTGGTTATGCCCGAGAGTGACAATCTGTGCTGAATAGTGACTTTTTAAGCCAGTCTGACACACTAAGCTTCTATTTAAATAAAATAGTTTACATTGGCCTAACACAAGTCCCCAAGGTGAACTTCTTTTGTCCAACCAGTCGTGTCGTACTCAAAGAAGTCCATTTATATTGATGTAAACCATAAATAAAACTGCAAACCCTCTCAGTAGCTCAACAGTACCAGTAAAACATTTGGCATTTCATACTTGAATTATAACTCAAAAAATAAGTTGATTCTCAAGTTTGTTCATTAATTTGTGACATGTGGTTTGAGCACATAAGCTCCAAACATACACTTAGGCTGTGTCCTTCTCGGTTTAGACTCAAAGAGCTCGTTTTCTGGGATCAGGTATCATCCCTGAGTGGTATGTGAGTGCACTCGGTGGCTGGATTTAGTCAGAAGGTGAAGGTATCTCACCAATGTCAGGTTACATGACCACGGGTGTTACACTTGTTCCCAGACTACAACTGAAAACTAAAAACAATCTGCAGGTTTAGTCTGCCGTCACCAGTATCCATAAAACTCCAAGAAGCGGGGATTCTCTTCTTAAATGTCAAGGCATTTAAAAGACTGCTATAAAGTAAAATGAACTCTCACTGAATGAAAACGGTGAATTGTTGACATTGGAAAGGAACAAATACAGTTCAAGAACATGACATTTAAAATGGCATTTTATAGGTCCTAAGCTTTGCATTTGGTTGGGACGCAGGTGTGGGCTGCACGATATCAAAGCTTATACTGTATCTTTTCTTTTTCTGTCAGAGTAAATAGATATAGGCTTAGTGAAAACATCAAAGATTAAAAAAACTGTAGCCTCAAGGCAATGGTGCACATATTGATACAGCTTAAATGAATAAGACACAGCTCTTTAAGGTTTTATTTCTACTCTAGAACAAAGTTTAGTTAGTGGATCCCAAAGAAGCAGAGGGATATCCCAGAACATTCAGCACTTTTCTGTCTGATGTCTTTAAGTGTGGATAGTTCACTAGAAACACTGTGATTTCTTTGCTACCAGCTTACAAACCCATCCAACCAGCGAAAGGGCGTGCTTTTGTCTCAACTGTTTTTCTGGCATCTAAAGTGCCCTCTCCTCTGCATGCACCAGTAACCATGAACGATGCCAAGCCCTCTTATTTTGAGATGGACGTTCACTCCCAGGTGCTCACGCATCATTTAAGATTTCCTGTTGTACCCGTGGTAAATCCATAAATGCTGAAAAAAACATTATTCACACATAGTAAAAGAGTTGCACATTTTTGTTGTTATTGAGATCAAACATTTTTTAATGTTGCTAAGTTAGACATTGGTAATAAAAGATTTGCTGAAGTATCTCTATGTGAAATGATGAACATGGCGGCACCCACACCAGCAGGATATATATTCTAGGCAATGCCTCAAATAAAACCATACCTACCTCTGCAGGACGTCATACATGTCCTCCATGACTCATTGCATAGTGCAACTAAAGGGGAATTTATCTTGCCAACTTTTGATTTATTTTTTCAATTAAATCCCCTTTGATAGATTATCCATATGGTGCCGTCTAACAGAACATTCCCTTCAGTATGCAGTGACATTGAAGTCAGAGATATTCGCCTTTTGTCAGTCTGTAAGAGTACCAGGAAATTTTGTTAAGCAATGCCAAGAAATTTTAAAACGTTTGGCTACCCAATTAAAGGTATACTCACCTGAACTAAATCATTGTTTTAAAAGGCCAGCTTGTGCTGGTTCGCTGACCTGACATTTACTTAGGTAGCTACATTCCTTCTGTCTTTCTGCATCATGGTTCAGTGCAAGCCAGTGTCCTGATTCATAAGGAACAGGAACTGATTTTACACATTTCACATTCTCCCGTCATTGCTCTGATTCCCCAGGTTTTATTCTTAGTTGTGTATTATCCCAGTGAGTGAGCAGATTATTTTATTGCTAAAAATCCTGTTGTAAATGTGGATTATCTTCTTCTTCAACACAAAATACCGGTCCATGGCAATTTCACCATTTTTGCCTAACTTTACTCAAGCACACTCTGTTAAGTGGAGTAGGCAGAAGTCTCTGAAATATTCTACCCAAGCCTGTGAGATATGTATGTTAGTTCTGTCATCAGTAATGGTTAACATTACACCAGCTACAAGATACAAGGTTCAGTTTGAACAGTGGCATGTTGGCTTTTGATTGTTCACTGTAAAGAATAGTTTGCAATACCCATGAATTTTTTTTACCATCATTGACTCTTGTTGTGTTATTTACAGTAACCACCCAAATCAGAAAACACTCACATTTATCTACCCATCACAAGATAATTGCAAAATAATCTGTGTGCAGAACAACTAGTCCTTTATTTATCTACATTTTTCTTTATTTTGGCTTCATTCTTTCCATATGAAGGCAAATATTTATGTGAAGTTGGTGTTAGATTAGGCCAATGCCAGGCCACCTGCTGAAGGGACATGACCAGTCTGAGGTGTACAGAACTATAGACGTTTTCCAACTTGTAGGCCAGAACTAGTGGAGGCTGAGAGAAGTGGTAAATACAGTGTTGGTTTGTTATTTCAGTTAGTTTAATTATTTATAATACATTGTTAGCAATGTCTAAAGACCTGCGAAGATTAGGCAAATGAACCAGCTGACGTAGGCCTATACAGTGTACAAAGCAATGCACAGGCATCATTATTTGTAACCACTATCCAAGAGCAAAATTTATAAATGAACATCAGATTTGACTAGAATAAAATTAAAAACTATAGGCTATGCTTGACTATTAAAAACAGCTTTTTTGTGTGGAAGTATAATGAAGATTGTTACAAATTTAATAACACACTGGATGCGACCATCAAGTTCTTAAAATAACTCCAGCACAGAGAATGCAACACACAAATAAAATCGTGACAGTTTGGAAGGTTATTAAAACATTTCCAGCCGACAAGAGCTGCAGATCAGCTGCAGCGTCACGTCTGTGTCCGCCTGAACGTCGGAGGAACGGGATTTTAACTAGCTTTATTACCTGCTGTAATCAGCTGTTCTGCTTGTTTTGGAGAAGAAGAGACTGACTTTGGCATTGTGTAAAAAGCTCCTGACTGATGAAAACGTAAAATAACAACTGCGCACCCAGTAGCCTATTTAGCATAGCTCTATCAGCTGTTAGCTATAAACACACCGCTGCACACAGGCAGCTATTTCCGAGGAATAAATTTAATGCCGACATACAATCTCAGACCGACATCGCCGAGACTTGTGTAGCTATTTGACTGTTGATTGTGATTTATTGGTTTGCAAACAACGGTGGACAAGAGGAGCAGTAGTAGAAAAACAGCCAACGTTCTCCAGTTAAAGCTAGTAGCCTCTAGTCGCCCATTCAGAAATTCACTGCAAGCTCTGCCCCCCAAAGTAGTACCCCCCCCCAAGCAGGGACTTTTTGGAAGTACATGCCCAGGCCGCTGCTTATATAATAGGATAGGAGGAATAGGAGTGTCCTTTCTCGTGTTTTGTGTTTCCAAGTTCACCAAAGTTCAGAAGTCAGTGTCACTGCACAGAGGAATGCTGTCTTTGGATCTTAAGATTTATTGCTTATTGTCTAGAACAGTCTGTTCAATACACTGAAGAACTGTTTTTTGCATAGCTTTAAGCCAGAAGACCAGAACACATTTGTACAGATGTAGCACTTGGAGCTTGTCAGTTAAAATGAACAGCCGGAGTAGTTTTGTGTCAATATAAAGTGATCATCTGTACATCCTGCAGCAGAAAAGCTATTGTAATTTCCAGAAACTACCCTTGATCACTGTCAGAGATGAATTTGCTCATTGGCATTTTAGTCCTACTGCAGGTGTTTGGATTAGTTTGAAAATGAGGTGGAGTTTGACAGGCAACATGCTGACAACAGTAGAGTGCTTGTGAGATTGGTGGTGTCTTAAAGCAGCTGCATGTTTCGCTTGGCTCTGATTTGAGGTAGCATGAGTAAACAGTGGAGACAGGAATCTAATCTGGATTCAACATGTATGGCAGCCACTGTGATTTGTTATTCAGATTTTTTTTATTTTTTTTCCTGATGAACAGTTGAATGATACTTTCATAAATAACCGATGGTAATAGATAGTTTATCTGTTCTTGGGAGTCCTATATCTATTGGCTCACAGTTGCCAGAGAAATCAGAATACACCTCATAGATTTCAATGTAAATTCTACATCCAACATTTTAGGGTATTGATTAGCCATTACAAGGTAAACGGCTAATCATGTCAAGCTTCACTTTTACTTTTTAGATCTGACAGCCAAAATAAGTTAGATTTTGCATATCTCCATTTCATCCTCCATATTTGTTTTCCCTTTGTTTTCCCTTGTTTGGTTGATTTTTGATGCCTCTGTGCATATTCATGATACTCACATTTTCAGTTGTTTTGCACAAAATAGTGAAATACAATCATATAGCTGAAATATGCCCTCTAACTTTTGCAGGCATAGCCATATAAAAAGTCATTGAATAAAAACCTGCCAGTGGTGACTGGATTGGGACTGAAAAGATATAGCGGAGCTCCACGCCAATGCGAGAACACAATTAGACACGAACAAAACTGAAATGGATCAGTGGTCATAATAATAATCTTTATTTGTCACGCAGTCACTCGTGCACATGAAATGTTAATTAATATGTCAGAGTGAGGTGTATGCATAGCAGTAAATGTAGAAGCCGTCATTCTTTTATCTCCCACATTTATCACAACAAACTCACAAAATTGTCCTTTTTCATGTTGATGCAGGCCACTAAGCTAAATTTATACAATTCATAACAGTGATTGATTATTTTTCTCGGGGCAGTTCATCTCCGGCTGTAATCAGTCTTAATAGAAGGTGCTGAGTGGACTCAGTTATTCACCTCAGAGACACCATGCATTGTGAGAGTCAGGACACTGCCAATAGCGGGACATTTCTTATGCTAATATTCCTTTTCATTATATCCCATTCGGATGATGTCGGTATTTCTGTCAAACTCTCCGAATCCTACATGACATAAAATCTAAAGATGATCATTTTGATAATGCTCAGCAGTGGGGAAAATGTTTGACACAGTGAATGGGTTGCATGGGGTTGATAAAACCGCAGTACCGATTTAAACACCTTTTTTAAGTGAGCTGTTAAAGGAGGTTAAAAAATGATCGGCCCGAGCCGTGATCAAATTCTTTGAGTCAACTTTGTCAGTTTGGCTTTGTGCAGTCTTCCTGTTACACAGCGATTCACTTGTTTTGACTTCTCTAGAGATGTACAGAGCATTATGTTATAGGCTAATTCCTTCTTGGGAAGCATTGCTGCTGCGTCTTATTTGTTTGCATTGTAATTGTATGCAGAAAGGCATTAGGGTGTTAAATGTATTTTTCTAACAATGTATGACAGGATCAAGTGCGTCTGTCTGGCACAAACTCTGATTCTATTTAAGGGATTTACATACATACATACATCGGAATAATTTATGCCCTGTTCTGTCACAATATATTAGTTTTGGTGACACATTGGAGACTTCAGTTGAGCCACTCTGCTCCCCATTAGTTGAGGTGTTGTTGTGAGGAAATGGTGTTGAGAGTGAATGATCATTGTAGGAAGTTGTTCACGGAAAGTTGGTCCTGTGTTTTTACTGCTGCACAGTGCAAACATGGTTTATTTGGTCTGCGGTCATCTTCCCCATGTCCTCTCTGAGTAAACATATCTTGCTAGATAAAGTGCAGCTCAGGGAGTAAGCATGCGGTGCATGCCATTAGTATGCGTGTGTATTTGTGTGTTGCTTAGACTAGTACAATGACTGTGTTTCCTGCCTTTTACTCAGAGACAAACCCTGCCCTGTGGATACACATGCTCAGATAGGCCTCAGGTTATTGCAACATTTGTCAGGGTGAGGTTCAAGGTGTGAGACAGGCATGGGTGCAGCTTCTGAGCGATTGCTTTTGTATGTCTGCTGTGTTGAGAAGGTCCAGGAGATGCTGTCAGACTGTTGTCTCCACTCCATATCACCTCGTACTTCTCACCTTGTCTAATCCTTTATTGACAGAAAGACAGGTACGTGTCTATTTAAAGGAGGCTACATCTACAGGCATTCTCTGTCGCTTATTCTGGGTAATTATCATAGTGGGAATAGTGTGTGCATGTGAGACTGTTTCTGCTCTGGATAAGAGACATTCCTTTGCTGTTGGGTGTGTCAGCTGTTGAGAGTAGCAGAAAGTTAAATCTCTAGGGATATAATAATAACATAATTATTATATTATTATTATTATTATTATTAGTCATCCTCCTCAAATATAATTTTCCACACGTGGCATCTACTAAGAAGTCACAGTATGCGGATACTTGGGAGTGTACCCGTCTGAGGACAAGGTTAATCAGTGACATGCGGTATGTATGGGACCATTGGTATATTTGTGTTACCCACATTCTCAAATCAGCTCAGAGCAATTACTTTGTGAGGGCTTCAGTCAGCACTTCCTAACCATGTGTTTAGTCTAACAGTGTGTGCAGTAGGGGATTTCAGAAATTGTTTCAGAATCCAGTGACTTACTGTAAAAACATAATGCAGCTGTTGTGAATGCTATTTGAGCTGATGCAGAAGCGTTTTTCTACCTACGTCTTCATTCTGGGGATTTATTCAGGCCGTAATATATTATTGTTCATCTTGGTGAATTCTGATAAATTAATCTGGAGCAGAAATAGTTTGATTCAGTGAAGTCGCTGTTTTGAAAAAATCAATTAGTATTGTGGGTCCTTTGGGATGTTGTTGAAGCTGTTGAGAGATTAGTAATGGGACTGTCCCCCCCACAAAGCTTTCACATGGTACATAGTGCTGCTATGTCACTCTAGATAAGTTTGAAGCAACTATGTGCCACAGGGGCCTATGACGGTTTACATTAAAAATACACCAGATGATTACACTGATCAGCTCCTCCAGTTGAAGTTGTGCTAATCAGTGAATATTTCATTTGGTCAACTCCAGCCCTCATCGCCTCATGGCTGTCCCTCTTCTAGTTTGCCATGGTCGATTCATCTTAATATAATTTAGATATACAGTCTATATTTCAAGCATGTACTTTGTTTGACCACTTCATGTTTGTTTCAGACATCCTGAGAGGTGCATATGGAGACGTAGAGGTTTAATGGGATGTTAAGCTTGATACATGGTGAAATATTTATTAGCTCACTGCACAC
The DNA here is from genome assembly GCF_021292245.1 of Micropterus dolomieu. Classification (NCBI taxonomy): domain Eukaryota; kingdom Metazoa; phylum Chordata; class Actinopteri; order Centrarchiformes; family Centrarchidae; genus Micropterus; species Micropterus dolomieu. The sequence goes on along the minus strand of NC_060162.1, from coordinate 8,601,276 downwards.
AATGTAGCTCCTACAAGAGAGTATTTTGTGATTTCACTTAATAATGGATGGATACCAAGTTTGGTTTTGTATGTGGAACTCAAACAGTTTTAGGAAGAAGGTAATTTACTTTTACTTATCACTTCTTTTGTCTCCAAAAAGAGGTGCAGTACACATATGAGACGTTGCTTGTTGTAGGTTCTCTAAGCGGCTCTTAGCTCTGTTGTGCTGTAGACTATGCGGCCCTGTTTTAGCTCAGCAAGTCAGAGCAATCAACATTTGAACTGCTGCTTCTCCAAGACTCCCTGCAATTGAAATTCAGGCTAATGTATAATTATTTCTCAGCTCATCTCCATTTGTCTCTGTTGAACATCTATGACCTAGTGTCACTCAGCCTCCTGAAGACAAATCTTCCACCCGCTGACTGACAGACAATGGGTCTTTTGACTTACAGAAACACTGCGTGTGTTCAGGTGATGGCAGTTTATCTCTTCTGGAAGTAGAAAAGAAATAAAGGGAATATGTCAGTCAGTGCAGTTATGTGCACTTAAGTCACCCGGTTACTGTCTGATTTTGTGCAGCAAGCTCATTTCTTAAATGTCATGCAAGCAATGAGGGATTAAGAGACTAACCTGATTTCTCAGCCATGCATGTGTTTTACCAGGTTTCCAACTGTGTTTTTTATAAGCAAACATGACAAACACTTCAGACCGGTAGTATCAGTGTGACAGCAATGGAGTGGAATGAAAAAATACATCCTTAAAACCAGAATAATCAAATCAAAAGTCAGACTGAAACAGAAAAACATCTAAATGGGTTGGTATTAATCGTTTAAGTTAAAAGGATATTTGTAAAATTCTGATACATGAACACAGTTATGGAAACCGTGTGCTCTTCTACAGTAGGGCCTGACTTCTCATCGCACATTCAATCCAATTGCTGTCTAGAAACAAAAACAGTTCTTCTGGGTTCAGCATGGTAAATCACCAGTACACTTAAATATGCAGTCTTAACTAAATTTGTGCCCTGGGACAGATGTGCCTACTGACCAGCTGCATGTAAACCCAGGAGTTACAATAAGCGTGTTACTGCGGTGCATATAAATATGTCCTCTGGTTTCCTGCTTTAACTTGATTTCTCCTAGTAACCTGGTTTCCTCTGGGCGTGTAAACGTAGCCTGTGTGACAGCTGATATTATATTTGCTACTGCAGTGCTACTTGGGGAAGGTGACACAAGGCACAGGTGGCTTTCGGAGAGATCAGAGCGCTGATGAATTTATGTCTGCGGATGAGGTTGATGCAGGGAGGCAGTATTTGAAGTAGATCTGTCAAACCTCTCTTAAGCAGCATTTTCTTTCATTAACATTGGGCACTTTAACAGAGTTGGTATATAGTGGTAATATTTAAACAGATATTAAAACACCTTCCCCCATAGCTTCCGCTTCCTTTCCCTTCCTAGCACCATAAACTGCATTTGATGTGGGAGAGGGAGAGTCACGGAAAGAGGGGTTGCATAAGAGGCTCAGAGGAGTGGCCGGAGACTGAGGTCAGTAGATCAGATCATGTGATCCGATGAGTCAGGGCGGGGTCCAACTAAGGCTTTTCTTGGCAGGCTTGGAGACACTGAAGATTATAATACTTTAAAGGGGAGATTAACCATTGACTAGAAAGAGTTTCTAGTGAAAGACATGCATATTATTCCATGATGTATAGTAATAAATGTTGTTTAAAGTAACCAGGGTTGTTTTGTTATTAAGCTATGCTCAAAGATCATATAATGCTGTCCAGTACAGAGGGTTTATTTTCTGCTTAGTCGAGGGAAATAACCCAAATGGTAATAATTACACACTGGTTTGTTTAGACCAGAATGAGGTCATCTTTACTCTGTGGGAACTACAGTATGGTCCTTAGGCATTATCCTAATGACAGCCTTGAAAGCTGCACATATAGTGCTAGCTTCCATTAGCTTCTCACCTATTTCTCGGTCTTGTGCTTGCTCTTCAAACTGTCTAAGAGCTTGGCATACCAAACTTTTTTACCGCTAGGCAGTTCAGCATTTGGAGTTAAACACAAAGGGAAATGTTGAAGAACCAGTCAGCCGAGCGCCTATAGGACTGTGGTAGGTTGGCAGCAGCTTCGTTGTCTTCATTCTTCTCTCAGAGCTGCTGAGAACTCCGAGCTGAGCAGAGTGAAATCATTCTGAACCAGAGTTAATGGGGAATTTCAGAGGTAGGCTCACATCACAGTTTTTCTTTGCTTAATGGTGCCTTCAATAGGGTTTGCTTTCCTTTTTGTATGTTGGTTTTTCTGTGGTTCTATTTCCTACAGTCTGCTTATTGTGCACTTTCCTACAGTGAGGTTTAGGCTGCTGAGAAATATTCATTTGGGCAGATTATAAACACAGATTTTGGTCAAGGCGTGAGGATATTTGTTTTTTTTCACTAGTAAGTCCTTTTCGATTGAAGGGCGTTTTATCAAATAGTGAAGGGTTACAGAAAGACTTGATAAGGCACATTTTATACTTAATCGAGAATCGAGAGAGAGAGAGAGAGAGAGAGAAACTTCTGTCTGTGTTGTTCTCCTCTCTGTCTGTGCAGACGTCAGTGAGGAGTTCTGCCAAATTCAGACAGTTTTCCCCATTTCCTGTTGCTGTGTTTTCTGGGAATCAAGTGCCATGTCCTTGATTCAAAGGCTGTGGTGGAGGTGGGCGGTATGTTGCAACACTATGAATGAGCAGGAGAGGAATTTGGGAGACTGACAGGGGGGACACATGGAAGGTCCTGTGTGGACTCACATACTTGGTAAAGTAGTAAAACCATGTCTGTCATTTGGGTTATGGCTTGGTTCAGCTCAGACACCTTGAAATGCTCACGCTGCCTTGGTGACAGACTCCCAGAATACCTCAGGGTCACACTTCGTCCAAATGTCTGAGGGACCTCCCACGTACTTAGTCCTCCCCCGGGCTAATTCCTCATCCCTGGCCAAAAACCTTTATGTTCTCACTGTAAACAACCCAACCAGCTCACACAAACTGGCTGTCAGCCTGAGCTAAATTATTCCTTACTCGTGTGTGTCTGTGTGCGCACGCGGATTCGAGTTAATGAGTGCTTTTACATGGCATGACAACTTAAACATATTTCAAATGATGTCTTTCAGCATGAATTTGACTAATACAGCAAAAGCTATGGTATATCAGATCTTCCAATCGGCCTCAGGCTGCTATTATGGATTATGAATGTAATAGACATAGAGGGAATATTCCGTTGCTAGCGGCAGGGCTATTTTGTAAATGACCATATGGTTATTTAATGGTGATTTTAGTAGCGGATATTACTCTACATATTCATATGTAAAGATGTCGGCACACGTGTCTGGTTTAGTAAAGTAAAACATGCAGGTCAAGATAGATCTGTGTTGGAACAAACAGCAGGAATATGTCTTTGTACTTGAATCTTGGAGATGACAGCGGCAGTGGATCTCTAAGGCAGTAAAAGTCATAGCAAAATCCCCGTTTCCCTAAAGTCACATACCTCCCCGTGTTATTAGATCCAATGCTTTTGTCTGCGGCTGCAGCCCTGAGCTGTGCCATCGCAGCCTTTAGCTGCCCTGTCGGGCTCAACAGGCTCCTTCTAGTAAATATGGATCCACCTTGAGCAGCGTTCCCCAGACACTCTCCCCGTCAACAGATATAATAAGACCATAACTATTCTTTCTACTTTCTCATTTCAATCCTGGACAAGAGGCCAGAGAGAGAAGGAGACAGGAACACCTTATCTCTTCTATCTGCTGACTTGTTTTTTGTTTTGTTTTTTCCAAAGGCCTGGCCTCGCTGATCTCCTTCAACTTCTCCACTGCATCTTATACACACGTATTATATTCACCTGTGCGCGCACATGCTTGGTATTTTAGTCATTGTATTGCACGAGATTTGAATTTCCATTGTTTTGTGTCTTCATTGGAGTCGTTGGATGTTGTTCTGTTTGTGTTGTATTTTCTTTTTTATGTGACTGTAATGCACACACACACATCATTATTTAACTCATGTTAAGGCCATCTGGCACTGATTTGCACTGTCGTAGACGTGAAGCATCGACAGTCTTTTTCCCTTTGGGCCATATGGCATGTGTGGGTGTGTGTTTGTGTATTGCTGGTGGTGGCGTGTGACCATTGATAGTCACTTCTTCAGCATCACTCGCCTGTGCATATCGGGGAGTGGTCGACTCAAGTGTGTATTTATGACTGTAGTGTATTTGCACATACATACACAGTGTGATATGTATGTACAAGATTGTGTGGGGTTTTTTGTATTTGTTTTTTTTTTCTCTTTCAGATGAGTGCCTGTGCTGAACAGTTCTGTGTGTGTGTTTGTCCATACAGGAGGAATGCCAGCTCCTGAGCAGAGCCCAGTGACGGAGGAGGGGCTTCTGCTGACCATCCGCAACAGTTCAACTGGCCGCAACATGGAAGCTGACAACACCGCCAACAACATACTGGCCTCTGTCAAAGAACAGGTAGCGTGTTTCTTCCGTTTATGCTGCGCTAAGCCATTGATTCATGTTACATCTCTCATATTATGGCACTGTTAAAGCTTTTATGAACCATTTATGTACTGTGACATTTATAGAATGCTAAATTGTCTGGTTACTCACATATTGTACTCAAAAGAAATCCAGTATGTGGACATTTTTTGTCTTGCACATTTGTGTCACACACCCTGTTGTCACTGTAATCATATAACTCACCTCTGTGCCACCGAGCCCAAAAGAGAAAGTTGTCATTTCTTTGCGTGTGGGATGATGAAAAGATTTTTGTTTATAGCAGAGCTGTGGTCGGCGTGGACTTCATTTATTTTTTGTCTTGTGGAAAAATTGCATTGGAGTGAGCTTGACTAGGAGCTACTGATTCTTTATTGCCTGCAGCCATGTCCTGGCTTGCATCAATGGACAACCAGGAAGATCGTCTCTAGCAGAGTTTGTGTGCCTGTGGAGGGACATGCCCTCTGACTCACTCACTCAATCTATGCCTGCCTCTCTGTGATTCATCCACACTCCCTTCTGTCACACACACACACAATCCCCTTTCCTCTGTGGCTTTGCTCCAACCCACCATATTCCTGGGAATCCAGCACAGGGCAAACAGGGCTAAAGAGATTTTGCTCATTATTAATGTTAATTCCCTCTGTTATATCTCACGTATCTTTCTTTTTCCCGAGTGACACTTTAGTTGAGCTACAGTTAAATTAATTGAATGTGTTCCCTGGTATTTATTATCAAATAGAAAGTCCCATTTAGAGTTGCTGCAGGAAAGTGTGTATTGTTTACACGAGGAAGGAAGGAGGGAGGGAGGGAGCACCTGTCGATGTCACCTCCTTCCCTACAGTATTCCTCAGTGGCTGGTCCGGTTAGAGCAGATACCAGTGCAGGCAAGCAGGAAGAGCAAGTAGCCTGCCTGAGCTGTTGCTGCGTGCCTCAGAGGGGATTCCTGCTAAAGAGTGAAGACTGTAAAATGATCGTTCTCCTCAGTATTTAACAGAGTTGGAGAGGCAAATCAGAGGGTGAGTGAGAGTGAAAAGATGGAGGTCAGAGACTGGCTGGTGTGTGAGTGTCGTTCCCCCCCCCCCGTGCTTTTGCGTGAGGCTTTCCTGTGATTGTTGAGAGGCAGACCTTCGAGGGATCCTGCCGTCGATGTAAACATGCAAGTCTGCTGTGCTGTAGCTATGGTCTCGGTTAGGGCTGGGGTTTAGGATTACTGGGTGTTTGGTAAGTGTTTACTCTACTGGCTCTACTGTCTTTTATTTATTTAGTTTTGGTCTTCTTTGCCTTTCCATTGGCTGGTTTCCCTTCCTTCACTTGTCTTATTCACTCCTTGTATTCCTTAGTTTTTCTTTCTCTTTTTCCAAACTTCTGTTTCTGTCACTGCACGAGTTACAGCTGCACTGCCTTTGCCCAAATGCCCAAACAAGGAGAGATTCACCAACATATTATGATCGCATTCTCTCTATGTGTTCATTTGTCTTCCCTCTTTCTTCCAATCTGACTGCTAACAAGCCCCAGTCTTTTTGGTGTTAATTTGGTTCTGTCGTGCTGCTGTTCCTGGTTATTAGAGTCCTGCCTTTGCTCCGTGCCTACTTAATAGCACTGATCCACCATCTGGATGACACATCCATAATGGTTTATTACAGACCCCATTTAAGTGTTTAAATGTCAATGTTTTTCTTGCTACCCATTTCCACTTGCTTTGAAGAACCACACATGCAATTTGTCAAGCCTGGCTCATCCACAAAATCTACAACTGTTAAGAATTAACTTTACAAATTTCTCCTTTTCAGTATTTATTATCTTATTAAAATGTAATTTAACCGAAGGGGTTCTTTCGAGGATTATCTAAGACCTAGTTTTTTGTTTTTCGTCTTTTAAAAAAAAATCTGTTTCATCTAAAGTGTAATTGAAGCAGTGGGAGGCTGTGGCACTCATCCTGACAGACTCTTTTAATTCAGCAATCGCAATGCTCTTGTGTGTCTTGTCTATATAGTTCCATATTATCTAGCAAAAAGACCACTTGCAGTACATACTTAAAATCTGAATTTAAAGTATGTTAAAAATGTCCTTTTAGAAGAGTGTTTTCTTTATTCTATATATATCTTATATCTGTAAAAACTGAAAATGATGAGCCTTTTTGGGGGATGCTGATTCTTCACTGAAAGTATAATTGATTTAATGGCATCTGACGTGGATGTCAGATACCGCTTCACTGCATGCCAGATGCTGCCTCAATATAATGGCATGATAACAGTATGTTACAGCGCTAAATGTGACAGTGTTTTCTTTTGCCTCATTTATTCAGAGAAAATGTATCTTCTTTGCTGCATATCCGGTTTCTTTCTGCTTCTCGACTCAAAAAAAAGGGCAGGGTTATAATCCTGAATTATCCAAGGAAATCACTTTACAATAACATGGGCATGCTTTGTTCACTTATTCTCATGTGTGTTGATAGCCACATGTAATCAAGTGGCTTTTAACGACTTGGCTATCAGTTTTACAACAGTTTAATGAATACAGTGGTTGACTGCATTTGGTCTAAGCTAACACTGTGTGCATTTGCATGCATATAAAAATATACCATATCATCACCTGATTAGGAGAACTCTCTACAGTGCAAGCTTGTAAACAATGCAGGATTTTAAATATTTTTTAAATTGGCTCTGCAAATGTTTTTATCGGGAAGGAAATGCATTCAGTACAGTCAATTTGTTCGCAAACTCACAAATAAAATAATAAAAGTTTAACTCCTCTTGGGTAGTAGCTATCTGCAACAAAGAAAGTACATTACTACCGCTAAGGGAATATTATTTATTTGTGAAAGCAGTTCTGGCATTTCTATTCAGGTGTTCTTATGCACACATTTAAATGCACATACTGTAGCATATGGATGAAAACCTTTTATAGGCTAGATGTTGGAGTATTCTGGCAGTAGCACCTGGAGCCATATTCAACAGCCTTTTGAGATCAAGCCAAATCTGATTTTGAAACAAGTATACAGGAGGTTGTCTAGTAAGGGAGCCTGTGGTAACAAGTGAGCAGGCATCAGTGAGTGTGAGGTCAGGTCTTTAAAGAGTATTGATCACTCTGCCCTCATCTCTGCTTACTATCTCATCTCCCAGGAGAGCAGTAGCTGCAGGAACGTTGAGCTCTTTAGTTGCATCAACTTTGATTTCGCCCTCACCAAGAACTCCTTAATGTATACACGTCTTCAATTGGTTGTTAGTATGCCTATTTTAGTTATGTTAGTGTTTCAGCATCAGTAGGCTGGGGGATCGGAAAGAGTGGGAGGGATGGTAGGTGATGACGTGGCTTGTGCCTTCCTGACAGCTTGCACGTTGTTTGACGGTAAACCTGCTATGTATAGTTTGCATTAAGGGTTATTATTAACTTGAAATGTCAGGGCATATTGTAAACACAGCACATTTGCAGCCATAAATGACTCTGCATATAAAGCAGATAAAACTCCATGAGCAGGTTTTTTTGTGCTAATGTCAGAGATGAACAGTTTTTATCCAGAGTTATGAAAGAAGGGGGGTTTTTTTCTCAACAGCCGCACATTTCCCACATTTGGTAGCAAGTGTGTATATATTTGTATTTGTGTTTGTTTTACACAAAGGGTCTTGATCAGAAGTCCTGTGCAAATTCAGTGGCTTTTATTTGGCAGGTACTTTAGATGTGTTTACAGCTAAAAGAGCTTCAGAGCAGAGGAGGGAGTTGATTTAATTCTTTATCCTTTTGTGTTGTGGAGAGCTTTTCCTTTAAACATTAATGTATTTTTGTGGTCAAATTAGTCCTTGCAATTTAAAGCGTGGCTGAGCAGATCATTTCTGGTATCAAGATTGCGGTTTCTTGCCCTTGGAAACGCTGTGTTTTGGTGTGCTCCTCTTCCTGCCCCATTATGAGTCTTTACTCTCAGAGTAATGCTGTTATTAGCTGTGCCTGGACATGCCTATATGTACCGCACAACTGGCAAAAAGGGCCTCTTAGGCGCGCCGCACGATGGTGTTTCAACACACCGCCTCCCAGAAAACACCACAGTGGAATTTTCCCACTTTGTCCATTACACATGAAAAATCTGTCTGCCTCCTGCTTCTCCCTTGCAAACTGGAATTACACTCTGTGACCCGGTTTCCATCCAAATCAGGCACAGACAGGCTCCAGCGTTCTATGCAAAGGTCCATGAGCTGACCTTGCTTTGAGTGCTACAACTCCAGCACCCTCTTAAAGGCTTGATGAGCTAGCTGAAATATTACCCACTTGAGATATAGATACAAGCCTCTATCATGTTTTAATGAAGCCACAGTCGTCTTTGTCCAAGTGGCCCAGCTTAAGGAGTTAATAGTTGGGGTCAGGGCAAAGCTGCAAGGCAGTGTTTTTGCCATTATGCATTTCCATGCTATAAGCTCCGCAGAAAGGTTGAATTCTCTCTGCAGGCGATAGTGTCTATTCCACCTCCCATAGGCGAAATAAGGACGCTAATTACAATCGACTAGTGATTTTCTCCACTCCTCAGGGTCTTATCTGCCTTTCCTCTCCCCAGTGCTGCCGCTGTGACACAGGCAAGGAGAAATCTAGAGGCATAAGCATTCTGGCCTCGATTATAGTCATAAAAATGGAAGTCTGGCTCCGAGCAATTACCCCATAGGGGAGCAGAACAAGTATGAGAGGGAAAGAGTGAGACAGATTCAGGGGTGGGATACAGGTGAAGGAGAGTGCTCAGATATACAGAGGAAAGACAAAACGCTCAGATACAGAGGGAGGGTGCAGAGGGTGGTAAGTAAAGGGAAACAGACAAAAGTGAGAGTGTGAGCATGATGGAGAGGCAGAGTCAGACAGGCTGTCACCTGTGAATGGTTCTGCAAAGCGCTGTGGCAGGAGGCTGTCGACGCAGAGGAAAACAGAAAAGAAGGAAAAGAGGAAGAGGAGATAATCTGCTCCCAATGTGACATGATGTCAAAGGAGTGGCGTGTGCTTCTGGCCCGGCACGGCGCTGTCGTTTTGAACCCAGCCCCAGGAGATCTCCCTGCAACTAGCCTGTTGATACTCATCACCATCACTGTCATCATCATCATTATCGCTATAATCATTGCCACCGTCAACAACACACACAGAGGACCCGGTCATTGGGAAACGAGTTTGTACTGAGGAAGGTGGAAGTGCGGTAAATACTGCTGGGACTGTCCTTGGAATGGCATATGTCCACCAAGGAAGTTTAGGAAGTTGGCTGAGTCACCAGTGTATCATCCTCTGCCCGAACACCGCTCAGTTTCTCTAAATGACTGATGCTGAGGTAATCGCACAAGTCACTGCGGTCTTTGTTTACTACAGCAACCTCCAGATTGACAGTCCCTAGATTGCTTAGTCTCCTCATTTTGGCCTGGAGCAATGTTCTTTTTTGTCTGACAGAATGCTATTGATCTCTCGGTGGAATAGTATGTTCACAAGTCTACATGAATTGTACTGGCTGTGTGATTGCACAGCCGCAGCATTTTTGTGTTTTTTTTGTTCCAATTGAGGACATACAGATTGCCTTTGTGGACTACCCTCATTTACTACCACTATACCTTGCCATTATTCTCAACAGCATCACATAAGAGTTTTTGTTGAGGTTCTACAGCTTGGAGCTGCACAGACCAACATCAGGTCTGGTACATAAAGATATATTAAAAATACCTGGTGGATGAACAGGAAAAAATGTTTTAAAATGTTAAGAAAGACTTTTGTAATTTGCAGCTGTAAATCCTGTTTTTTGAATCCAAATTTACGCACATGCTAGAAGCAGAAATGATAAGATGACGCTGTTACTTTAGACTTTAGAAGCTTGTTCCAACAGTACAGTGGGTACGGAAAGTATTCAGACCCCTTTACATTTTTCACTCTTTGTTTCATTGCAGCCATTTTCCAAAAATCAAGAGTTCATTTTATTTCTCATTAATGTACACTCAGCACCCCATCTTCACAGAAAAAAACAGATGTTGAAATTTTTGCAAATTTATTAAAAAAGAACAACTGAAATATCACATGGTCCTAAGTATTCAGACCCTTTGCTGTGACACTCATATTTAACTCTCATGCTGTACATTTCTTCTGATCCTCCTTGAGATGGTTCTACACCTTCATTTGAGTCCAGCTGTGTTTGATTATACTGATTGGACTTGATTAGGAAAGCCACACACCTGTCTATATAAGACCTTACAGCTCACAATGCATGTCAGAGCAAATGAGAATCATGAGGTCAAAGGAACTGCCTGAAGAGCTCAGAGACAGAATTGTGGCAAGGCACAGATCTGGCCATGGGCACTGCAGTCCTCTACCATTCGGGGCTTTATGGCAGAGTGGCCCGACGGAAGCCTCTCCTCAGTGCAAGACACATGAAAGCCCGCATAGAGTTTGCCAAAAAACACATGAAGGACTTCCAGACTATGAGAAATAAGATTCTCTGGTCTGATGAGACCAAGATTGAACTTTTTGGCGTTAATTCTAAGCGGTATGTGTGGAGAAAACCAGGCACTGCTCATCACCTGCCCAGTACAATCCCAACAGTGAAACATGGTGGTGGCAGCATCATGCTATGGGGGTGTTTTTCAGCTGCAGGGACAGGACGACTGGTTGCAATTGAAGGAAAGATGAATGCGGCCAAGTACAGAGATCTCCTGGAAGAAAACCTCATCCAGAGTGCTCAGGACCTCAGACTGGGCTGAAGGTTCACCTTCCAACAAGACAATGACCCTAAGCACACAGCTAAAATAACACAGGAGTGGCTTTGGAACAACTCTGTGACCATTCTTGACTGGCCCAGCCAGAGCCCTGACCTAAACCCAATTGAGCATCTCTGGAGAAACCTGAAAATGGCTGTCCACCAACGTTCACCATCCAACCTGACGGAACTGGAGAGGATCTGCAAGGAGGAATGGCAAAGGATACCCAAATCCAGATGTGAAAAACTTGTTGCATCATTCCCAAGAAGACTCATGGCTCTACTAGCTCAAAAGGGTGCTTCTACTCAATACTGAGCAAAGGGTCTGAATACTTTTAATAAATTTGCTAAAATTTCTACATTGTTTTTTTCTGTGAAGATGGGGTGCTGAGTGTACATTACTGAGAAATAAAATGAACTCTTTTGATTTTTGGAAAATGGCTGCAATGAAACAAAGAGTGAAAAATGTAAAGGGGTGTGAATACTTTCCGTACCCACTGTATGTCACAGACATGGCCACACAGATATTGCTGGTTCCACTTGAATTAGTAATGGTGCGAGAATTGTGCTTTTAAAGCGTAATTATGTGTGTCACACTGGGAATGCTAATGAGGCACAAATGCAAAGACATTTCCTTTTTGGTGGTTTAAAAAAAAAAATCAGTAACTTTTAGATGACTTAGTACTTGTAAATGAGGCAAGGCTGCCAAAGTGGATGAACAAATAAATGGGAAATTCCTCACAACCAAAAGAATTTGTGGGGGAAAAAAAGAAATATCGCCTGGAACCACATTTTAAAATGATTGTTGGATCTGTTCATGAGCACTGACAGGGTTTTTCTTTCACTCTCCCCCTCGTACAGTCTACCCTCTATGTCTTTGTTATTGACAGTCTTTCTTTTGTTGTCAATCTCTTGTGTGGCAAGCAATGGCTGCTGCACTTGCTGCCGCAGATGACAGCTCCTTTTAATAGCATTCACCACACAAATGACAGTTTCTTTAATGACATTTTAATTATCAAGTCAAATTGTAACTTCCTTTTCATGTTCAAATATACGGAAGACGATGTTCTCAAGGATCTTACTCATCTGTGTCAGCAGCAAGTTTTATCTGAAATGCCACAAATATAAAATGTACTTTTGGAGTGATGCGTAGTTGAAGGACGTTTTTAATAGGGCATAGCAACTAACATATTGACATAATGCACGTCTTCCACGGAATAATCTGCGGGCTCCAGATAACGTCTCAATTGTCGTGTTTGTTGAGGCAACGTTTTAAGCTCCAATTTGGTGTCGGAGATCATCCTTATGAAATCCTCTATAGAAATTGTTTTTTAGTCGGGCCGCTACCAGTTTGTTTTAGTTTTTTAGCTTATTCTCTATAGGATTTCTTAAAAATACCTCGAATAGGGTTTTCATTGTTAGATGACAAAGATACCACAGCCAAGGAACAATGGATTATATTGTATTTTGCTGGCTATTAGGGCAGTTTGCAATTGTAGCCATTACTATGAACCTTGCTTACAGTGATGATATAAGAAATAATTTTACCTTGAAGTTAGAGAGAGGAGTTGTTTTGTTTTTTTTTTACAATACAACACAAGTGGTCAAACATCTGTATTGTGTTCATGTTGCCAAAATCATAAGCAGCAAAGGTCTACTGGTACAACATAAAGCTTGACCTTGTACAACCGAAGTGTCAATTTGCTCTGGGTAGAAGAAAAATCATTTTAGCAGCTCTGGAAGTGTGCTGCTATGCTATGCTGGTAATGCTGCATTAGAAATCCTGGCAGAAATGATGTCTATTGTAAACTTGCTTTTCCATTATCTGAGAGTGAGTGATGTTTCACATTTTTATTTGTGGCCTCTTGTCACAGTATCAGCTTCGACAGTATAAAAGCTCTGGCGCAGCTGTGGGTGATAAAGCAATTTTCTCCCTCAGATTCACCTATAGCTATGCCTGCAGCTGTACAGTCTATTACCTCAGCAAGCCACTTTACTGTATTTTTAAATGCCTTTCTTACCGACGTGGTTATTATAATTCTGCTATGGTGGCTTGACGCTGCAGCCAGTTTCCTCAAACCTTAGTATTTTAACAAGGTGACTTTTGGCAGTTTTTAAAGTAATTGCACTGCGTGGTTCCTTCATGTCTGGTCACACAGCCTGTTCTGGGGCCTGTTCTCTTCTTTCACACCTTGGGTCTGCTTTTCTGTCGCTGCTGCTGCAGAAATCCTTTAACCTCTGCTGTCATTCTCCCACTGCGCAGCATTGTCGGGCTCTCGTTGGAATGGGTCTGCCACACTGCAGTGAGGATGCAAAGCTGTCAGGCCTCATTGCCACTTAATGAACAAACATTTTTCTGGTGGATTTCTCGTCTTTGGTTAACAGGAAATGCCATCTGCACTAGTTATACAAAATTAATCTGAACATGCAGAACTGCTTCTTTCCACGCCCAGGCCCAAATTACAGCACTTTAACAAGTAACAAGAACTATTGGGGATAAGATCTCCAGTTTTAATTAATAATGGGATTTGAATGCTCACTACCGAGGATTAGGCAGAGATTTCTCTGATGTATACCTCAAAATTATTATTGTCATATAAAGGAAGGTGCTGAGTTACCAATAATATGTATGTGCAACCTCACTAGCTACAGATGAATAATGTGTGTAACATGTGTTTAGAACATACAAATAGACAGCTGTAAGCAAATGGAGTGAATGAACAAGGTGTCGATGTTATAATACTATAAATTTAAGCTGACCATCGATGTTCTCCATAAGGGAATGAAGAAGAATGAATTTTGCAATTTCTGAATGTTTGATACCAAGAACATTTGTTTGGAAAATGACTTAAAGACAAAGTTGTAGACGACTGCAATTCCAATCGTAAAATTTCATTTTGACTTGAGAGAAAAATCCCTTAATCGAGCTTGACATTCATGCACCCAAACCTGCCCAACAAAGCATTAGATATGCATTAAAATGTATTGAATAATGTATTCAAGTTCCCCAGAATTTAAAGTTGTAAGCAGAAATAAATGGCAAGGTATAATGCAGGGTACAGTATATGCTGACACGTGTTAACATTTTTTGTAGTTGTCCAATTGAGTGAAGTTTTGAGGGAGGGAAACAAAACTTTGAGAGTGTGCTGGTTGACCAATTAGTGTGCAAAAGATGTTTGAAACTCACGTAGTACAGAGAGACTTTTCATTCCATCACAGACAATCTGTCCTCTCTCGGTTGAAGAGCTCGGCTTGATTGGCAACTTTGTGTTTACCACAGAGTCAGCAGCCTCTTTTGGAGGGTTTCTATTTTTTGAAAAGTTTTATTGCAGGGCAAGAAATCCATCTTGTAGAACAACGAACTTAAATAAGGAACATCCTTAATATGTTGTTTCTGGTAAATGTATTCATGATTGCTAGATTATGCCAAAATAGTACCTCTGTGCTGAATTCAAGTATTCTGTGATTTACTTATGGCACATGGTAGTGCAGTGGTGTAGTAGTAAAGTGCATGTGTAAGTCAGTGAATGCTAATATAGCTGTATGACATTTGGGTTTTATATGTCCGTAAGCTTCTCCTATCTATGCTGCCCTACAGTCTATGTGCTGAACCAGCAGTAAGCATAAGCCACTTCAGGCATTTTCAGATGGACCTTGTATTGTCAGCATCCATAAAGATGACAAGGGTGCCTCTATACTGGGAGTGTGGTCTGCTGCCTTGTGTCATCTGTTTCTTTAGGGCCCGTCTGAGGACACAAGGGAGCAGGATCTGATTCAGCTTGTGGACTACGGCAGATCAGGCCAACCAGGCTCATTGTAATGTCAAATAAAGGCGTTAGAGACCTTGTTGGTACAAGAAAGCCAGCCACCCATTGTCTCTGACCTGTCTTTCCACACAAAGCCTGGTACAGAACAAGGCTGGGCCCACTTCCGTTAAATAAGCATAGGCCTTGTTTAATGGTCATTACTGCTGTGCTCCATTTGAATTGGTGGATTGCTAAGCTGAATAGATGCATCTCATTCTGTGTAGAGGCCGAGCAAGGAAAATGCAATGAATTACACAGAGTAGTGAGTACTCTCTCTCCATGGCTAATATGAGCCCCACTTACAAGAGTGATCCTTGTCCCTGTTTCCTAAGACCAGGTCCCATTTTGGCACACAGCCCTGTGTTATCACAAGTATGTTGGATCCATTTATATTAGAATCAGAAGGCAGGTTTTCAGATACAAGGCTCAAATACAGTTTTATTTGGTATTTTGGTGCCTAACAACAAACCTATAAGACACTATTTAAACATTTTAAAACAAGTAAGTTAGAAGTATAAATAAAAACTTGACAATAAAAACATAAAGGTATGTACAGTATATCTGTATTTACAATGAAATAGCTGTACAGTTTGTGCAAAGTACTGACTAAGGAATGTGCAAAAATTCACAACATGTTGTATAAAGAATACATGCAATGTACAGGGGAAATAGTCCAAGAGATGTGCGTAATGTAATGCATTATCAATATAGTCTTAATGAGTCATGCAGAATAAGGAAGGTCTAGAGAAATGTGTGTGGGAGAAAGAAAGCTTTTATAGAGCTTTTTTTCCCCCCAAGGAAAGCTTGGGGATGTGATAGTAAAGAGGCATGGCAGTAATCCTCAAAGCTACCTGAGAGGTCAGTAAACTCATCATGACAGAAAGAGTGAATTGTTGTTTCATGGCTGGCCACAGGATCGCAGAGAACATGTCTTGTCAGCCTCAGCCATCCTCACTGATGGAAATTGTGCTCCAGTAATAAAAAAATAAATAAAAAAAACTTTACAAATATACATAATTGTATATAACAAAAAACAATATGGCAGACATGATAATTCTAAAACGGAGAGCAGGGCTGCAACCAATTTTTCAAGCGATAGAAAAGACCTAGAGGACAGTGCCCCACGCAGAAAGCTTTGGACTGCCTCCATGCCTCTCCATAGTAAAGAAACAGCAGGGTTGGGGCGGGCGGGCAGGCAGGATGCCCGCCTGGTACAGGCTTGGAGCAGCTCTGAATATCAGTAGTGACAGAGGCCTCTCTGCCTTATGGCTGCAACAGATGTCTCGCTCTGCTGTGCTTGATCAAGATCACAAACCATCTAATCGGCAGGCTTGAAGGCCAGCCTCTCTTCGTGTGAAGAATGAAGAGAGTCATAGCTGTTTTTATTTCTCTCCTGCCTGCATGTACCACTGTATTATAAGTGCAACCTAAGATGAAGTTGCTGGACTTGAGAAGGTGACACGCTGCCAAGCAAAACAATTGGATAATCAGCTTAAAGGAAAGAAGGCACAGAAATTAGTTACATTTGCAGGAGCAGTAGACAGTAAACAAAACGGTTTGCTCCGTCTCTCTCCATATGTTTAATCTTTTTTCCATAAGCAGCTGCTACATATTCAGACATGACATGACACGCATGTAAGCTTTACACATAGAAGATGAATTTTAGCTTTTTAATGTATGCACGGGTGTTTACGGGGCATATGTATGATGTGTATTTAGTCCAATATATACTCATCTGTATTTCGAGATCAGAGACTGGCCTAGTGCTCCCAAATAACTAGTAGGAGTGAACTGTATTTTAATATTTGAATGTTCACATTTTCTCTCTCTCTCCTGCCGTGTGTGTGTGTGTGTGTGTGTGTGTG
>NC_060162.1:8512574-8584368 GCF_021292245.1 Micropterus dolomieu | reverse complement strand
TTGGCGTTAATTCTAAGCGGTATGTGTGGAGAAAACCAGGCACTGCTCATCACCTGTCCAATACAGTCCCAACAGTGAAACATGGTGGTGGCAGCATCATGCTATGGGGGTGTTTTTCAGCTGTAGGGACAGGATGACTGGTTGCAACTGAAGGAAAGATGAACGCGGCCAAGTACAGAGATATCCTGGAAGAAAACCTCATCTTTCCATACCCACTGTAAAAGGCAGTCTGAAACTCCAGCTCCCCCTTTGGCAGATGACTCAGCAGCAGCAGCATGTGGAGAAACAATGGACAGGTATAAATCACTAAACAATTCTTCTCAAATGAATACTAATATTAACCAAAATGCATGCACTCAAGATTGGAAATTAGCATAATTTGCGATAACAATAAATATCTAAAGAAAATGTGTTTGTGGTTTACTTAATAATAAAATAAAACCATTACCGCCACTTTAGGTGTTGGCAGTTGATAAGAGCGTCACACACTCCCCCTCCTCTGGCGACTCGCTGGGACAGTGGGAAAGGTAGTCAGCCGTAGCATTCTGCTTGCCAGCGATGTGATGTACTTATGAGGTTGCATGGCCAGGTACCAACGGGTTATTCGGCTGTTTGTGTCCTTCATCCTGCCCAGCCACTTCAGTGCTTTATGGTCCACCCCAAGGGTAAATTCCCTCCCCAAGAGGTAATATTTGAGAGTCCAAAGCCCATTTGATTGCTAGACATTCCTTCTCCACTGTGGAATAACACACCTTCCTTGGGTACAGTTTTCTACTCACATACGCCACTGACAGGACCCTTCTGGGCCTTGAAGGAGCACAGCACCACGCCTGCGGTCTGAAGCGTAAGTCTGCAGAATGAATGGTTCTTTAAAGTCCGGGCAGTACAATACAAGATCACTTCTCAGAGCATTAACTGTCCTGCAGCATGGAGAAACTTGAAGACAACTTTAAGGTGTTTCAGATGTTCTTTTGTTACCATAAACGACAATGTCATCCAGGTATGCCAAGGCAAAATCTGACTTGCCACCCAGAACTCTATCAACATGCCTCTGGAAAGTATCAGGGGCCCCATGCAACCCAAAAGACATAACTGTAAAATGATAGTCCCCAGGGGGTTTTGAAGGCTGTTAACTCCTGGCATGACTATGCTAACGGGACCTGCCAGTAGCCTTTACACAGATCAATGGTAGCAAGGTACTTTGCCTTACCTAAGTGTTCAATCAAGTCATCAATGCGGGGTGTTGGGTAGGAGTCAAATTTGGAAATGGCATTCAGATATCTGAAATTGATGCAAAACCTGATTTGGACCTTTTTAGGCACCAAGACAACAGGCTTGCACCACTCACTTTTTGAGGGCTTGAATGATTCCAAGAGACGGCATCAGAGCAACTTCCTTTTCCAGTGGGCCAAGCAGGCATTCAGGAATCCTGTAACTCAAATGTCTAACAGGGGCATCTTTCTTCAACACAATGTCATGCTCTACCAGTGTTGTATGACCAGGGTTTTCCTGAAAAACCTCTGGTATAAAAGGAGACCTCACCTGTAACTGCTGCACTGGAAAATACTGCTCTTCCACCTCCTCCCACTGCCACCACCATATATGACGGAAAGGCAAGAGCAGTCATCCCACCCGGATTCGAACCCGGGTCAAACATGCAACTTGACTGCAACACAAAAGAGCCAGGCTCATTGGTATGGCAGTCACAACTCACACTGAATCACAGTGACGGTGGTCCGTCACACTGCCCTCCCCTTTGGGAGACGCCCCATTGCGCCTCACGCATACAGGCATCCATCACAGCTGCCACCAATTGTACTTCTCCCATCTCAGAGTGCCCCCACCCACTAGTGCTTCACCCATCTCTGGGGTCCCTCACACACACACAGGGGTCCACCATTCCTGGGGGTCCCTCATACGCATCACACACTGGGTTTGCCTCCGTCAATTTCACGGCAAGCCATGTCACTTCTGACATCATATGTACCAAAAACCAGGCTCTTTGGCATGCGGTCAAGTTGCAATTTGGTACCCCATAGACCTGGGTTCAAATCTGGGTGGGGTGACTGCTCTTGCCTTTATGTCACAGACACGTTGTAGTTTTACGTGGTGGTTGACTGCAGGACTATTTCTTGGCTGGGCGCCAAACTTCCTGGACTTCTAACCATCTCCTAGCTGGAGCTTTAATTTTAATACACAGATGGGAGCTGGTATCAGTCTTCTTACTACCGCTTATGTAACATATCATAGTAATAGCAGTGTGAAATAGATCTAGTGCTAGCATCCTGTGGGGAACAATGGGTGATAAAGATTAATACTGGTTATTTGCACAATACTCTCAGTCAATCCAAAATATAATTTAACCTCAAACCGCTCAGGAGAATATATGTGTGCAGAATTATTAGGCAACTAAATTACAAAAATCATTTCTATCAAATTACTTGTTTATTCTATTTTTTGGGGGTAACTGTAACAACACGAAATGACAATTAAATATCATTTTTGGCCTTTCAAAAAAATGTATTGACTCCTCCCTACAAGGAGTCTGTCAGTTTCTTGATCAGTTTACGATCAACTTTATCTGAAGCAGCAACCACAGCCTCCCAAATGCTGTTTGTGATGGCATCACACAGGTCAAAGACATGTATTGTCTTCTCTAGCTGTAAATGTAACGTTTGAGAAGGTTCTCAATAGGATTTAAGTCAGCCGAGGAAGGAGGCCAGTTAATTTTTTTTTCTTGCTGGATAGCCCAAGCAGTGGAGTACTTGGATGCATGTGATGGAGCATTGTCCAACTATCTCATCTTTATTGATAGCTGCCCATACTTGTACCCCTCCTCCATCTTGGCGGCGCTTTCTTCAAAGTGGTGCCCTGTGTCCATCAGTGATCCAGCCATATGGTCTATCAAGAGTTACTCTCATTTTATCTGTCCATAAAACCCTGGGTATTTCTTTGTCCAAACTTGACATTTCAACTTGGAAATCTTATTCATTGGTGGTCGTGTTTAAGTCTTCCTAACCATGGGCATGTCTCTGAGTACTTGGCACCTTATAGGCCTACTTCTGGACACCAGTTAGGTTCCAGTATTGGGATATAGTGGCACTGGAAGATATTTAGAGGGGTCCAACTGCAGACCCCCACTATCAGGCCACCTCCACGGTCAGGCCGGTCAGTTTGACCTGTCCCCACAGGATGTAACGTGATGCATTCTCAGTTGTTTCGCTACTCTACACATCGTGACAGCAGTAGGTGACTCGTTAGTATTATCCAAAACATTGAGTAAAGTCTGAATGCATTGCTCTTGGTATATGTTCG
Organism: Micropterus dolomieu; assembly: GCF_021292245.1. Taxonomy (NCBI): domain Eukaryota; kingdom Metazoa; phylum Chordata; class Actinopteri; order Centrarchiformes; family Centrarchidae; genus Micropterus; species Micropterus dolomieu. The sequence continues at coordinate 8,581,053 of NC_060162.1, read as the reverse complement.
CCATCAGTAGCTACCGCTGTCAATATTGTACATCTAAATCACACAAATTACAGAATGTTACACGTGTGTAAGTTAGGTGTGTTAGTTAGTTAAATTTGTCGTTCTACATAGGTAACGTTAGGCTATGCCAACGGTGCCTAGCTTTAGCTCCTGAAGTAGCAGGATAAGCTTTTTTCCCCTTTTGATAACATAAGCTAACGTTAATCATAAACTCTATGAAGCTACTGTGTGTTTGTCTTTTTGTAAAGCATGTTGCAAGGGCATAGGTTTGCATTTGTGTTAACATGTTGACGACGCTCAGGTTAGTTATTTGTCCAAAAGAAGATAAAATAAAAATCTATATCGTTTAGATCGTTTGGTGTAGCTTTTCACACTTAACATTAAACAGTGTGCAAAGACTTTTGTTTGTTTGTTTGAATTGATCTTAGTTGAACTGAAGTTTATGTACTACGACAGTGTTTCGCAAACCTTTCCTGAAGAAAGTTATCCCCTGTCCTGCATGATTTAATCTCTCCCTATTTCAACACAGCTGATTGAAGCAGCTTCAGGATTCATAATGAGTTGATAGTTTGAATCAGCTGTTTTGGAGCAATGAGATTTTTAAAACGGTCATTTAAACAGTTACCCACATAAAGATACTACTCCTCACCACAGACACTGTTGGCATATCCTAATTTGCGTGATTTAGATGTACAAATATTGACAGTGGTAGATATTTTGATGGAACATCAACACTTTTTTTTTTTATGTTTTGGATAATGCAAATCAGTCACTGCTGCCAACTCCTTTTCTAATTGTGTAATCTGTGTGTGTACAGTGAATAAATTAAAAGTATTATTACAGGAGTATTGTCTCCATTCATTTTTAAAAAGTGGATATTTACAAAATTATCAATACAGGTATACATGTTGTATTGCATGTGTGTTCATTTTTACGGATTGTACAGTTTGACAGTCCACAAGCTGTAGTTCACATAGTCCAGCAGGGTTCTAGTTACGGTCCATAAGGAGAGTCTGAGCTCTTAATCGTGCATCTGTGGGGGTCAGTAATTCATTACCATTATTTTTAATCACAAATGTACATTATATTACTAACCGCATGAATGTCATTATGACATGATTAATAATAATTAATATGATACCATAAAGGGGCGGATTTGCTGTCTCTCCTTGAGCAGTAGTCTTTGTTGGTTTATTTCAGGCTTTAAAACTTAAACTTTGTTGCAGTATCACACACATCACACACAAAAAAGATACTGTGACTAGTTGAATGATAGACTGTATATGAGCGATATACAGTGGGCTTTGTTGCTACGTATAGGCTCAAATCAATATGCTATATTTAAGGAATTAGCCTGCTACTTTCCCGTTACAATGTTGACTAAATAATTAAATATAAATCAACGACAAAAACCCTCCCCCTATGTCTATGTGATTAAACTTATCATTTTTGAATGTGTTTCCTGTCAAATCGCACGCTTTTATTTTGTAGTTTTTGCGTGTATTTCCTGTCCTGACTGATCTGACAATGGAGGTGGCCCAAGGGGGTAAGCCAGAGATCGGACAGTGAAGCCAACCAAAGCCTGCATGGAGGGATCCATGTAGGCCAAAAAACAACGTCAAAACCCTGTGACACCCCGTCACACATGAGAGATGTAACCATATTGCTTAGATTATAAACTCTTGGCAATCAAAAAAAAAAAACTATCAGAGCAATCAGTGACACTGCTTTGGTGTTTGGCAGGTGAACCTTGTAGGTGGGCTGATTAAACAGTGACTATCCGAGTCAGACAAACACAGTGAGCCATGAAACTTTGTTGGCGCAGCTATGCAGCTACCAGAATTACGGTGTTTCTGCCGTTGTTCTACGTCATTAAACCACGGTTATGCTGCGCGATCATGCGCAGTAGATGTTGGTGCCAACAGGAAGTTGCCTTCTAGTAGTATTTTATTGGTCCAAAACTGGCTTCACTGCTGTCCATTTAAATCAGTGGGGTGGCTTCATCCAGTAATATACTGTCTATGAGCTGGACCCTCTTGAAGATATTGGGTTCCTGACTGCTTCACATTTTATTCTACTCAAGTCTTTTGCAGTTAATTTGCACCTTTTCTTCTCCATGTGCTTTTTGCACCACAGTTGACAACTTGCAACAAAGCGTTTGATTGTACTGTGGGCGTGTCTCAAAAGTTTAGTCATTTCAAGAGTTTTGCATCTGTCTGAAAGGCATTTTACAATTTTTGACTTTTCAGTGTCAGTGTCTCTTTTTTGGCCCATTTCACCTGAGGTAATGAAGCTGCCTAATATTCATGCACCCCTTGATCTAAGGTGTCATTCACATTTGCCTCACCGGCCATCATTACACAGTGGCGGCTCCTGCCAAATCTCTCAGGGGGGGCAATTAATAATAACTATTAATTTTTTTTACAATCACAGTTATTAGCTTAGCCTCTGAAATTTTACAGAGCATAAATTAGCCTAGTGGCTAGCGGACTTTTCCTCTCCCTATAGCTTAACAAATTAAATGTATTAGGCTATACTTATACTGTGTCTTACAGCTGGTAAAGTCACTGCATCTCGCGACACGACACTACGGTTGAATTTTCAGCCTGAACGTACGTTTTGTACAGCAGCTGCTCGTAGTGAGAGCAACAAGCTGGAGGACCGCCGAGTCGTTTTCAGGTGGCAGAAGCGTAGCTCTGCTGCTGGGCGTGTGACGTAAACACGTAAGTGCGAGCCCTCCCGGAACCATAGATTCTATATAAAAAGCTCGGAACCCATAGAGATTGCATTGCAGCGGCAGCAGCTTGAAAAAAATTGCCTTTACATGAAAGTCTATGAGAGAGATCTGGGCGAATTACAAACTGACAAAGACTGAATTCACCCCAAAAGAGGCGGGACTCCATGGAACACGACTTGGCGCTGATTGGAAAGCAATATTCAGAGTCAAACTGTCTGTCAAAAACAGTCACAGGTAACTAATAGTGATGGCAAGTTCGATTCTTTTGACAGAATCGTTCATTCAAATCTCGTTCATTACAATGAACTAATCTTTTTTTGAGTCATTTCTGTTCATTTGAACTTGGCTGGTTATTGCGGCGCTGCAGCCCTCTAGTGGACGATTAAAAAACAGCGCCGTTCTCAAACACAAAAGGCTGCCTGGCTTGCTTTATTTGACAAAGTATAATGCACAAATTCACCTCTTAATTACTGTATATCACAACGACACAACGACTGAACGACACAACACTACGAACTAACAGTGTGGTAGAAAGTGTGAGAAAAATCCCCTGCCTTTCCCGGTTTGGCGGGGCATCGCCCAGTTGCCCTAATGAACAAGCCGCCCCTGTCATTACACAAATACATGTCACCTGAAAATGATTAATTCCAGCGAGCATTCAAGTTTATATGGTTTGGAATTGTAAATTGTGCATTGAAATAATCATTCACTCAAAATAATTATAAGTGTATTTAGCTGACAGGTCTGTCTTCAAGAAAGCAAATATTTCCCAAAATCTCAATCTATTCCCTTAAGATTAATTTAGCAGACTGGATTGCTGCTATGTTAAAAGGTGTAATTTATATACCAATACTATAACTAGACTCTTTTGGAGCAAACAGGAACATCACGTACTTCAACCCCCACCGCCTCAGCTTCCTCTCTTGACCTCAGCTTCAACTTCTCAAAAGCTAAGTGGTGGACTGCCTCGCAGCAGCTCTGAAGCAATATCTCTTGCAGCGCTCTTGTCAACTAACTGAACATACTGAGGAAGTGTTTCTTTCTTTGGATAACACCTGTTAGCCAAACAAAAAAAAGAATAAATAGCAAACATCACTTTCCAGTCCTCACCACATCATGCTATATTTGGCTTGTATTAGATCTCAAAGCGCAAAATGGCTTTCAGACTGTAGCTGACCTTTTTGGGCAGGTTTTAAAAGCAGTGGGTGGATATCCTGAGTATTACTTCTCCTTCACTTGACTTCAGAGAAAAACATTTCTCTGGAAAGGAAATGGTTTGAACCTGGGAGGTTATTGTGCCTCCTCCAGGGCCTGACTCCAGACACCCCTCACCTAAAGACCTCACTCAGAGGTGCCTCACAGGCTCTTCAAGCAACAGTGACTCAAAACAACACTATCCCTGTCTATCTTGGCACTGAGTTTGCTACAAGCAATAAAAAGGAATGACAAAAAGTGAGAGAAGTGAGATAATCTAAAAGAGATAATGTGTGTTTGTGTGTGCATTTTAGTGACAATATCATGTAAGAGGAGAGGAAGAATACATGCAGCACTAACCACGCCAAATACATACACCTCCATCATAAAAGGAAACAGTTTAAATGTCAGCAAAATCAAAATGTCACACTGAAGGTGTGAGAATTGTCTGAGACTTTTAAAAGTCAATTGGAAAAGCAGACCTGCTTCATGGTAGTCATGTTCTTGCTGCCTGTTGCATGTCTCCACAGTCCCAAAGCTGTTTCCACGTATTCCAAGCTCCGTCCGTCTGCCTGACACAAATGTTTACATATCTGAGATGACTGTCTTCCTAATAAAGCCATGACATGGTGAAACAAAATTCTAGTTAGGCAGGGCCAGAGACAGATGGTCCACTGTGTCTGACGTGTAGAAGTCCAGTATTTCTTTGGTATCAAGTGTGTCTATGCAATATTGATTTCTGGGGTAAAATAATAACCTTAACAATAACCCTAAAATAAAGGCAATACCCTTTCAATAAGTTATGTCGCTCTACACTCTACTGCTCGCCAAATCTGCTGTCTTATCTTTATTGATGATGTGAGTTCATCCCTGTGTCTGTGATCACCAGCGTCCCACACAAGGCTTTGATCAATGGCAGGCTCGCTTCTCTCTACACACTAAGACTAATGACTTTTCAGCAGCATTTATGGGCACATAAAGGACGATGGCCATCCACTTTAAGTATCTACGTGAATAGAGCCACAGAGGTTAACAGTTGGTCGTGATCTGGCTCTTTCCAGGTATATCGGATTGATTGCAGATCAGACGCAGTCTGGTATTGAAAAGGATCAGATGTGGGCTACCTCTCTGGAGTGAAAGAACAAGAGAAGACGGAGTAGCTTCTGCTATCCTGAGCTGCACAGACATCCTGCATTATTGATTGGCCAGTTGGGGAATTCCAAGTTGAACGAGGGCGTTAAGGCACACAGAAAGAAATGAACTCCTGTGCCACAAATAAAACACACCACACACTTCATCAATTCTCTTGTTTAACGTGTACCAGAGGTGGTGTTTGTACTCCTGAGATCAGAGTGGTGCAGAAGAAATAACAGGTCTAACACCTTAGAGCTGAAGGATTTCCTGTTTGCCTCCATTCTCATTACTGCATCCCACTGAGGCCCTGAACACATCAAGCCTGTCAGTCACCTGTTCCTGCCTCGCAGCGACAGTGTACACTACAGAGACAACAGAGAAGCAACAGACAATGCACCTCAGGAGCAGAACAACTCAGAGAAAGTGACAGAAAGCCTCACTGAGCCTTGAAAATGTTACACATGTGCGAAAGAGTTTGAGAGAGTAAAAGGGCAGAAGAGGAGAATAGACAGACTGTGCTTGTTCCCATTCAAACTACAGATCTTTTTACTAACCGGTTTGAATCCAGCTTTGATCTACTTGTTATCATTTCCTCAGCTGCACCTGTTCGAAAACTATATGTGAACCTCAGTCAGGGGACAAAATTATGTTTACAGTGGTATAGGTATGGGAAATGACATTAATCAACAAAGAATCAAGCAGGTAAAAAACATGCAATGACTTAAATGGTAATTTAAGCAGAGGTTCATATGCAGTCAATTTTCTCTTTCTGTTATTATCCTGTGTGCAAGATCACAAGAGCAAGAGTTTGATCTTGTGCTTTTCAGCATATAATACAAACATACTCTGGATAAAAATGTGCAGGGAAAAAAACACAGGTAAGTACTGAAATTCTTCAGCTATTCCTCTTTATTTTTCTCTTTTTTTTTCTTCCATGTGTTATTGCTGTTACAGCTCCCTGCCACAAGTGATGTTGAGAAAAGCCTCGTTTCTGGGTGTTAAAAGCTTTGCCTGTGGGCATTTTACACCTGCACCTTTACACTGCTGCTCTTCTCACAACTCAGCTGCTCTTTCTCTCCCTACCATTTATTATCCCTTCTACCTGTCAAAGGTTAAACCAGTGCACACTATTAAGAGCACAGTGAAATCTTGCCACATGCATGTAAAAATATGGAATTAGAACAGCTACTTTTAAGCTCTAAGGTAGCAAATAAATGATAACTTTCATTTAATTCAATTAATCTGCCGATTACTTTGTTGATCATTTTCTCCACTGATTTATCATTTAATCTACTGTATAAAAGATAGAAAAATGTTAGAATTATCAGTCCAAAGCACACAAAAATACAACATATATACAATGCCAGCTTAATTTATCCTGAGAGCTCTAAATGAAACAAATGTGGTTATTCAGGATTTCACAAAGTGAGAGGCATTAGAGAAAATCCATTTGCCAAGCCGTCTTTCTCCAAAGTCCTTTGTGGTTCCCCACTTATCTTCCCATTGAGTCTGAGGGTTCATTTTATAACAGACTCCCCACTCAGACAAAGCTTTAATTTGCCGTTTTGCTGTTTCCTGAGCAACTTCTCAAAACTAAAATACTTTTAATTCAATGTGGAAATCCCTTTGTTTTGAAGGATAACAACCATGCTATCTACATAATCAATGCAATACAGAATACAATATCCACTCCGCTATTCCACAAATTTCTCAGCACTGCCTTAATGGCTACAAATCTGAAAAACCCAAAACACAAGTAGCACAAAACATTCTGAAACCCGCTCAACCCTGATAATGAAAAACATAGTACACAGCCACAAATGGATGTGCATACACCAAATCCTATCTATCTTCCCTTTTACCTTCATCTGACTTTCTTGTTCTTTTCTTTCCACCCATCATCCACTCAGGTGCGTTACAGAAGGCAAGGCTCTTCCCAACATCAGTAACGTTTGCAAGATCATCGCATATCACCTTTGAAATCTGCAGGAAATCGTTACTTCTCTCAATAGTTTGCACCAAAGCAAAGCATCATACAAAATAATGTTTTAATGTTGATGACTAGCAAAAATAAACATGTGTGCCCTCATTGGCTTTGACTTCTATGGTAAATTATGTGTGACCATAACAGTGCAAGAATTGCTACATGTATTCTGCTTAACATTCTAGTCACTAAAAAGTAAATTAGATCATTAATTTCATTACAAAAATACTAAATATGTCCATTGGCTAATAATTTATACGATAGATTATTTTTCAATAACTGCTATATGCTATGTCGGTACTGTGTCACAAGTGGACGGAATAATTAAAGGTCCTGAAATGGAGCCCAGTGCAAACAACGGAGGGTCTCACAGTAAGTATAGCGTTAAAAAGCTGATATTGTGAAAGGTCTCCAGAGGCCCATCAGCTCATCCTCCTAACTCCGCTGTGGGACATTAGGGTCTTCCTGGTGGCTCTCTAGCAGCTCATCCTCAGAGAAACTGATGTGAAGGCAGGTATCATTCAACGGAGAGGACAAGGGCAGTGGGTGCTCGTATGTGTCCGAATGTGAGACGGGGGTGGGGGCCTCAGGAGGATATGACTCAGAGGAAGAGAGAACCGCTGCACATCTCTCCTCCAGAGGACTGTCACAGCCGCTGGAGGCTGTTAAAAACGTTCCGCGGTCGCCGAACAGGTCGTCGTCATCACGCAGCGGCGACAGCATGGACTTTGTCTCGGAGCGGACGCCCGAGTCCTCACTGGCCGAACAGGAGCTGCTCTCGCCGTTGGTGAGGGAGTGGAAATCAACGGACGACAAGGAGCTGGGGGTGATGTCCGGGAACGAGAGGCTGCTGCTGCGGCTGGGGGGCGCATCGTTAGAGGTGACCTCTCCGGGCGTGGACACAGCTGTGACGTCTGACCCCGGAGACAAGGTCCTGCTGGCCCGCTTGCGGTTCACGGAGGACGGGGGGGGGTCAAGCTTGGGGATCATCTGTTTACACCTGCCAGTGAGAGAACAGAGGCACTGGTTACTGCAGTCTGACAAAATGCTTTTACTGGCTAACATGTTAAGAGATGTACAGTGCAACAGATCCAATATACATACTTTTTTTTGCCCTCGTTTTGCAAATTCAGATTCTGCATAATAATGTCTCTCTACCAAGTTTTTTCGAGAATAAGCCTCGAGCCAGTTTTCCTCTCCATCAGTCACATTATAGCCCATTAACCTGAGTGTACTGTGACGTAAGCTGTTAAAAGACACTAACTCTCCTTTTCTCTCTGGCTCCCCGTTGTTTCAGCTGTGAAGGGACTTATCTACATCCCACAGCTCCCCTGTTGAGAAAATAGAGGGACCGGGAAAGAAAGAGAGCCAAAGAAAAAAAAAAAGAGTGAGGGGGTAAGGAAGCGAGGAAAGAGCTGCGGGCTTTCCCCCCTCCTCACACACTCACCAGAAATAGCTACACTGCAGTCTCTCTCAATGTAGCTACGACAAGCACCAGCAAGCACAACCACACACAATCACAGTCACTCTTTTGGAAAATGAGTCCTGACACACACCCGCTAACAAGCCTCGCTTCCTCCTATGACTCCTCCCACATGCATTAAACTGGTGGCTGCTAACTTAGTTCCTCTGTGAAATCCAGTCTGTGCTTGAATCCTGGTCTCAGTAATGAACTTACATGACTTGCTGATGCATTTACTGTCTCTGCTTCTGTGCGAGGTTGGTGTTGATAGTTACAGTAACGACAGGTTTGTGGTAATGGGGCAAGGAAACCATCTCCATAGATAATTATCCACTGTCTCCCCTACTAACAAATGGAGAAGCACACACACAGCGCTGTGGGGTAAAGTGAAGTTGAACTCCACTGTGTCCAGTGTCAAAAGTGGTCTCATCAGTTTTCATTAGCCCCTGTAGCGGCGTGGCTCTAGGGATAGCAATGTGGTCAGTGGGTGGGTCCACTACTTTGGTCCAGACAAAAGTAACCTTTCCTCAAGTGACACCATGAAGCTGATGTTTGTGATTTTTATTGAAATTAAAAACTTTGAAAACTATTGGATGGATTGACATAAAATCTAGTACACTTATCAATGCGCCCCAGAGGATGAATCACTAATGACTTTGATTGTCCCCTGGTTTTACCTCGCCACCAGCAGGCCAAAGCTTTGCCTTATCTTGTGAAATATATTAACATCTACAAGATGGGCTGGCACAAAATATGGTACAGGCATTCATGGTTTCTAGAGGACAAATCCTGATGACTTTCTTGATCCCCTGACTTTTCCTTTAGCACCACCGAGAGGTTTACAGTTTGCTGTTTTGAGTAAAATATCTCAACATTTACTGGATAAATTGTCACTTTGTGTGATTTGTCATGACTGTGTTTGTCAAAACTTGTCTTTGGTAATCATACTTTAATTTGTTGCTTAATCTGTCAACGTGGTATGTAGGAATGTTTGGCAAAACACCCATGCAGTTAATAGCTAATTAGTGTTAATGAACGCTTAATGCTTTTTAAGCTACATTTATTCATTTTAGCTGACGCTTTTATCCAAAGCGACTTACAATTGCTATACATGTCAGAGGTTGCACGCCTCTGGAGCAATTAGGGGTTAAGTGTCTTGCTCAGGGTCACAATGGGGAATTGAACCCGCGTCTCTCACATCAAAGGCATAGTCTTATCCATTACGCCATCACCACCCCAAAGCCAATGGAAAGTCAAAAATGTATGCTGTGAAAAATCCAATTTCTCCACTGAAAGATTTGCTGCTTATTCAGCTTTCCAAATAATTTTGAAAAAAAGGTACAGGATTACAATTTTTTACCTGATACAGTGGCTAGTTAGCGAACTTGTAGCTACTAGCATATATGCTACTTGATACAATGAAAAGAAAATGAAATCCAGTAAAATTGTAGGTACATACAATATTACGAAACGGACAATTCCATTGCCCAGGAGACCTCCTAATATTTTGTAAATCTCTGGGATTTACCCCTCAGTTGAGTTACAAGTTATTCCAATTGTATGTAACTTAATACCTTATTTTCACTGACCATGCTGTGAATCTGTGTGTGTCCATCCTTTGGGTGATGTTCCTGCTCCAATTTTGCAAACAGCAAATTCTCTGTCTGGGTTTAGGTTCTTGTTTAATCTGAGGAAACGACTTTAGGGATGTGACAAATGAGTGACAGAGTAGCCCACACAGTGCTACTAAAGCAAAATGAAACCCTTGGATACTTGAATACTTGTATTGTTTTCTCCCCTGGGGTAATTGTTTCTTCGTGGCTTAAAAAGATTAACAATCCAATTTAAAGTTTGATTCAGCTGTGGATTCCTGTGCTGTTAGTTTTGAAAGTGAGCGCTGCCAAGCTGTGGAGATGAATTTGCAGCTGGATCAAGGAACAGGCTGCCTCTCTCCCTCCGTGGTTTCATTATCATAACTCTGACTCAGCATTCCTCTTTTCTGTCACATTGACACCCCTTTCCACCTCACTACCCTATCTCCTTCTACTGCATCTTTTCTTTCCATTTTTCTGCCTCTTCCTTTATTACTCCACCTTTATCTCTCCATTCACTCGCTCTAGTCTCATTCAGCCTACCTGCCAGTCATATCAGCTGCTGTTGTCTTTTTGCTTTAGCTTTTCTTTTCTACTGTATTTCTTTACACAGCTACAGTACGTAACACAGAATTGACATCCAGGTTGATTACATACACATTATTTACTGCGTACCATGTTTGGTTCATTTTGGACATCAATATTTGTGATGTGATTGTAAGTATGGTTGTCCGTCTCTATGTGTAAGCCCAGTGATGAACTTGTGACCTGTCCAAGGTGTACCCTGCCCCTCGCCCAATGTCACCTGGGATTGACTTTAGCCACGGAGTCTAATATTTGTGATGAGAATCAAATGTTGGCAAAATCTGACTATGCAAACATATATGCAAAATATACTGTAAAGCATGTTGCCTTTCTGTGACATCCCACAACAGCATGTTATTTTGAACTTTAACAGCTCTATTTTCTTTGTGTATAATCTTTGTGTATTAGATATAGTATACTTGCTTCTGTCAAAACAGAATTTTTCTACACTAAATTTATCCACAGAACCTCCATTTCTTACTGTAGGTATTGGTGCACAGACTCCAGTGCTCAGTAGACCATAATGTTGTACAACAGTCATCGCACAAAAGAATATTATTAGGAGCTTGTCCAAGTCACGCCACTTACAACAGCTCACGTATACTTCATATTACTGCTAAAGACGAATATCTGAATGCTTCCTTCTACTTTACCATTGAATTAGTCACTGGTTTCAGGTTGTTTACACATGGAATGAAAATTAACTTGCAAACAATGAAAATGTACTTGTAGTGAGCAAATCAAAGGGTTTCATTTTTCAAAGCAAGATGATTATTTTGTGGTAATGCATTTAAAAACAGTTTATTTCACATCTTCTAAATTGGTGCATTTAATTGAGGTTGGAAAGTTTAGCTGGAAAGTAACAAAGGCAGCAGCAGTCACATGATCTTTACCTGCTTGTTGTTTGTTTACTGGGTTTATTGAATACAATTCTAGTGTTATCTTATTTTCTTTAACTTAAAGACTATTGTCAGTTAATGCCTGACACAAAATTAAAGGATTTTATTTCCTTATGTTGCTCTTCTACTGGCACAACATGCAACAGTACCGTATGTGAGACCACTGATGCCGTGCGCCTGAGGCTGGGCTTATTACAGTCTTCATCTGCAAGATGGTGATTTGGTATGACTGAGTAAAGCAAAAAATCCACATGACAAAAACACACACTCACACACTCTTAAATTCAACACAAACTCCTTGTAACACAGTAAGTGTACGACAGGTACATCAAGAGGCACTTCTCTTCTGCCTCTGCTCTGACAGCTTTACTGCTCAGGTGGAACCATCACTGACAATATAATACCAAATCTTGACAACAACATTTCGTCTATTTTAGCAAACGTATGAGAAACAAAACAAGCGCCAGCAAAGTGTGGATAAAAACGCAGACAGTGATACCATGCAAAAGAAATGTGGGATTCACTGATCAGTGCAATGCAAATGTGGTTATGAATTTGCAGAACCACATCCGCATGTAAATGGAGGTTATTATGCAGTCATTAGCAGTGAAATCACTGGTGAGACCTACACACGAGCCAGGAAACACCCACACTGTTCATCCACCACATGCCCAGCACCATGCTTGTGCCACAGACACATGCTGGTAGTCATGAGTAATACTCACATAGAGGGAAGAGAAGAGGGGCAGAGAGGAGAAGAAGAGGAGGAGGAGGATGAGGAGGAGGAGAGGAAGGGGGCTTAGGCAGTGGCAGAGAGCTCCTCAGGCTCCCAGAGAGAGGCAGGCTGGTGCAGCAAATGATGAGAGGGACGAGCATGAGGACGGGACGATGGAACGCATGAGCTGTGGGTTTTCTAGGCAAAGGCTGCTCACTGCTGGGTGTTATTCTGGGATTCAGTTTGTTTGATTGAGCAGTCTGATGGGAAAGTGAGGGATGATTAGATGAGGAAGAGGATGAGCAGGAGAGGGTCCTCGCACCTGTACCAAAGAGAGGCAACAGTTAGACTACAGAGGATCAGGGAGCTACTGTGTGTAAGGGATTGGTGAATTTAAAAGCCTGTTGTTTGAGCCCAAGCCACTTTGTTCAGGATTTGTTCATTCCCAAGTTGTTTCACAAGCACAGTGTTTTCCCCCCCAATTTAACTGTTTTCTTTTAATGATGTCCCCAAAGTTACTAAAGATAGAAACATGGTCCAACAAGGAGAGTAACAATACTATAGATTTATGTTATGGTCACCAGTTTAAATTTTTTTCAACTTAGTTTTTGATAAATCTGTTTTTTTCATGAGATTGGCATGGCTCTGAATACAATAATATCTATAGGACTTGGCCAAAGTTGCCATAGAGAAAAAGTTTATGGTAGGCGCAAATTAGAGCATTAGCAGATCAAAAATGCTTCGACTTTGAAGGTGTGAAAAAACACAATGTGCAATTTTTTTTTAAAAACATCTCAAATTTAATCTTTAGCTACCACCCCTTTAAGAAGCCCGCCACACAAAATTATTATGTGGATGTTTTTTTATTAAATCCACGTTGGAGTCGCAGTTAACTTCTCACCCTATGTTTTTATGCACACAGGCCTTTACTTTTAAGTTTTTATCAAAGAAACAGATAAATTTTAGCTCAAATCTTTTGTACTGACGAGTCAGCTGGGCTAGTTTCATGTCCATCAAAGCCATGGAAGTGCTCCAACTGTGACTCACCTAATATCTATGGAGAAAATAAATGGGACCTTTACATCTGGAACCAGATGTGCCCAAACTAGCTCCTCCACTGTCTGCTCCTTTCACTAATGAAAAAGGTCCCTATTTCCTTCTGCATTATCGACACAATATGGTAATGAATCTTACTGCAACAATGTTTAATTGAGATTGGTTATCTATCTCTTACTGTACATTTCACTAAAATGTATGCAAACTGATGGTTGCCTGAATGGTAAGGGATAAATCTCAAAAAGTCTATTCCTTAGGAAATGATCAGTACAGGGTAGTTACAGAACCACTGGGATGGTCCTTTAAGGTTTAACCTTTTAGTGTTTGAGCTGTGTGTCTTGTTTATTCTTGGGTTAATTAAATGTCACATGAAAATCTATTTAGAGACCAAAAGCAGTAAATGTCTTTTGTAGTTAAACAAACCCCACACTGTGTCTGCAATACATATGACTCATAAGCACAGCGTGCTTATTTACGTCACCATTCAATAAACAGGAACAAAGCAGGCAATCGGGAAAATTGCATAGAAAATAGCAACACTTTGTTAATTCAAAACCTCCAGTAGGAGCTCTGCAGATCAACAGGTGGAGACAAATAAACATAAAAATCTCTATCTTCCTATTTAGTGATGTCTCTGAAAAAAGGGTTGCCAGTGAAATGCATTACACTTCAGCCTTGAGACAGAGAGATAGACATACACACAAGCAATTGAAAGAAAAAGTAGGAGGTTGAAACTCAGAGAAAAGACACTGGGCCTTTGTAAAAGCATCTTGCTTTTGAAAAGAAATTAACACCCATCTGAACGCGTGTGAGATGTCTGTGTGGGATGTTTAAGCATGTAGGTGGATGAATGTGGGTGTCTGCAAGAGTGTGACAGGAACCGCAAAGTGTCTGCAAAACTTCAGCATTCAAGCAATTCAATTCACTTCAACCCTTCTAAAGAGCATCCCCGCCTGACAGAGTCCCTGTCAAATATTATTCAGTAACTGACAGGCCAGCTTTCCAGCTCTCCAGATAGCACATTCAGCCTAACATGAGCCTGAGAACCAAGATGAATCCTTTTACATTTGAACAATGTGTATCAGTTACAAACTGATACACATTGTTCAATCCAGTTGACAGAAACCAGCTCCACCCAAACGAGTGGACAAATCATCCATTACACTCAGATCACATCGCTGCAATGAAATTAGTGGCCCACTAGGCTGCGAGTGTAGCCCTGACACACGGATGTTAATGATGAAGAGGGAAAACAAAAAAAAAAGGATAGAGGGGGAGGGAAGATCACCACATAGGTCAGGAAATGTGATTACACAACATACAATACTGTCAGAGAAAAAGAGGTGAGAGTGAGCAGTCTATACCACGCCAGAGGAAAGCATGACTCACTTGTGAATAATATATGGTTGGGTGTTCATATAAGTTGGTCACCATATGTGTCTTGTTTTTGCTCTGTGTGGGCATAAAATGCAGTTTATAGCTCTTATAGCTTTATGGCTCTAGGGATGGCAATGTTGGTCTGTTAGTTGGTCCAGACAGAAACATCTCAACAACTGCAAGATAGATTGCTATGACATTTTGTGCAGATGTTCATGTTTTCCAGAGGATGAATCCTACTGACTTTGGTGACTTTTCCTCTAGTGCCACCAGCGGGCCAAATCTTTCACCTATTCTGTGAAATATCTCCATATATACAAGACAGATTGACACAAAATGTTATACATATCTTAATTAATTATTCCCAGACACCAACGACTTTGGTGGTCCCCTGAAATTTCCTCTAGCGCCACCATGAAGTTGTTATTTGTGGTTTTGAGCATGAATATCTGTATGCCAATACTTTTGTTTATCACTAAATACCCATGAAACTAAGGATTTTCCCATCAGCCTCAACTGTACTTTGCCTTTAGTGCTAATTAGCAAATGTTAGCATGCTAACACGCTAGCATAACATGGTCAACATAATGAACATTATACCCGCTTAACATCAGCATTAACAATGCGAACATGTTAGCATTTAGCTCAAAGCACCTTTGTGTCTAACTGCAGCCTCACAGAGCTGCTAGCAGGGCTGTTGACTCTTGTTTTCATGTGTCCACAAAGTGTATTTTAAGTCTACTATTACATCCTGTTTTGATCCTACTTCAGTTTCCCTCAGTGTTGAGTAAAGCGTGACTCACTACATGGTTAGATATAAAGTTGGTATCCCAAAATACCATATGGAGTGATCATATAGTACACAGTAGTCAGTGGGCCAACTGGAGAGCACACATGGATCTGGTCCACGTTGGGTGGTAATGCCTGTGTGATTTAAAGCTAAACTGCACTAATAAAGTGAAATTAATAGATTTCATCGCTCTGCATGACTAGCACTGGACCCCGGGGGGGTGGTTAGGGGGGTGGCAGTTTAGGCAGGATGAAGAGAGTGGGTAGGTGGAGGAACAGTGAGAGAGGATGGCAGAAGAGGATCTGTCTGCTTGTTCGCAAGGACATAAAATAAGGCCACTCAGGCTGTAAACATTGATTCGTTGTGGAAATCCAGAAAACAAAAGCAAATGGAAGCAATAAAATTTTCCGGGCAGTGGGGGAGGGTGGGTACAGGAGTCTGACTGCGCCAAAGGTAATGCAAAGGAGTTCGACGGGGAAAACATAATGACACAATGGAGCTGAAGTTTCCATTTCTCCAAACCTAATTTTCCTCCTTATTTCCACTATTCTTTAGTGAGATTAAAACATACAGTCAAATAAGCTGCACACTACCAGCTCTAAACATTTAAAGGTCATACTTGTTTTCATATCATAAACTACATTTCTTTGCAAAGTTGCTGCTCAGTTTTATGTTCAGCAGTAAATTAATTAATAGTGTTGTTTTCTGTGCAGTAATAACTTTTCATTATTTTTTATATGCCATTTGTGTATAAGCACAGCATTCAATTTTGTGATTACTATTTACAGAGAGATGATGTCACTCAGGAGAAGAGGCAAACAAAAGCCAATAAAAGAGGGGGAGACTGGCAGAGAAGGGAAAGTCACTTTAAAGAAAAAGAAAAGAAAATGTCCTGGTAATATATTTCCAAGCTACTGCATCTTTTTTAAGGCTTTTAGACAGAAAATAGAAAATGTGGTGGGACAGAGAAGCTCAGCAGGAAGAAAAGATGAGTTTGTTGTTACATAATTACAAACAAAGGGAAGGATGGGGGGTGCTGGCACACAACACATGAATCTAATGTTCGGATGGAAATGTACAGTAACAAGATGCCTCTTTGGAAGAGATTTGAAGTTCTGTCTTTCCTTTTATTTTTTTCCTCCTGCTCACGCAAAAGAAAAACATATTCTGTGCCACATGTGTAGTGGGGTAGAGTTTCGGGTTGTGAAGGGATGAGAGCTGGGATTGGCTAGGAGTCTGTGCTGCAGGAAACCACAGGATGTGAGTCTGGCTGTAGGGAGCTAAGCGGCAGCCTCAGACACACACACACACACACACACACACACACACACACAAAGCAGACAACATCATCAAGCACTCCAAATACACACTATGTTACAGAGTCAATTCCAAGTCCTTATTTTTCTCCTTGTCTGTTTTGAAATCAGCTTTAAGACGCTCTCCGTGGGGATTTCACTGTGGATTGCTTTCAGAGAAAGAAAACAGCAAGAGGAGAGACAAATTAAGTGAGAGGATGAGAGAGAGAAGGAGGGGGATAAAAGGAAAATGACTAGAGTTTTGCCTGCTTGAGAGCTCTGCTTGACCTTATGTAATAAATATTTTTTTATTACTATAGTCGGTCTTTGTGATGGCTTTAAGGAGATTAAAATCTCATTAAAAGGTTATTACATGCTATGGCTCCATATGTGCATTCAAGGTAAGGGCTGCTTGTGTATCACCGAGCTGCATGCCAGAGCAGACTTTAATCCAAAAGTACAGTTGGGGAAGCAATTCACAAGATAAAATGTGGAAGCGAGTGAGAAATAGAACCTCAAAACATCCCTAAAAGAGCAAAACACATGCATCATAAATTATTCCAAAGAAAATGATTCCATTTACTGTATTTTAATCTCTCAACACTTGTTTTAACGGCTTCTCAAAATTAGTTATTTCATGAAACAGAAACACTGGGACGGAATTAAAGCTGATGGAGTTTCCGTGTTTCTGTTAAATCTCATTCTCTCTCACAGGCTTCTCCAATTCCCCCTTTCAAGCTCAAAACCTGATCCCCTCTTTGTTTGTCTAACCCCAACCTTTTTCTCAGTGTGTTCTGTAATCCCCTGATTACAGTCACACTTTCATTAGCTGCAGGCTGTTTCTGCTGAGTTGAGCTGTTCTCCACTAATAACACTAAAAGCTACGGGCTGTGTATGTCACAGTGTAGCCTGGTTACCTAAACACAAATTGACTGGTACCACATTAGGAATGTGTACGCACATTAAAGGAGCAGTTTGACATTTTGGGATATATTCACTGTCTGTCAGGGAGTTAGTTGAGAAGATCAATACCATTCTTGTTCATCAAATATGAAGCTATAGGCAGCGAGCACTTAGCTTAGCACACATTTTAATGCAAAAACAATGTGAATTTGGCCCGTTGATTGGTCCTTCTTATCAACACAGTCAACATTTGGAGCTACAGCAGAGGTACTCCTGACTGTCAAAATATGTACTCCTTCTCTGAATCATAACTACAAATATTTTCAGATTCAGTGTGACTTAGACATTTTGAGGATAACTCCATATCCAAATGTGAATAAACGTCCATTCAAAATCATTTAAAAAAGACAATCCTTATAACTCCAGAAATAGCCTGAAAGTCCTCACTTTTTAAAGTTTTCTCTAGTATCAAAGCCATCCAGCGATAGTTGCCTGTACATGCGTACACTGCAAACATGATCTGCGAATAGCAGACTCAGCGTACTTTTAATGGTGCTTGTGAATGTAAACAAGCACAGGCAACAAAGGCTCGAGTTGTAGCCCACAGCTAGCTAACTGACTCCACGGCAACATTGTACTTCCTGTTTACATCCTCAAAAAGCATCATGCTAGGATAGTTCCAAAACTTGGAGCATGATTAACCCCTCAAAGTAAGACACAAAATAATAAATGGAGTGACAAAATTAATTAAATTAACTTTTTTCATGCTGTATTGTTCTTTTTGACAGTAATAACGACCCAATGACATGGTGCTTACACTACACACTGCCAGTGTACTAACTGTTATTTCTGTGTGTTGGTTCAGTACTAACAAACATTTTTTTGTCTGTGTAATAACCACGAGGACAGCTGTCTTACTTTTCATCCATGTTGCCAGAGTTCTTCAACGTGAATGGGACCATCTCATTGCACGAGCTCTCCTTGTTGTCTGCTGTCCCATTGGCCCTGATGAAGGGGTCCAGGTCTCCGTTGACCGCTGCACCTGGCTTGGTGCTATTCTCTAGGTTGAGCAGGTTCAGGTAGGACTCAGCGCATTCCACTTGGGTGGGAGAGAGGGGTGAGGTTTGGAGTGGCCACGCAGGTGTGGCGGTGATGAGCTGGTCCAGGGTGTGGCTGTAGTTATTCTTCAGATTCAGAGACAGAGCCTTTGCTGTTGTAGAAACGGAACTGCATGATGACTGTGAAACATCTGGAATAGACAGATAACACAGAGGACAAATCAACAAAATTAAAAACAACAAGTGAAGATAACGGGAAGAGTCAACCACAACCAGCTTGTAGTAGTCTTTTCCTTTTTTTCTTTCTCTAAAGATCTCTTTAATGCTGACTCTCATTACAGATGCTCCGTATTTGTACAGCACCTTTCTAGTCTTTTTGACCACTCAAAGCGCTTTTACTCTACATCTGCATTCACCTTTCACACACATTGCCCCCTCGCCTCTTTAAGGAAGCCTGGGAGACAATTGGCCTGAA
Organism: Micropterus dolomieu; assembly: GCF_021292245.1. Taxonomy (NCBI): domain Eukaryota; kingdom Metazoa; phylum Chordata; class Actinopteri; order Centrarchiformes; family Centrarchidae; genus Micropterus; species Micropterus dolomieu. The sequence continues at coordinate 8,561,797 of NC_060162.1, read as the reverse complement.
TGTCTAAAAAATCATAAATAGTAGTCTGGCAGCAGGTGTTGTTCCGGTGCGTTTCAGTAAATCTTGGGGACTTTGGTTCATCTACTGCCCCCCTTCTTTGTGGTGTTCCACAGGGCTCAATTCTTGGACCACTTCTCTTTTCCCTATATCTCCTCCCCCTAGGAAGCATAATTAGAAAGCATGGCATCTCCTACCACTTCTATGCGGATGACTCCCAAATATATAAAAACTCCCTCGTACCTCTACTAGAGAGTTTAAAAGATATTAAGGCCTGGATGGCTTCTAACATTTTACATCTAAATGAAGATAAAACTGAGGTTATTGTGTTTGGACCCAGTCGGGCCAGTGATATCCTTTCAGTTGACCTGGGCTACCTGCAACAATATGCAAAATAGTGACAAATCTCGGTGTGAAAATAGACAATGGTTTTAAACTTGATAAACAGATAAATAATGTTGTTAAATCCAGTTTTTATCACCTGAGGCTTTTATCTAAAATCAAAACTGTTTTATCTGGTAAGCATTTTGAACATGTGATTCATACTTTTATCTCAACTTGTCTGGACTACTGTAATGCACTTTACATTGGCGTTAACCAAACCTCTCTCACGCTTACAGTTAGTACAAAACTCGGCCGCTCGTCTTTTAACCAGAACTCGAAAGCATTACACCAGTGCTGGCCTCGCTCCACTGGCTCCCGTTCCATTTTAGAATACATTTTAAGATCTTATTGTTTGTTTTTAAGATGTAGTGGGTTGGCACCTCACTGAATCTCAGACCTCTTACAAGTCTATACACCCCCACGGTCACTTAACTTAACACTTCGGCTAGTCGCTCCAAAAACCAGGTTAAAAACTAGGGGCAACTGTGCTTTTTCAGCAGCAGCCCCTAAACTGTGAAATGAGCTACCTCCACAGGTCAAATTGGCCCCGACCCTCGAATGTTTTAAATCCCGTCTTAAAACCCACTTGTATTCCCTGGCTTTTAACCCAGAATGAGAGCTGTGTAGTCTTGTTGTTTTATGTGTTTCTATGTGTTTTCTATGTGTTTTTATGTTTTATTTCTTGTTCAGCACTTTGTAAACCTTTGTTTTTTAAAATGTGCTATATAAATGAAATGGATTGATACACTGAACAAACATCCACAACAGCCACCAGGGGCAATTCAGTATCTTGCCAAGGACACTTCAACATGTAGCTTGGAGGAGCTGGGGATTGAACCACCGACTTTCCGAATAATGGGCAACCCGCTCTTCTTCCTGAGCCACAACCGCAGATAGGAGAAGTTGGCACTGTGCCAGTGGCAACACTTAGGCCAGTCATGTCTGAGATTAGGAAGATTATCATTTTCTATCAGAAGGACTAACATGATTAATACGAGCTTGAAACATTATGTGTCATTTTCAAAAACACACACACACCTAAAAAACATTCATTATGAATATCGATTCATACTTAAACTTACACACAGCTCTGTGTGTGTGTGTGTGTATGTGTGTGTGTGTGTGTGTGTGTGTGTGTGTGTGTGTGTGTGTGTTTATTCATTATTATATTGGCAAGACTGACCGTTCTTTTAGCTGCTGTAAATACATCCCTCCTCCAAACATCCTCCTTTGGGACAAATGTGTGTGTGTGTGTGTGTGTGTGTGTGTGTGTTTGTGTACCAAAATAAATGTTGTTCACACAGAACAAAGTCTGTGAGTATGAGATAATGCTGACAGAATGTGGTTTTAAATCCTCTGTGATTATATAATCTGCTATTTATGTAGTATAGAGATGCTTTTGTGTGTAAAAATATGTTGTTTACACCATTGTGTTACACAGAGTTTATATTCAATCAACCCCATTTTGGGGTATTAACTACAGTATATATTTAATATTGTGTTACAATATGGGGTTGATTGATGGCCCTCAGATTTGATAATTAGGCTCTGTGTAATTTGTCCAAAGATCGTGCCAAAGTGAGATAAATAATCCCATTCTGAAATAAATTCTGTAATTGACTTTTATTCTGCATTCTGTAAACTACAGTTGTAAATAGACATTTAAGTACACCCACTTTAGGTACACATGTAAAATGTAATGCAATCCAAGATAACAATGGTCAGTTTTGATTGTCACTATCAGAAAGGTATTAATTTAACTACAGTATATATTTAATATTGTGGTTTTCAGTGTGGTTGAACTGGACTTCATAACTCAAGTTAATTTTGACACTGTGATCAAGGCACCTTTAACATTAAAAAACAATGCCTTACTAACATCTTCAAGAATGCTTTAAACTGGTTTGCTCACACCTGTAGGATCTCCTCGATACAGATAAAAGCAAAATGCTCAATTAAAGGACAGGTGGTGCAAAGGGAAAAGCACTCGTGTTCACCTGCAGAGCCGGTTCAATCCCTGGCAGCTGTGTTTCTGCCCCATCAAACACAACTGACGATGTTTGCAGGCAGGAAGCCAGTGAGGGATCATGACTACATCATCCCCGGGCCAACAGGGGAGTGAGCAATGACAAGGACTGTAGCACATGTGGAAGCTGACCTGACACGAGCTCATCTGAGGGATTACACTGTTCCCACCAGTCACCTCTCCAGTCACTTACTATGTCCATTAGCTTCAGGCTGCTGTTGTGGCTGCCCTGGTTGTGTTGTTTTTGGGGAGTGGGCCTCCAGCTCTTTCAGTTGCTGCACGAGCAGGGCCAGGTGCTGCAGCAAGTCCCTGTTCTGCAGCAGCAGCTGGTGGACACGGGCCTGAGCCTCCATACGAGCAGCAGTCTCTGCTGCCATCTGATCCTTCAGAAGCTGCACCTATAGTGGAAACAAAGAGAAATGTTTGTCTATCTCATGCCTCAATTCCACTCACCTCCCACCTCATATACATCACGTGTTTTTGATCCATGATACTATCAGGATGAAATCGGATTTATAATACCATATCTATAACCCCAAGACTGAAACTGAAAGTAATGAGAGAATGTTTATTTAGGTAGATCATTCACTTGCGGGTGGATTTGCTATGGCAGTGTAATCAACCAGATCAGAAATGAAACACTAAAGTACATATGCAATTGTGTCGCAATTTCTTAGATGACGTTATAAACAGGAGGCTTGATGAATCTCTTGAGATGCTTTATTGCAAATGCATTTTTATTGCAGCGCAGCTTGTATTTTATAATGCTGCACTGACTGTCCTTCCATTACTGTGTTGATGCTGCCCCCTAGTGGAGATGCATCAGTAAAAGACAAGACGCTCACACAGGTTACTGGGATGTTACTGTCAACAACAGGCTGACACTTGATGGAGTGAGCTATGAACTTATTGCCAAGATGAAGATCACCTCCATAGGTGACTAATCAACCAAACAATTGTGTGTATTAGAGTGTGCATTAGCCTCAAGCACAGCAAACCTGTGCCTTGAGTGAAGAGCATCCCATGTAGGTATGGGTGGAATAAATGTTAATATCATGACAAAATGAGAGTCAGGATCAATCTCTCAGGTTTAGCTAGACCATCTGAAATTGAAGTCAGAGTCAGGGAAAATTAGAAAAATTAATGTACGCGCTACTGGCTTTTACTGAAAACAGGTTAGTTTCAAGATTAATTTATTTGACATTCATTCTCTAAAGATAACTATTGATTTGAAATTGGCCAGTCAGTGGAAGATTATAAAAAGAGCAAAGACTAAGACAAATTTAAATCTCATTAATGAAAGTCACTTGAAAAAGAAAGCTATGTCTATTTAGAGAAGAACCAATCTGAGTGGCGCTGAAACCATTAGTCGATTAATCCACTGATGAAAACATTCTCTGGTTCCAATTTCTAAAATGAGACAACTTGCTTGATTTTCTTTGCTATACTTCAGTAAAATATAAATTGAATATCTTTAGCGTCCTGGCTTTTGTTTGAACAAAACAAATTACAGTTTGGCCATGATGTGTTTCAGCCAGGCCTACTGATGTATTTGACACAGCCTGCACACTGTGTACGATTGTCTGTGTCTGTTTCTTACCTGTGCGACGGCCACCTGGGTGTGCTGCTGTTGCTGCTGTAGCTGCTGCTGAAGAAGCTGCAGGTAGTGCTGTGATGCCAGCGGAGTGAGAGATCGGGAGCAAGGGCTGCTGGGAGTAACGCCTTGGGATGTCACAGTGAAAAGGGACCTTCGATCAAAGTCCTGACCACAGATAAACACACACAGAAACAATGTGGTTGTTTTTTTATTTTGATGGAAGGAAAATACTACTATTGGAACCTAATAAAAAACAATATACTTCAAACTGAAATGATGGGTGTATTTCCTCTGACATCACATTCCCTGACACATACTGTACCCACATATACTATCACAGACACAACGGACTTCAATGTTGGCCCTAAGGGCCCAGTTTTTCACTCTCGCTACATAACAGAACCTATTTTTAGACCTCAGATGAATGCAATTGACGAACCAGTAGGGCAGAAACCACCAAGTCTTCTGAGTCCCTGAGACAAGGACTGCGACCCACTGATCTGGAGGTCCCTGGAGCCCTATTGTTGCTCCTCGCCAGAACTGTAATAATCTCTAAGCTCATTATCATACCATACATACTCTTCATCTGTCTCCATTTATCTTTCTCAATCTCCTTATCCCTGGATTTTAAATGATTTTTACAGATGACCTCCAGATTTGGCACAAATGCTTCCTGGAGAAATAAGATGTTTTCTAAGCAGGTTTTCTCCAGATATATCAGCACTGACCAAGAGAGATACATTTAATTGGTGTAAGGTACACTGTAACTCCTATATCACACCACTAGAGGTCGAAGTAGCACAATGTAAAGTACAGCACATTTAACTGAACTGTCTCAGAGAGTGCATCTCAGTATATAGAGGGGCTTCTACCTCAGTATATCATCAGCTTCCTTAAATTAAAATAACACATTTTAAATAAAGGTTTTAAAGTTTGGGGGGAAAACACGTCTTGGTTATTATCTATTAACTGTTTACTCAAACACTCAGCTAATCTGCTTCATCTGGACTGTGTGGCTGAGGTTTGATCAGATTTGACTAACCGTGGCCATAAGCAAACAGTGCCCGACTACCAATACAACCTGCATCGCATGTGTCGTCTATCTTTTGGCCAGTCTTCCCTTCCTTCATCCTGATCTCTCATTAGTCCTTCCTCCATCTCTTTCTGTCCCTCTCTCTCTCTGTTTCCTTCCCTCGCTTCTTGCTTATCTCTATAGAGCAGATGTTCATGAACCCCTCGATGGGATTATAGTGGCGTTTCTCAAAAATCAAAGAGAACAGACTGGGGTTTTGGGGATTAGGTGTCCCCCTCTCACAGCCAGCAAGAGTATTCAGGTTACCCACTCCAATACCGCTCTCTCTTTTAGCAGCACGATAACAGCTGTGTCTACCACACTCGTGGTGACAAATCCAAAGGAACACATCATGACACACCAAAGCCTGCTTGTTTGCATCTTTTCATCCGGTCACTGTCAAAATATTCATGAAAGATAATTGTCAGTTCCTAACTTCATATGGATTTAAAGTCTGCCAAACGATAGAGAAAGAAATATTTTGTCATTTTACCTCATTTAAAAGCCAATCTATTTCATACCTACAGCTGCCAAATTGGAGTTGTAAGTCATGAAGAGCTGCAGTCAGTGATCTGGTCAGGTACTGCAGTAGATGACAAAGCACTATACTGTACTTCCTTAGTTCAATGAGCCATTTGGCAGCTCTATGCCTTGATAATAGCATCAAAACACCACCAAAGCCAATGCAATGATTGAAAGCAGAGGTAAAATCCTGTAGCTACAATGCCAGAACCAGGCTGGAGCAAGGAAACTTATTAATTATCTAAATGTGGGGTGATGATGGACAGTGGATAAGACACATGCCTTTGGTGTATGAGACCTGGGTTCAAATCCCCACCATGACACATTCACCAATGTGTCCCTGAGCATGACACTTAACCCCTAGTTGCTCCAGAGGTGTGCGGGCTCTGACATATATAGCAATTGTAAGTCGCTTTGGATGAAAGCGTCAGCTAAATGAACAAATGGATGCTGCTGCTACCTCACCCCTACTGCAGGTTTCAGTAATAAAGGGGAATCTTCACTACAGCTATGATTGAAACAAACTGTCATAAGAATGAAATGTAGTGTCCATGATATCAGGCTGCCCTTACATTTTGCTGATGTAAGGTTTAGCTGCCTAATGACCATGACAAGAAATACAGTGACAATAAGGAATGCTTGAGTAGTGAAATACTTATTAGACCATGGAACACTTAAAAGTGAAATGAAATTTAAAAAAATGTATTTCCTACTCAGTATATATCCTTGGTGTTTGTTTGTGGACTTATTACAGCATTGACTGACAATGTCAGTGTCGATGTTATTTGATAGGTCTAATATCTGTGGGAGGGTCAGTGTTGCCAAGTTGGCAACTTCTGCCTCTAGATTTTGCAACTTTTACGACCTCCTTAGCAAATGTTTTCAAAAAATGTCCAGAGCAACAAATCTTTCAACTGTTTTGGCAGACCGTACCTCCTTGCCCGGTAAAGAAAGCCCCTATTTCTCAGTAAATGTGCACTCAACCTTGCTCACACTGGCAGTGGCTCTCTGGATCGACTGTTTTCAGTGAGTGGGACAGAGCAGCAGCATGTTCAATCAACCAATCAACAGCCAAACAGAAATGTGAATGTGTGCTCCTAATGACCAATCACTAATCTCCTTTGTTTGTCCAGGAGCTCCCTTTTCTTTGCTCTAAATGATTTAATTTGACTATTTAACATGGTTTCCTTCCAATAGTGGCTTGAACTATAGCTGATGACGAAACTAGTTAGACGTTAGTCATTTAAGTTTAAGACTGCAAACAGCCACACAGGCAGTTAAACAGTTGAGGTGTAGTTGCTTTGTAAGAAACAGAGTAAGAAGCACTCTGGTTACAGGGGTACTCGTTACTGTGAGTCTTAACAGTCTAGTCTAGGCACCACAACTGCACCCATAAAAGAGACAGCTAACATTAGCCTCATTCTATGATTCAGGATGATGAAGCTAGGCTACCTGGCTTCCACTATCCGAATTGAACCTAGTTAGCCTAGCTTGCTATCGTCTACTTTCTGAGTGTAATACAAACCAAGCAGCAGGATGGCTCTTCCAGAATGTTGAATGTTGTAAAGGGACAGACAGCTTTAATCGTAATGGTACATAACCAATGCTACGTGGGCTTGCAGAAAAAAGGGGGAAAATGTCTTGTATCAACGTTTGGAAGCTACAGGGTTAAGGGTATTACATTACCTGTGCTGATTTCCAAGCAATGCTAGCCTTCAGATATCAGTCAACCCCTGCCATGGGAAACGCAAATCCAAAGGCTTGAATCTTAGAGGCTGTTTCCACAAATATGTGCAAAAATCCGAGACTGTTTGCCTTTTTACTGTAGGGCAGAAATGTGTGTGTGTGTGTGTGTGTGTGTGTGTGTGTGTGTGTGTGTGTGTGTGCGCGCGTGTGCGTGTGTGTGCGTGCGTGTGTGTCTCCTGTAGTATCTTACTATGATGGTCTGTCCAGGTTTGACCACATTCAATTCAGCCAGACTCTGCAGAATTTCACTGACTGCCTTTTCACACAGTGAAGTCCCAGTTGAAGGATCCTCTCCTCCTCGTCTTCCTCCATGTTTGCTGTCCTCCTCTTCCTCCCCCTTATCTGCCCCTGTCAGTTTACGACCTGCAAAGGAATACACAAAGACAATGAGCAAACCATTGCCATCACTTCTAGGGTTTACGTTTGTTGATTTTTTCTCAGTGGTCAGAATACACTCTCATGGGCACTTTAGTGTTTGGTGTTATTCAAAAATACATAGATTGCATTTACATCATACATAGCTTATCAATGAACCATCAATGAGATTTCTGTTTATATGTGGTGATTAACATTGCGGTCATCATTAAAAATAAATTAGAAACATTATTGTCAGCCTTATGTGAATGTCAGATGGCTACTTACAGCAAAATATTTGGGAAATATGCTGATTTGCCCAATTGCAGTCTTTGCATTAAGGTAAGCTAACTGGCTGCTGGCCGTAGCCTTATTTTTAACAGACAAAGTGGTAGTGAGAGTGAGAAAGTGAGAGTGGTATCAATCTCATCTAAATCTTTGCAAGAAAGCAAATGTTTCCCAAAATTTCCAACTATTCCTTTAAATGTCAATACTGCTTATACAGTAAATTTATCCTTCTGAAATCTATGATATATCAATCTTCACAGTAAACTAATGCATAAGAATCTATAAAAAGCATAGAATCATGGTTGCTTTCATTTAGATAACTAAACCCTAAATTAATTCTATTTTGAGCACATACGCATTATTTTACCCCCACATGATCAACCCTGCCTGTCACACAACTGTAGCTTAGTGACAGACAACTATTCATTCACTGTGCAAATTACAATTATTACTGGTAACACTGGCGGACCAATGACTTGATAGTTGCAATCACGGGAATCTTTCCCATCACTACCCTCCATCCCACATGAAATGAACGCAGCACGAGTCCTCAGAGAATGCTCAAATCAAGATTAGCTTCATGTTGTCCCTTAAATCTGTTGAGATTCCAGTGTAACCCGGACATCTGTGTTGTCACTGTTAGATCATTACTGCGCTGATGAGCTAGTGAGGTTTGATGGTTCAATTTAGGCCATAAAGACGCGTGTAATCATTCTAAATGACAAAGTCAAGCTTTAACCAGGAGAGAGATGGTATTCGTGACCAAAATGACCAGTGAAAGCTCACAATAATATAACAGGTATTTCCACAATTATATGGTTGGTTCACATAAAAAGAAAATTCTGTGGACAGAATCACATGACCTCAGCTCAGACGGAAGTTATGAATCAGATGACCTTAGACTCAACAAAACCATGCAACTTTAACAAAAGTGCAGTGAATCAACTCTTCTTATTTCTGCTAATGGATCTATTTTCAGCCATTACAAGGATTGAAAGGTGTGTTTTGCTCAGCACACTATTGCTGTACTCACAATTCAGTCATTCTTGTGATAGGTTACAATTATAATTTTTTTTCATTCAGTGTGAAAATGTATTAAATACTCTCCACCTCATGCCCACTTACTGTATACATCTCATTTGTCTGGTTTGAACCATTGTTTGTTTATTAAGATGGGCGTCATGACAGCTCCCCAAAGGTAAAGCTAAAAACATCTTGATTGCCCCCTGGTGGCTGGCTGCAGTAGAGGTCATAAAGGACACCCATTCGATGTTACGGGACATGGGCCATACAAATAATCAAAGTACACATCAAATACACATTTTTCCCCAAAAATGGTTTCTGTCATTTTATGTATGTTCAAGTGTTCATTTCTAATGCTTGATGCTATAAGTTTGATCCTATAAAAAGGGGGTTTCACATCATCTCTGGCTTCAAATGACGTTACCAGAGCAAAATGGCACCACCCTTATGCGGGACATTTTGGCTTAATTTTTGTACGATGGGAGGAAGTGGAGAATCATCGTCCATCTTTGTAAACAGCCTATGGTTCAAACACACTACAATTAATATTTTGAATAGTACACATGTCTGTCCACCACTTTGGTGCAGACTGGAATATCTCAACAACTGTTAGAGGGATTGCCATGAAATGTGGTACAGACATTCATGGTGCCCAGAGGCTGACTCTTAATCACTTTGGTGATCCCCTAGCCTTTGATATAACGCCACCAGCGGACATCCCCATCAGTTAGCATTGCCATGGTGAACATGTTAGCATTCTGACATATTTGGATCACTGTGACGAAACACAGCTGCACACAGCAGCTAGCATGGCTTTTGAACTGTCTCAAAAGTGAAAAACTAAAATGTTTTAGCATTTTGCATCTGACTGTAAAGGAGGTGAAAAACATCTAAAATAATTATCCAAACATAGCTGGGTATGTGCAGTACATCATTTCACTAAAAAAGGAGCTTAATGCTTGCATCTTAGTTTTGTGCTGTTTTTCTTCTGTTTGGCCCACAAAGAGTTGTTGGCTCTGTAACAGTTGGAAGGCTCAGACAAGCAGCACTGGTGTTTGCACATTGCTAAATAGAAACTAAACTGTACAAACAGACTCTGGCTCTCAAAGTTATATGCAAACAAAGCCAAAGAATCAGGTCACTAACATTGTTTTTAGGATTTTATTTCTAGCTTTAAATACCTTCTTCTATTGTCATCATTTGTCATCAAATTTACATTTTACTTTATTCTTGTCTCTTTGCATGCATGGTTTGCACAATATAATAAAACAAAATGTGTATTTTTCTTTGTGTATTTGAATGTACGCTGCAACACGATGCATAGCAGATAACAGTAAACCCTTTCAGGTTGTTCTCACCATGACTACTGGGCTCCTCTGTGGACTTGTCACTCTCTCCATCCGCCTGTCCGTCTGCATCCTGCTCAGCATGCTGCAGACTGAGCTTATGGCACACTTCAAAAGCCTGACCTACTGTCCGAACAATACGCATGGCCTGCGTCTGACAGGGAAAGAGAGGAGGCATAGAGAGAGAGAGATAGACAGATAGACAGAGAGGAGGGAATGGAGAGTTTGAGATAAAAGGTCAATGTTTAGAACTGAAGAATTCAACAACCGGCTTTTTACTCCACTAAACACCACAGCAAGTAATTTCACTGATCAGTTCCTCCTGTCTGCTTTAAGACAGTGAAATTACCTGCTGTAGTCTTTGGCTGGACTGAAAACATCCATACTCTCAAGTCATCCTGGGCACACAGTTGTATCCCCCCGGTTCAGAGACTAATTATATCACTACTGTGGAACAATTCTCATAACAGCTGACTGATGACAGCGGACCTCTGAGCAAAGACAGCGGTAACTTGCAACAACAGCATGAACATACATGAAAACATCTTAGACTGAGAGGTAAGGTTGCTTTATAATGGGCAGTTGTAACTCTGTCCTCGAGTGCACCTATTCTGTATTCACTGCAGGCTATGGATATGCAGTGCTAAGCCACCGGAAATTGTATTTAAGATAAAATTCAAAAACAGAAATTGATTAATTGAGCTGACATAATAAGGAAATTAATTCTCAAAGATAAAAACTAAAGACAGAATACAAACAACTGTCAGTCACAGGTAGCTGGACAAAGAAAACAGAAGCAAATCACATTTAAGCCTGCATGCGGTATGTCCTGCAGTGAACTTAACACTTTACATGAAGGAGCAATGACAGCAGTCAATTGGGTGGTAAGAGGGAAAAGTGCATAGGTTTTTTGCAGTTAAGCAGTGTGCAGTTTGTCTCATGGCTGCCTACTGATGCTGTTGTATCTGTATTAATTAAATGGGTATATCTTCTTCCTCTACGATGGGTTTCTCCCTGTGCTGATTGATGATTTCATTTTCAGTTGTTTAAACGGGAAATTTCAGGGGTGATGAATGAATTGTTATTTAATGCTTGAAGAAGATGAATCAATCGTCTCATCTAACCCTTGGTAAGTAAGCGAATAAGCGTATTTTCTACGATGTAAAACTGTAGCTTTTATTATCATAGTGTAGATCTGTAATAACCTTCTTCTTTGACTTGAAGACATTACATCTGAAGGAATTACTGGAACCATCTCTTGCGATGTAGCTGAAGATCTTTAAGTCCTGAGAGTCATGAGACACGTAGAAAATCCTAGAAAACAGAATTTTAATACACAAGAGTTACACAAACCTCAGAATGCGAAAGTTTTTTTTTTTTCTTCTTGTATTTATTTTTTTTTTTTTACATGTTCCTCTCCTTTCTGTGCCATTACTATCCTTCTAATGACAAATTACATTAAAACCTAATATAGAAGTTGGCTTCTGTCCTCACCAGCAACCCTGCAAAAACTTTACTGAGGTGGCATTAAATATCAGATTACTGTGAACATAACCTGACAGAAGGGTGCCTCTCCTGTAAAAATGACATACTTTAAAGTATGCAAACATATGCTCTACCAACTACATGCTCAAGCTATAGATTATTCATTATGCTGTTTTATGAATGTGACTGCATTTGGCATATACAGTAGAGTACATTCAAGCACATTAGTCCAGCATGGAAAAGTACATGGGATGGTCTATAAAGCAAGACAGCTTCATCTACAGAGGCTGAGTTGAAGGGTCTAATTTCCACTGGGAGACAATATGTATCAGCTGTAGTATACTCACGGTCATTTCTCCGGTTAATGCTAATAAGAACATGCAGGGTGCAAAGAACAGACTGGACTGAATATCAGACTGCTTAATCCCCTGGGTGTATAAAGCAAGCGGCAACGATTGCAAGATTTTATATTTGTTTTACCTAAAGTATGAACATACAGAACCGTGAGAGACTGAGAGGTGTGACCGACCTGTATATGGGATCTTGCATGATCATCATTTTGCTCTCATCCCACGTCCATTCTTTTCTCTGTTTATGAGACAGTTGATTGTGATTAAGCACAGAAAGAGCATCTTATATCAAATAAGTTAAACATTTGTTATTACTAATGCTGAAATGCTGAAATGCTAAAACTGGCCAGCTTTAAATCTGTTTTAAAACTGAAACATGTCACTCTGGTGAAAAATGGTTATATCTTATTCCTTTTAGAGTTTGTCATTAGTGTCTTACCTTCTGTTTCTTCCTTAGCATCACCTTGACCCCGTCCACAGACACCACAATGCTGACCTTCTTCTTCTTGATGTTCTTGGCCTTGAATTCATACTAGGAAAACAGACAAACAGAATTACATCAGAGTAGTAGTATTACAGATAAATAGTTTTGTATCTTTCATGTATTAAATTCGAAAAATGATATGATTGTAACAGGCAATAAACTGCATAAAATTAAACTTTTATACTGTAGATATGTTGTTTGTGAATTTTCTGTTCATTATATCGATTAATTGACTAATTGTTTCAGCTGTACGTACACGCATATGCTTCAACAGTCACACTACACACTCACACTCACATTCTCACACCACTCTACCTCTTCATTGCAGAGTGTAAGTCCTGCTGCACTGTTTGGCACGCTGGCAGAATTAAGGGCATAAGTGGGAACAATCTGTCAGCATTAAAACATGATCTGTGGTGCATTTTAATATATCAGAACCTTTAATAGCTTGGCAGCTCTCAATAGGAGCGCTGATAAAGGCTATTTAATATTTGTACTCATGCCAACTAAAAAAACAACTTCTCTGCAGCTCTCTGATGCCAGTGAAAAGAGAAAGGGCACTTGAAAAGTTGTACAGCAGAGCTCCACAAACAACAACGTGTGTCTTACTTCATCTTGATTGTAAGGAGAATAGACATCCAACAGGTCAGAAAACTTATATAATAAATAAATTATATATACTAATATATACAATTTTGACCTACTGGCTTAATCTAAGCAGCCAACAGCATTAAAAGTTGGCAGTTTTACCTCAATAATCCTCTAAAATCTTCTGGAGCTGTTTCATGGCTGAACCACGCCTGTTTCACAGGGGCACAAAACATAAAGTACACCAGCTAAATTAAACAACATTTAAGTAAAAGGCCCTGGATATAGCTTTTTCTCGACTCTGTTTGCTGAGTGGTACACAACAGCTGTGTCTGCACTGAGTGACTAACATGTTTCCGCCTCATCAGCTGGCCAGGCTCTCTGCTGAGGAACTTAGCAAGTCTCGCCTGTCGACTCCAATCAGTGCCACTTCCCAACATGAAGCAGGGTTCAACTTTTGTTAGCTACCAGCTCTCAAGGCCTACGGCAGAACTGTCAAGCAACAGCCATCTATCATGTTACAAAATGCAGGTGTTTGACTTTTGAGCCATAAGCTGGTTTCATACAGTGGCCTATACAAGATCATATATAAAAGTGTGGGGTGCAAGTCAACTGCAGTGGAAAACACTTTTCCGGCTTAACCATTTAACACACATCGAAAGGAATAATTTGACATATTGGAAAATAACTAACTTTCTATCACATGTTTTCTTGCAGACAATTTAATGAGGAGATTGATACCACTATATCTGTCCATTATAAAGCTGGAACCAGCTGACAGTTAGCTAAGCGACAGAAAGACAGAAAACAGGGAAACAGTTAGCCTAGTTCTGTCTGAAGGTGAAAAAAAAAACTGCCTGCCAACTACTCTAAAGCTCACTAATAATCCCATTATATGTCAAAGCCAGGCTAGCTGTTTCCTCCTGCTTCCAGTCTTTATGCTAAGCTAAGCTAAGCTAATTGTCTCCTGGCCGCAGCTTCATGTTTAGCATACAGACGTGAGAGTGGTATCAATCTTGAATAAGCATATTTCCCAAAATGTCAACAATTCCTTTATTATACTTAAGAAAAACAACCCATTAAATGGCATTGTGTGACAGTTCATCTTGTTTTTTGGTTACTTGTGGGCAGTGGAAGCAAGTTGTGAACACAATACTGATGTATCATAACCTTTTAAGATGCTATGGGGAACCTGTTAGCAAACGTGCTTATTTACAGATCCAGCAGTTATGGAGCAATATCATCACTCATTTGGACTTGTCTTTCTGGCCACCAGGTGTACGTAAGTCCAATATTCATTCTCTTGCCCTGTGTTTGGTCTCTACCTACTCCTGAGGGAAATATCTGTCTCTTTAACTGCTAAATGCCCTAAGCTAAACATCTAGATTTTCTCTTTTTAATATGTTGTGGTCATGAACAGAGAATTTGGACAATTTCCCTTTTTTACCCCCAAATATGCTGCTCCAGACAAAGAGGAGAGAATGGCATGCTGTTTAAAGGGAAAGGGTAAGAAGCCAAGATGGAACAATAGGAGAAGATGAGAGGTGAGCAGATAAGAGGAGACAGAACAAGAGGAGGTGAGGACACAGCTGTTGTTATGTAAGGACTTCCTGCAAATGTGACCTTTTAATCCAGCTACACAATGCTGCAACAATTAGCTGAGCATTATGAACAAGTGAAGACCTACAAGACATGATTATGAGATACAATAGTTGGGCTTTTATTACTCTTGTGAATGTGTGCACATGCAGGCAGTAAATCAATGTCATTACTTACATGAAGCAATTTTAGTCACATTCATTTCTATGTTTCCATAACTTTTTTCATGCTAATTTTCTGCTTGTGTCTATTGGAAATACGCTGCTCTCCCTGCCCTGGATCCATGGTGATTAAAGTTTCAGTCTCTAATTATACAGAACTGAGTCCTGAGAGAGCTGATTAAACGGAGAATGGGTTTAGGGAGGGAGAGGAGGAAACACATCACCGACACAGAGAGACGCTAGCCAGGGTTTAAAGAGGAGGAAGGGAGAAGTGCCCATGCTGCAAAGTGAAGTGGTATGGCGGTGAGATGAAAGGAAAGTTCCCAAGTGAGAAACCAAAAACCAGGTGTTGAACTTCCCTTATCTCTATTGCAGTATGCTTATGAACCATGTGTGAAATCTACTGATGTTGAAAATACAGTATTTGCTCTGGGGGCAAATGATGAGATGAGGCAATTCAAAGAAAGGTGATTGACTCTAAAAGGCCCCATCCACACTAGGCCTACTGCATTTTCATTTTAAAATGGAGACCTTCTGCTACGTTTGCACCTCCCATCCAGACTAAAATGGCGTAAACGAAGACCTAAAACGGAAAAGTTTGAAAATGCTGCTGACCCCGTTTTTTGATTTGAAACTCCGGAGGGCGTTTTAGTGAAGACAGGCAAAAACTGAGGACTTTAGAAACGATGACGCTCGGCTCTCTGATTGTGTCTTATAAGTCATGCAGAGCAGAAATACAATGCTACTGACAGAGTTTTTGACTTGATATTTTTATTAAAGTATTCTGTACCCTGCAAATAACACTCAGACTGTCTGCCTACACTTGTACTGTGCTTGTCGCCGTTTACTTTGTGATGACTCCCAGTCTGTTTTCCGCCGCCACACTCTGTGTTACATTCAGTAACAGTCCCAGCTCGTTATTAGTCCATGCAAAAAAAATCTGGTCTGATTCTTCGTCTGCATTACTTTATTCTTTTGGCAAATCTTCTGTAACTACAGAGGAGACCGTCTGCTTCATGTTTACACCGGCATGCGCATGCCCAGTTTACGTGAACGGCCACTAGATGTGCGTTTTCAGTCGTTTTAACGTAGACGGAGAAAAACTCTAAAACGGAGCTAAAATGCTGTTGTGGACGGATATCATATTTGTTTTAATTCTCCATTTTTAAACTAAAACAGAGTAGTGTAGATGGGGCCTAACATCATGATTTCCGGGCATGAACTTGCCAAACATGGCAAAAGGCAGTAAAAGGTTATCAGTGGAGACCGAATACAACTGTATGCATTAATTAACAATCCTATTAGTTCATTCGTTTCAATGGAGTGAGGGAACAAAACTTAAGCTTTATGCTTTTCCTTCTGTTACCAGTGTTGGGAAGGTTACTTTACAAAATGTAATAGGTTACAGATTACAATTTACCCAATTTAAAATGCAATAGTAGTGTTTTAACTACTTTATCAAAGTAATGTAACTTATTTTTCTAAATTTCTAATGAATGTTTTCAAGTGTTAACCATTTTCAAAAGACAGCTTGAGAGGCAGTTTAACTGCATATTCAAACATGAGAACTGTAATGTAACAAACTAAAACATCTAGAGACTTTTATTTTGAAGCTGATCATTTTATTTTGAAGTTCTTATTTAACATGAGGGCAGCCATTTTGAGTGTATACTGACAAGCACATGTTGGAGCCTGACCGACTTCTCAACCATCAACTTATTCTGCTGTCTTAGTGGGGCATTGCCAGTAAGTATTTATTATTTATTTAGGAACCCGTGGAATAATGTAAAGTTTAGTTTTTTAGTGCAGCTATTATTTAGCTATTATTTAGTGCAGTGATGATGTACTTACTTAAGTAACAAGCTAGCATAACTGAATATTGTTAGCGTCATTATTTCAACTACAATTTGTAATATTTCCTGTGTTTCTTGGGGTTTATTTCAGTTTGAACTTTTCTCAAATAAATTCTGCCAAGTACAACACGCGGCTTGTTCATTGGAGAAGATGTTGGAGAAATGAGTTTTGCTTGCTGTTTCATTTCGATGAGAACAGTACAAGAATCAAAATATTTGTCGACCCATTTAAGCATTTTGCAGAGAAACACTGAGAGAAAGGATCATCCATTACGTTATAAGACTCAGAAGGTGGATATTTCACAAGCACGGACCAGGTAAAGCAACAGTGAACACTTTGGTGCAGTTCCAACTGGGTACAATGCTGGTTTCGGTTTCGATTGGCTTCCTCATTTAACAAGCCTCCTCCGTGCACCCGCAGGTGAAAACGGTATCGCGGGTGAAAATCGCGAGTGCTGTGTCATTTTGGCCACTTCAGCGGACAAACAGAGAGCACAGATACAACATACTCAGATGGACAGCCATTGTTTTAACTCAATGTGCAAATTTGTTGTGTGCTCTTGAAAAACTATTGAGCATTGTGTGCCAGTCACATACATAAAATGTTACAAATCAGTTACCATTGGTGTCACTTACACTAGGGTGGCTGGGGACATGTCCCAAAGACTTTCTGAAAGCGAAATTGGTTAAAATATGTTCTGAAAAATAGCTTGGAACAAGAAATGTTAAATCACAAATGGCAATGCTTTATTTATTTGCGCAATAAGAAAACATGCAATGCAATTTAAATATAGAAGAAACAAATGTGCTTTGTCCAAGAAAATTACTTAAGCAACAAAAAAAAGCTACTAATTTTAATGCATTATATTCCATTTTATTGTTATATTTTGAATTGTCACCTGCTGAATTTTGTGCTGCCATTCATATAAATAAAGACATTTACTTCATAAATTGGTGCAGAAAATGTCTCCAGAATGCAGGAAATTAAGTGTTTAATGCTCAAAATCTTGTGATGGAGGACCCCCAGACACTCCACTCATACATTTTATCATCGAATACTTATTCAAAATAGTGTTAAAATATCTTCTCGTCTTGTTCTCATGACCAAAGTCTTTCAGACCTTAAGTCACCAGCTCTTTCGTGGGGATACGTGGTAAGTAGAGGTGCTCCGATCAGGATTTTTTGGGCCGATCACCGATCGCTGAAAGCCGTATTGGCCGATACCGATCACTGGGTCTATTTGGAGCCATTCATTTATCATGCAACATTATACAGTATACTGTATATTTATTTAATTGGTCCTAAAAACAATGTATTAAGTGTTAAAGTTAACAGATGATAAAGTATCATGAAATGACAACTGTTTATTTTATTGCCAGGAAACATGAGCAATAAATTCCGCTCAATCTGTTTCTTAGACTTAAATGAGGCAGCCTTTGCCTGGTTACTGTGAACATCTTATAGCTTAACAAATATAGCTTTACTGTTGAATAAACTACAAAAACAGAACAAACAGCATCTTTATAAAATTTAGTACAACCATAAAAACTGCAACAGAAAAGGCTGTAGCCAAAATATTTAGGAGATAAAGGAGCAGAGGCATCATGAGTCGATGATAAACTCTGAAGTAGCTGCTTTTTGTTCTGGAAAGCAAAGGCAGGTTCTGTGGGTTTTAGGGGGGAGAGAGAGGAGTGGAGAGAGGGAGAAGGGCTACAGAGAGGAGTCATAACTGCCTTCAATGAGATTTGAAAATAAGGAAAATTTTAATAAATACAAATAGGCTACAATGTAAATTCCATATTATACAGTTAATATAACATAGGCTACTATATTCAATCTAATTTCATATGGTTTGCCATTAGTAGGCTACAGGCCTTATATCATTTCAGTGGATTGTTTTCATTTTTAATCCTTGTACAGGAAGCACAGTCTGCATATCTTACATGCTGCCACCGGCTTTACCAGAGGGAGAGTAGCAAACACTTTAAATACAGACAGAAGGTTTTTATTTGATTTCATAAAGGTTAAAAATACGGGAGATTTACAGGGAAACATTTAACGATACCGGGTGAGAACGGAAAAATACAGGAGAATCTCGGGGAAAACGGGAAGGTTGACATGAGAGGATTAGACAGAGGAGTGGGGTAATGTGAGTCTACATCCACACTGCTACGTTTTTAAAACGGTTTCATAACGAAAACGATCTCTGTCCACAGCAGCGTTTCAGCTGCTTATCAGAGTTGATCTCTGTCTATATTAGAATGACTGAAAACACATCTAGTGGCCTTCAGGTAGCTACACTGGGCATGCGCGTGCCAGTGTAAAAATGAAGCAGATGGTCTACTCCGCAGTAGCAGACGATTTAGCGAAAGAAGAAATTAATACAGACCAAGAACCAGACCAGGCTTTTTTCTTTTCTTTTTTTTTGCATTGACCGACAACGAAGTGGAACTGTTACTGAAAGTAACACGGGAGTACGAGAGACGGCGGCGGAAAACAGACTGGGAGTTGTCGCGACATGCACAGTAGGCTAGGCTAACTGTTAAGTGTTATTTACACAGTACTTATATTTTAATAAAAATACCAAAACTAAAACTCTGTAAGTAGCATCATGTTTTTGCTTTGCATGACTGATAAGACCGACTCACAAAGCCAAATGTGAGTGTGTGTCATCGTTTTATAAAGTCCTCTGTTTTGTCCATCGGGTCCGCAGCGTTTTCAAACAAACATCTTCTGATTAACCGTTTTAATCTGGACGGGAGGTGGAAACGTAGCAAAAGGTCTCCGTTTTTGTAACGAAAACAGAGAGAGAGATGCAGTCAGTTGATTGAGTAGCGCCGCTCTTTGCATCAGGAAACTCTTGTTAAACTCTGGTTGCGGGTGGAGTGTGAGTTTCACATGATCACTCCTGCGTGTTGCTCCACTTGTCTGATTGCTGCTCAACTCTAAAATGATTACGTGGGCACATTAATCCCTTCTTGTCTGAGAAGGACTTTGGTGCTAGCTAGCTTTGAAAACCGCTCAGACAGCGTAGTGAAACATTTTAGCTGCCAATGAAAATATATCAATTATCGGCCTTTTTAGCGACCACCGATCAAAAGAGTTAAAGCCATTATCGGCCGATTATGATCGGTAACCGATCGATCGGAGCATCCTTAGTGGTAAGGTGGGCTGGCGTGGTTACAGTGCCAGGGCTGAATTTTTGTCCCAGTCCGCCCCTGTAAACAGCTGTGGCTGGAAATGGCAAAGGAAGGCATTGTCCACATGAGAAACATGCAAAGCAACAAAATGAACATTATACATATAGCAACATATAGCCAAGCTTTTTACAGAAAATATTCAGATGTAACCGCCAATGTAATCATAAACACTTTCATAAGTGGCTGTAATTTAATTACAAATTGTTTTCTAGCAACTGTAACGGATTACAGTTACGTTTATTTTGTTAAATTACGTAACTAAATTACTCCCCAACACACTCTGTTACCTCCAATCAGTTGCTAAATAAATTCAATTGATTTTTCAACTCCCATTTTCCAGTTGTTCCTAAATTGAATCTAATATTATCGATCCCTCTCCCACAGCTATGTATAGCTATGGTATTTCATATCACTTTACAAACATCAATATAACCAGACTGTCAAAGTATTGTAGGATGTGAAGAACTTCACAAACTCTCGCAATCCGCTATAGATATTTGTTAATTATTGTCTATTTACTGTGGAAAAATGTCTGTTAACAAACTTGCTGTCAACACCAATGAGAGTGGGTGAAAAGAAAAAAACACACAAACGCTTTTCATACATAGATGAACACACACCTGCAAAACCAGGCAACTTACAACCTTTACTAACATATCAAGACTCAGCTCTTTTATAATTCAGTTGATGCCAGGATTCTGGGGAAGCAAAATGGGATTTTGCAACTTTATTCAAGGAATGAAATTTTTATACTTTCTTTGCTTAAGTGCCAAGTGTTTTGAAATATTTAAGCTTTTAATGCACTTGCATTGTTATGGTTTTTTCCGTTACCAACATCGTAACAAACATTTAAAAACTTATGACAAGTCCCCCTAAGCATTAGCATGTCAGGTTACAAAACTTTCATCAAGGCATAAAAATATATCCAGAGAGGAGCTTAGTTTACTGTAGTCCACTGTTATGGATTCTGAAACATTCTTAATTATGACTGAGAAATTTAGGAAGACAGGCTTGAGGAATAACACATGAGTTGTAATGAGAAGTGTATGACTAATATGTGCAGTGAACAGGCGTGCAAAGGACCTGAGCTTGAAGTTCTAAGATACACTCTTCAAAGATTTGGATTAAAACCCTAAAACTATTCCTTCGATGCTGACTGCGAGTGTTACAGTGCTACAGCAATGTTTAAAGCCTAAAGCAAACGGAGTGAGAGCATTTTCTTCCGTCAGACTCATCCGTCTTCCCAGACAGCGTAACAAATTTCAGCCACCGTGCCTCTCTACAATCTGTTCTGAAAGTGTCAGACAGAATAGCTATGGCTACTGCTATGTGCACAAAATGAGGAAAGGAAAGCTGGCTCTTACAATTTTTTAACCCAGTTTAATAAATTGTGCTGCTTAAAAACCGAGACAAAGATATTACAAGATCAAACCAGAGGAGACAAGAGGCTATTCACTTTTTGTTAGTACCACCTGAGCAAGCCAAGACAATAGAATTTGGTTTGACAGTTTCAGAGCAGTTCATTTTTGTGGCATGAATAATCACTTATGAGCAAAGCTACCAGCAACGATGGCAATGTTGGTCGGTCCATCACTCTGGTCCAGATGGAAATGTCTCAACAACTATTAGATGGATTGCCGTGAAATCTTTTCATTAATGGTCCCTATATGATGAACTCCACTGACTTTGGTGATCCTCTGACTCTCTCTCCTCTAGCGCCACCATGAGGTTGACATATTTGGTTTTGAGGCAAATGTCTCAAGAACTATTGGCTGTATTGCCATGAAATATGCTACACACATTCATGTTCCCCTCAGGATGAATTTCAATAATTATTATTGATTATCTTCAATACTTTATGACCAAATACTTGCAAAATTAATGACATTCCCATCAGCCTAAACATCTCTTTTTCTTGTTATTCTATTTTTCCTTAAGAACAATCAAACCTCGGCCAAAACATTAAGTCACGGTAGCTCATTATGAATTGCTGTATTTATTTAAACAGAAACAAATATACAAACAAGTTAAAATATTGTGCATTGGGTCTGCAGTATCAACTGATTACATTACCAAAGTCCCGAAGTAAAACTTCTTTTAGTATCATGTAAACCTGTTACCCATGTTTCATTATTCCACAATTGAAAATCTAATAGCACAACTAAAATATACAAATTCCAATATATATTCTGTCAACATATATATTAGCGCCTGTAGATACAGTTTTGACATGAACATTTGGGAAACTTCAGTTTATTGAATTGAATTGAATTAAAGGAATAGGTCAAGATTTTGGGAAATGTATATATTTGCTTTCTTGCTGATCGTTAGATGAGAAGATTGATGCCTCAAGCTACAACCAGGAAACAATTAGCTTAACTTAGCATAAACACTGGAAAGAGGTGGAAACAGCTTGCCTGAATCAGACGACAAACCAAAATTTACCTACCAACACCTCACTAATTAAAACATGTTTGTTTGTTTTTTTAAAATCCCTACAAAAAACAAACAATTTTTACAGGGAGTTGCATAGTGTTTTACAGGTTTTTATCTTTCCCCCTGCTTCCAGTCTTCATGCTAATCTAACCCATGACTGATGCTGATCTAACACAGACAATGAATAAGCATATTTCCCAAAAGGTTAAACCATTCCTTGAAGTGTAAAGAGTGAAGTTTTATTAGGAGGCAGACTAAGAAGCTATTATATCATTACAAGTATGATTAGCAATCTCCCCGCTGGGTCCTGGACGTTGGATCTCATGATCCCAAGATACAGACCGCACTCTAACCTTGTCCACATACCATGAGGTATGAGGGAGCTTGATTGTCACTGCAAACTGTAGAGGATGTCCCAAAGGACACAAGGGACTCTGCTGAACTGTGTTATGATGTTAACATCCTCTTTCCTCGAGGGACTACAGTTCAAGGTACTTGGCTCCCAGTCATTTCGTGGAAGCAGCTGTACTGCAGATACTGTAAATAAACCTTCTGGCACCAAAAGGCACCTGCGAACAGCCTTTTAATTAAAAAGACTTTTAAGTCCTTCAGATAATGTTATTTGGTTCACGCTTGAATAAAGAATAAATTGGAAAAATTTTCCTTCCTTCTGTCCATGGGTATTTTTCAGACAGGCTAAATGAGCAGGATTTAGGTTTAGCAAACCAAATCATGGAAAAAGAAATAATGGGCAACCCCCCACTCCCCTTCGTTGATCCTGAAAAGCTGTGGAATGCTGGGTGCATTGTGGGTCATTGATGCTCCCTGTAGCACCATTGAATCCATACAGGAGTACACAATAGGCCCTATAGATCGCAACCTAGCAACCACTTCATTACAATTCTCAGGATTTGGGGAGTTCTAAGGAATTTCACTGCTTTTTTTCCAATTCGATATACAAAGAGATGACTGTTGGGAGCAGAGCTGTGCTGCGAAACACAACAGCTGCCCAACAGCCTGGTATTTAATGGGTAAAGGCTTCCTGGAATCAAAGTAGCAGGAAACAATTTGAAATACATTTAGCACATTTATTTTAACTCCAACCGCGAGTGCTAATTTTTTGAGAAGGAAATCACGTGTTTTGGCAATCAAGCAGTTGCCGCTTACAATTTCCCATTAGTTTAACAAAGAACTGGGGCTTTAATCACTGCTGCTCAACTAGTCTCTCTCCCTGCGAGTGGTATTTTCAGACAGGCCTCTCAGGCTCATAGCCAGACAGGGAGGACGCAGCCACTCCTACACTCCCATGACGCCGGAGAGGCCAAAACCTCCGGAGTGAACTGGCACGTCTCATCATTAGTCAGCAGGGGAATGATAAGGGAGCAATTACCTCGACAGTCGCCACAGACGATGACCTTGGCCTAGATCAAAAACGGAGGGGAGTTTGTGTTTGCGCACGCTGGCAGTGTTATGTATGAAAAAGAAAAAAAGAATAAGATACTAGAGCTAGATAGGCAGGCATATTTTAAAAAGTGTGTGTGTGCGTGCATTTAGATGCTTGCTGGTGCCTGTCTGTGCCTACGTGAGTGGTTTCCGCCTGAGTGCAGATATTATGGATTGGACTCCTGGGCTCCAGTCTGTTGGCAGCCTCCGCTGAGCACCCTCTCCTGAGGGAAAGAGGGTGCTAACAGGAAACAGCCTGCTTAAAGGACTGCTTACCGGGGGCTTCTGCATGACAGCGGGGTTACACGCAAGACTGGAATTAACTGGAAGAGCATAGAATACCGAGGCTTTTATTTGTGGAATAAACATTGTTATCAAGTAGAATTTGGAGCAGTTTTGACTGAAGGGCATTAATTTCTGTTGTGCTTTCATTGTTTGTTTGTTTTTTTCTTCAGATTATTTATTTCAGTTTATTCGTGATTTTAGCGATAAAATCCCGGTAGACAAATCTGCAACCACAGCTGGCACTGACCCTGCACCAGATCCATCTGGGAGCTACAGCTGTGACTTCTATAGATAAATTACTTTCATTACTTGCACTACACTTGTGTTTATAGTGGCTGACAGAATTGATCAATCCTGGCCCGTGTTAATACATCTGGACTGAGGTAGGGAAGGAATCAAAGCCCCACGAACTCTGGGAAGCCATTAAAACGGAACATGTGGTACACGTAATTGATCATCATTATGTCCTTCAATCTCAAATTAAAGCGACAAGGTCAGAAGGTAAAGCTGCCACGGATGAAAACAGTAAACGTGATGCGGTATGAGTCAACCCACACCTTTGGATAGGAATAAACTACACATGAAGCAGGCTTGTCAGAGGAAAACAGCTAAGCCCCAGTGCGGGCCCAGGCAGGCACTCCTTGAGTGTCGGCGCCCTTGCAGTGAGAATGGACCCACGCCTGAGTGACTCGTTGACAGGCACAGTGAAAGGACAGCCAGTCCCAGAGCACTGACGGTGGCTACTCAGGGTTAGTCACATGGGACGTGGAGGAAATACAAAGGAACAGCCTGAGCATGCCAAACACTCACTCTCAATAACACGCGGGCATATGGTGCACACGGGTATACACACTAAGTACGTATATCCACATGTGCACTCAGGAAGACACAATAAATAGATTTACTGTCCCAGAATGTTTATATAGTCATATGGTAATTATTTACATTATTTCATAACTCTCAAAAACCCAAATCTAGAGTGAACCCTGACTTATAATCTCATCTGTGTTTCAGACAAAATAACTCAGATGGTCCTCGGCATGTTTTCAAAATCAAGCAGATATGTCCTAACATACGGAAAGATGGAAGAATAGCAAAACAACACCTGCAGTCTCCATACAGTCTGACACCAGAAATCATCACCTTAATCCTCTTCCAGGTTATTACATTAAGAGACAGTAGTGACTCCTTTAAATGCAAATCTCCTACCTCGACTGAAAGTAAAGAAAAGGAGCCATATCAGATCACTGTTGGTGTGGCTAGAGGGACTTACCTAAACATCTTCTGTGGTATTGCAGTAGAATGAAAAGATTTCGGGTTGGTGTCAAAGAAATGTTACGTTCCATATTAAGCTTGAATGTCACATTTTTCCCAGTGCTGTGCCTGTAAACGGAATTCACAATATCTAATCTACAATAACACAAGGGCTGATAGCTGTAGCATTTCTTATACTTCTTATTCTAATACTTTGGGGGTCTTTTAAAAGTCCAATTAAAAAGACTACATAAATTATATAAATGATAATGATGGAACGTGCAGTTTCTGCCCTCCCAAAATGAGACATCTGGACCCTAATAAGGGCATATGTTACAAGGGCAAAGTCCCCCTCCACTCAAAAATGTATTTTGCTTACTGTGACTTCACTTGGATGTCTAACCTTCACTGTGCAGAATGATGTACAGTATATGCAGTATGTCACTTATTCATCTGCTGAAGGAGGAAAGTTTCTCTGTGCTCACCTTGAATTCTAAGTTTAACAAGTTTACGTGACTTAAAACGTGTTTGGTTTAATTACTCAAATCAAAATGTACAAGCGCAGATTTAGGGTTTGTAGACCTGTGGAATGAATTTGAAATTTTAATAGAGTTAGTGCTAGTATCTCAAGCGTGCTGTGATTATGATGTAATTGTCATTGACAAATAATTGTGTGTCTTTCACTTAGTCTATAACCTCTGCATTTGTCTTGTAGACTTGTAATTTGTCTTGTAGACTTGTAATTTGTGTGTGTGTGTGTGTGTGTGTGTGTGTGTGTGTGTGAGTGTGTTCAGTTCATTAATTCCAGTAATTATTGTTTGTCTGTTTACACAAATGACAAAAATTTTGATAAACTCAAACATAACTTAACACTGTAACACCAGGTCAGTGATTTACAATTTCGGTCAACAGTGACGCATGCCACTGCCTTCTAGAGCTTGTAAATAGTTGACATGCTAGTAGGTTAAGGGATAAGGTTAGGCAATGCGGTGACAGAGCATCCTGCAGAACCATGGTTATACAGAGATGCAGAGCGTGGCTCTGTCCATTGCAGTAGTCTGGCAAAGCAGAATTCAGAGCAATAGGATTACTGGGGCGAACACTGTCAGATCACAGGCTCTAAAATCCCTGTATAGTGAAGGAGGGCAACCATTATGATCTACAGCCATATACTGTAACAATTAATTAGTCATGCTGCTATATAGTGTTATCAACATGCTGATCTCTAATTAGGGCAGCTAAGGGTTTGTTTAAGGGCTTGTTTGATTTATAATTTCCAATTAACAAGGAAATTGATAAAAAAAAATACTCAAGAGCTGAATTGATTGGTCAAATGGCAAAAAATTAATCGGAAACTATTTTGATAATTTATTAATCGTTTCAATCATTTTTAATGTTTCACTAATGAGGAGATTTGCTGTTTTTCTCTGTTTTTTTTTATCAATATAAAGAGAATATATTTGGGTTTTGTACTTTTTTGTCAAAACTATTGACATTTTATAGACATTAAATGATTAATCAATTAATTAAGAAAATAATTGTTAGTTACAGCCCTACACTACTCTAAAGTTTATTATATTTTCTAAATATCTTTTAATCTTTTCAGTGCAAAGAAGTGAGATTTATAATAACGTAGAATCTGTTAGGAGTGGCTTGTGTGTATAATTAATCTGAACATATTGTCACACATATCTGTTGCCAGACTGTAGCTCTGCATGTCATCAATCACGCAAATGTGAATGGACAGGACAATAGGGAGCCTACAGCTGGTGTAAAGGAGGTACTTGATGAAAGGGAGAACAACAGAAAGTAGGTGATGAACCATTTACTAAAACAATGTCAGATTTGAGGCCAAATGCAACTATTAACCCTGTTTTAGGGTGGTAAACATGGGGGTCTGAGTCAGGGGCGCCATCTGTGCCTTACATGCAAACATGTCCCAAAAAGCCCTTTGGAAGAGGCTTTAAGGGTGTGTGAGAGCTTTCATAAAGCTCAATCATGAGTAGCTTAAATCCTTGTCTGAGAAGAGAGAAAGATCCTCATGTATGCTACTACACCAGCAACAACTTGTCTGACAACAGAAGGTTGGGCAATCTGTGCCACCACATGGCACTGATTGATGACAGTCACCCCAATCATGGTACAATGCACAACATATCTGACAAAATAACAACAAAACAGGTGGTCCGCACTCACTGAGGCTCACCATCCGCAACGCACTGCAGAAGATTAGAGGTAATCAAAAAGATCTAAAGCACTGAATGCTTTTTCGTCCTCTGGGGACCAGGAATGTATGTACAAAATATCAGGCAACCTATTCAATAGTTGTATATATATTGCATGCTGGACCAAAGTTGTGGACCAACTGACTGGCATGAAGAATGGCTAAAAATCTAGGTCTATAGCCTACATCAGTGTCTGCTGCAGGAATCATATGTAGTTTCTTAATTGAAAAAGAGAAACCCAGAATGTAATGTAAAAGTAGTTGTTGTTGGCTAGAGGTAACTGTATTTGTAGCATATTCAGGGTTTTCAGTTCATGGATGTTGACCATCAGGGTTCTTTGGCTGGTATAATACAGAGATCTCTTTGTCTGATATCCACTGTAACTGTCTGTGACCAAAGGTTAAAAGAGAAGGTCAGTTCAGTAATACTTTTAGCAGGGATTATGGAGCCCAGATAATGTTGGGAAGTCACGACACACTCCTGTTTGATGTATCTTATGTAGGTGATGGCAAGAAGAGACAGAGACAGACCAGACAGAAAGATCTGAGGAGCGCAGGCTTTATCATAACCCCAAAACACACACAGCAAGCGAAAAACTAGACCAGTCAAAGGCAAAGATTACACTGAAATCCAAATGGGATCAAATTATTCAAAGGAAGCACAAGAAAACAGAGTTTGGGAAATTGAGATTCTGCTCAAAAATATGCTAATGCCTCCAGTGCATATGATAAAACGGCTTATGGGCTGTCTCCTCCCTCATTATCCATTCAGTTTGTCTGCCCTGATGGGTTGATGCAAGTGGAGATAACAATGAATGCAGCAAAACAGTCCCTCAAACTTTCTCTGCAGAGCGGTGTGTTATGTAAACAATACAAAAGCACATCACGCAGTACTATTCCCTTTCTGTTCAATCAACAACTAAATATACAGCCTGGCTTTTGTTTTATCTGTTAAAACCCTATGCTGCTTAAGTGACAGACATTAACAACTGGACGGAGTTTGACAGGCAGGGACATGGTCCGCTGTGAGACTGAGATGTTGTTAATCTGAGTGACATTCACATTAGCTGTGTCACTTGGACAGCAGAGAATACATTATCTTGTTAGTGGCTGAGTGGATGCATAGTGCTGAAGCATTTTAGAGTCCTTAGGATGAGCAGCAGCAGTTTGCTCACATCATTTACCCAATTAGAGTATAACAGGGGGCAACCATTGTGTCATCAGGAATAAAGCAAAGAAAACCTGAAGAGTCAGTAAAACACACATCCGTCAAACTCAACATATGAAATAGTAGATTGTAGATACAATAAATTGGCCCTTACAGAAGCAGCTTACTTGTCATATACTGAAAAATAAAATGCAATTGACATCGATATACCATGTATCAAGAACATGTTAAACAATGGATCATAAATACAGGTACATTATTATAAATTATCTTTCAACAAACATTGTGAATACATTATTAAATGTATGTAAATACAGTTTAATCAAGAGTTTCACCCCATTTCCAGTTGTTGTTTTATTGCTTGATAATCTAGGCTAACCGGTAAGGCTACTGGCATAAGCTTCATATCTAGCACACAGACATGAAAGCAGTATCATTTTCTCATCTAACACTCCGCATGAAAGTGTATTTTTAAGCATATTTTTGAAAATGTCACACTATTAAGTATGACAAAAAATGCTCAGAAGCCTTCACATATGCAACTTGCTTGTTTAAGCTGTCACTTATAACCCTTTCATACACGGGAGGCACGAATTACACGGGTCTACTGAACGCACATCAAACCCGCATTCGAAAGTTGATTGTTGTCATTGTTAGCAGAGACTCCAGTCTTTGTTATTTCACTAAACCACAGAATTACACAGAATTGTATTACATGATTACGCCACATGTTAAAAGTTTTCCTCTCTCTCTCTCTCTCTCGTTTCAGGGAGTCGGTTTGTTAGTCTTTTAAATGTCAAGCTCACATTACAAAAGTTTCTAGATGGCAAAATGTATCTAGGATTCCCATTCATGCAAAAGTCGACCCTTTTCCACGTCAGAAACAGGGTTTGGCTGACATGAAATGACCCATTCAATCAGTCTGAATGAGATATTAGCCATGTTTTTCCTCTCTCTATATGGAAAACATTATATTGCTAAAGTGGTTATATTATACTCATTTTCAGGTTCATCATTTTATTTAGGGGTTGTACCAGAACAGGTTTACTTGGTTTCATTTTCAAAAAATACCATATTTTTTGTCATAGTGCACATTGCTGCAGCTCCTCTTTTCACCTTGTGTGATGAATGCTCAGTTTTAGCTATGGAGTGATAGATCTCACTTCTAAAAGATCTTTGCTTGGAGTTGCACATGCACAGTACCTAGTTAATAACTATTAGCCAGTCAGAAGCAGAGTAGGGCAGGTCCTGAAAAGCCGGTAAACACAGCTTCGGTTCAGCTGTACATGTTCCCCTTACCAGTTTAGCAACATAGACTGGAGCAAGAATTTCAGAGTGGTGAGTTATTAATCTGTAACAAATGTATCTTTCATCCATAAAATTTTAAATGTGCACTGTCTCTACATCACGGTAACAACTTTATGTCCACTGACTGCTTGGAGGGTAGCTAGTGTTTGGAAGAGAGAGGAGAGGCAGCAGGCGGACGTCTTGTCACTGTGTGCTAAAGCTCAAGTGTGTTTTTCCACCAGCGTTTTTGAGGGCGTGTGCATTATGATGCATTTTTTGTGACTCAGTTCAGAGTAGTGTTTTCTGTGGGAGATGGGAACTCCCTTTGGGCTGGACTTTGGGCTTTTTCACTTTGCAAACCTATTGCAGGCACAAAAAGGTATATAACTAAATAAAGGAGTGTCAAAAAGCCACAAAGCAGAATATGACCTCTTTAATTTATGATATTAAGTCATTCCAAATAGTCTATAGGAAGATATAGCTACACTTACAAAAGTATGGTGTAGGTGACAGTTAATGGAGGCTGCAGAAAGTCAGTAGTAATTTAATGTCAACTCACCTCAGAGCTTTTAAACCCTAACTGTTTCCTGCATGGTTAAACCAACACAGACTTGAGACAAGAGAATTAGAGCGCCGAGTAAATCTATCTACAATGAAAGTAAGATGAAAGTAGTGAAACACAAAGAGAATCAGAGTGTAGGGAGGTTGAACGAAGGGAGCAGGAGTATGAGACCTTGAGGCTTTCTATGTAGCATGCTGGAACAAGATGAGAGAAGTGAGATGAATGCGCACACGCACATATACACAACCACACACACACGACTACAAATAACATTTAGAAGTAGGGCAGCCTATCTGCCAGCTCAAAAGCCCGCAGCACTTTCCTAAATCATTATCCAACAAACGATACCATAATACAATAGGCCTTGTTTATCTGCCTACTCATGCTAAGAAAGAAGGCTTCAACGCAGAGAAACTTGCCAACTTGACACGTTTATTTTAAGTAATATGGAGAAAGAGTTTCTGGTAAAATGTAGACTAATCTAATTTGTGTGAATATGAATAAAAATACTTTGTGCGTTTTTCAAAACTGAATACCAACAAAATACCACTGCTTCTCAGTTTAGGTCAAATATGAATTCAAAGGCTACATTGATATGCTTTTCCTGTGCAACTGTCATCTTACATATTCATGACAAATCGAACAGTGTTACTTTCCCAAACTGCATCTAACTTTGAGCCCATCCCAAACCTGAAGGAGTTGAGAAAGACAGTTTTGGCGGCAGAGCTGGTTGCCAGGGAGACCTGAGGAGCAGCCTGACATTTGTGGTTAATTCAGATCTGCAGAATAATAGGCAGAGGGAGTGAGAGCTCAACAGTACCATTCATCAAAAAACGAACTGAGGCAAAGCATGCAATTGAAATTCTAATCTAATTCAAATTGAACCGTTCTGTTGGGACAATCAGAGTGACCGAACCAAATTTGTAAATTTACAAACCAGAGAATTGCTTTGACCAAATATAGACACAGTGACCACAGTGACCAGCAAAAGGAAAAGTGAAAGAGGACACAGTTATGGTTCTTACGGTAACATGTGAAGCCCTGACCTGCAGCGAGGGGCAGATTTAACATAAGCAAATACACTGTAGACTTAACCCAAATTAACCACATTAGCTGAAGTAAACTTGTATGGAAACTCATTGTTTACCTGCAAAATTTTAGCCTTTGTCATATGATGAAGTAAGGGAAGCTGATGTGGAGTGGCTGAAGTTCCCCAAGTCAGATCAGGAGTAGGCTTAACTTAATTTGCCCTAAATAAAGCAGGAATTATCTTTATAGCTTACTGTGAATGTCTCTGGCAAAAGAGAAGAAATAAACAGTAGCTACATGTACCTGGAACAAATATTTCATGTTTTTAAAAACTGTGTCAGAGAGGTGTTGACTTATCATCACTGTAGTCATTTATGAAGCTTAAATAGCAACTTGCAGCTTAGAGACCCCAGTGAATTGATGTGTCGGAAAATGATGTATACATATGTATGAACCTCCCCTGAAACTGTTTGGAGCCCCCCTAGAGAGGTCCGCCTCACACTTTGAAAACCCTTGCACTACAATAACTGTAAAAATTTGTGAATTGCAAAGGGAAACTCCATAAAAAATGATAAACTCACTAAATTAGAACTGCTCAGACTCACTACCACGTACTACCACACGTTAGGCTGAGGTAGAATTAGGTATGACGACTCCCTTATGTTATTTAATATGATATATAATATAATATAATATGTTTTTTAAAAAGCGTTGTATATGTTCAAAATGCTCAGAATGTATGTCTTTTAAAACAGAAAAATTCTGCATTACCTTGTCAAATGGTCATTTTTTTTAGGAAAGGTAAAGTATACATTTGTTGTGTTTCCACCATTTGTGCATACAGGACTTTTTGGCCAACTCTCATTCTTTGCAGTATGAGCACCCTCATGTAAAAGTGCTTACATGACTGCTGATATGCAGGTGCAGGCACACACACACACACACACACACACACACACACACACACACACACACACACACACTCACCTAATAGACTGGTCACACACATGTCCAGTTCCTAGTCTGTTGACTTTAGTTGTGTTTGAATTGAGATTATCTACAGAAGGCTTGGCAGCAGGCAGTAACAACAGTAACAAGCAGGTTTTAGGACTGACCTTCACACTGTAATGTAACTATAAGCTTAGACTTGCTGACATATCGCAATACCCCCAAATAGAGTAAAACTAACGCTGCACTTTTACAGCTGACCTGGTTGGAAATGCCACCCCGATCAGCTTGTGTGACATTTGAATTTTACGGTCCTATGTGACTTTTTTTGTTTTACTGACATCTGTGTTGTGTTACTGTTTTAGAAAATATTGATTTTCAAGTCTGGAAATGCTAAAAATAACACACTACATTCATTTGTCAATAAAATAAGAAATACAACAACCACAACTATGCCAACTTTGCGTGCTAAGGCTGCAGAGAGCAATGGTCAAGAAATGTCTATGAAGAAAATGTGCCTTTAGGCTCTGCAGCAGAATTGAGTTCAGAGCTTTATATATGTCTTTTCCTTGGGATTGGGCTTGTTTTGGGTGAGCATGGGGAGGTCAGAGTAAATAAGACTTGACTAATTGTGGCACTGAAAGACATAGTGTAGCCTTAGGGAAGACGATGAAAGCAGAAGCCTGTGTGTTTGTGTATGCGTGCAACATGATGCTGGTTGTAGAAGCAGGGACCACTCACCACCTGTCTGTCCATTCATGTGAGGAAAGACCTGCTGTCCCTTCAGTATATTTATCCACCTCACACACCAGTATCGAGAAACAGCAGGAAATACAAAGATAAAGAAAGAAAAAAAACAGTACAGTCATGAAAAAAAGGTGTGTGTTCCAAAAGTGTTCCATCTCAGGATAAAGAGAAAATCATTTCACTGTGTTAATGTTTTTGACTCAAATATCTGCTGGTAAAATATGATGAAGTGTTTCTCAGAGAATCTGAACGCTAACTTCCAGCATGGAGCATCAGGTTTTACAGCGAAGTTACAACTAAGGCCATGGTCACAAAAGTGTTTCAAACAGCAAAATGTGTAAATTTCAATTGAATCACTGCAATCATTGTATTCGCTCTTCGGGACACAGTAAATCTGCATGGCCTTTTTGCATCAACTCTGGTGAACTTCAAACTGCAAATTTGCGCTGTCAAGCTGTCTTGAGAGTGCTGACCTTCACGACAACGGAGAGTACAAAATAGAGGAAGCTATTGTGCCACACAATTCACTTCTATTTAACCTCTTCTGTCTGATTATGAAATGCTTCACAAAAAGGAAGGGTTTTGCAGACCTTTAGAATAAACTGTGTGAAGCTATTGTAACGTGTGGTGATGGAGCTTTCTAGCTGTCAGTTAGCAAGCGGCTAGCAAGCTCATTAACCTGGAGAGCTTTTCTAATAAAACTCTTTACTGAATTAAATCATGTACACCAGAATAGTACAAACAAAGCTTGTGGAGCTATTGTGACTCACTAGCTCTAGTATGGTCCTAGCTAGCCTGTTAGTGGTTAGCAGCTACAGTAGTACACTAGCTAGCCCTGCGAGTAGTCACTATGTCAGGAAGTTTCTAGAGCAATTTTTATTTTTGTCTTTACAATTTCACTGTGCCACTTTCTGGTGTGACCTGTCCTTAACAGAGCAGTTCATGCAGAAATACACTTTTAAATATCACAGATTGTGATTTATTTTTAGATTACTGTTAATTAAGAAGAATGGGACCCCTGTTCTCTAGGGGTTTGAATAAACAAAGGGTAACTGCACCCTTTCAAAGCTAAAATTACATCTAATCCAGTACACATATAGGTCACTTACTATGCTATTGTAAATCTGCCATTAAGCTAGCACGAATACAAGTGAAAACAATGCCCCCTGCCACACACACACGCACACGTGAGTGCACATGGAAGAACACCCAACCAACCGCCCCCACTTTGCTATAGATCTGTAACCACCCCTGGAGTTAAGCTGTGCTCCCATTTCTCTCCTTGTTTTCTGGGACATGCAGGGTATGTAATTGTTATGCTGATAATGGTGTTGTTTATGTTGGATCTGGTTTTCCTCATGGTCATGTTGTTTGATCATCATCCGTGTTTGAGTCTAACTTTGGCTCTACTGTAGTTTAGGGTGAAATGCCTCATTTGTGCATTTCACACTCATGCATAGCCATATGTAATGTCATCACTAATCTGCGTGTGCATGTTCTGCAGCCTTTAGTTATAGGTAAGTATTTGTTATGGCTAGCCTCCAAAATCTGACCATAAAGAATGAAGTGAAAGAGATAGGGAAACAGAGAAAAGACAGCATGAGGAAGTGAAATATGGACACTTCTCTGTTTTCTCTGTGGGATGTTATTTATTTGGCTGCTTCCAAATGAGTTGACTGCAGCCACAGTGGTGTATGAGTGAATGACAAATGGTCACATGAGCATATAGAAGAGAGATGGTTACTAACAATGTGTGCTTTGCAACACTGGTGCATTAGCTGTGCTTGATGATTTAGCAGTTCTCAAGGGATTTTGTTGACAAAACCTGCAACTGGAAGACGTAATGCCAATATTTGTATGCCAATTTTCACTTAGCTACCATTATAATAATGACATAAAAATAATCTTTTTTTAAAGAGCACTTTTCAAAAAAGTGCCTTAACAAGTGCAAAGACGATAAAACACAGATAAAACCAAAAGTACATGAAAAAAAGATTATGTAACTGTCATGGCGTACACAGTTTGAGTAAAGTCGGAAGCAGAGACACCGAATGACACAACGTACAACTAAGGTAAAGAAAACATTTCTGTTGCATTCACAGGTCCGGAGTGCCTGTTTTGCCACTGCATCTCTCTTGACAGCCAAACATCTGCTCCTGAATGAGTCATGACAGCTCAGTGTGCTCTCAAAAGACTGACACAGACTCAATGGACTCATACTGAAATGGAGGAACCAAAAAAAAAACCCCACACGGTTTGCTTCTTTCTCGCACGGCAGACAGAGATCTTCTCATGAGATGTCCCGGACAGACAAGGGGACAAATGCAGAAACATAGGAGCCATGTTATTTCCAGCGAGACTCTTGGGAGTCTGAGGAAGGAGGCTGCAACCTGACGGACATGTGAGGGAGGCTTAAAATCCCATTAGAGCCGATCAAAATTCAAAGGGAAGCATGCATAGCCTGCCCTCAGCCTAAAATCTATTCCTGTCAGGACTGAGTAGATGGCAGAGATGGGCTAAATTGAGACAGGCTATTTTGGTAGGAGGAGAGTGAGGGGATGGAAAGAAAACAGCAGTGGAGGAAGGAGGGTTGGACATGAGGGAGTAAGAGAGAGGGGAATAGCCTTAAAATTATTTCCTTTTGTAGATAGACAGTGGCCTTCAGTAAATAGCGCATGTTTGTTTCCCAATGGAAATTCTAGTATACACATGTCCTTTTCTGAGGCGGTGAGCTGTGGGCGACTACATCATGTCTCCATGTGGGACGCAGCAACGGCAGCCTTTGTCATTCAGCTTTGTTAATCAATTGCAGAGTTTGTTAGAATGCGAGGGGTCTCGCTATTATGGAGCACTAGAGCTCACACACACACATACAAACAAGTGTGTGAATGCACTTTCACACCGCTGGGATGGTTCGATTTCTACACCACTGGTCAAACTGAATGAAACAAATTCTTATAAACCAACACAGTAGGACCAGTCAGCCATAATGGGAGGATATTTAACAAAACAGAGCTCTGAAAGGACCCACAGGATACAAAATTGTGTCTTTTCACTTTCTTGCAGTAGGAATGGCAGGTGTGTGTGTTTGCAACACTGTTGAGGACTTGACTCAACCAGCATAGCTCCTCTGATCAGGCTGTGTTGTCTGCTGTCCCGTTCTCTCTGCTCATGTTTGCTCCTGTTTTCTCACATCGACTGAGACTAAAAAGATTAGCTGAGGGAGATGAAACGACTACGTCTCTGCCAGCCACCATATAAACCCTCTCAATTTCAGGACTTCCTCTCCAATCTTTCTCCCACTGCCATCCGTTCATGCCACTCCTACTCAATTCAATTCAATTTAGCTTTATTGGCATGAATGTGTAACAACAATATTTCCAAAGCATCATACATACAACATAAGAACAATCAACCACATACATTTCATTAAACAAGTAATTAAATTACTCTTTTTTTATTAAAAATTACTCTTTTTAATCACACTCATCCGCGAGAGCCTCTGCGCAGTCTCTCGGCTAAAGGGTTGGGCTTTCAAATTAAAGACAAGGCCTTTGCTTTTGTGAAAGGAGATGAGGAGAAATTCAGAAAGGCCAGTCAATATTACTCTACACAAAGCTAATTACATTTGACTTGGCAACCAATCCCAGACGCGCGTGCCTGTCCTCTAAAACGCTTAAGTGTTTGCATTCACACAGTGTGGGCAGAGTGTGAGAGGGTTCACTCCAAAAGGAAGTGCACAAAAGTACAGTCTTTACTTTCCCATGTGTTTGAAATTGAGGCAACACAAACAGCAGGTGCATTAACAGTTCCATAAGACCTACTTTAAAATTAGAGCATGTAAATCTGAAAGAAGAAAAAAATGACAAATGAAAAGTTGAACTTACAAGCAGTTAGACACATGTAACCTCGGCCAGTTGAATATACTCCAAATGCTGCTGCTACAGTCTTACCTGATCTAGTGTGACTATTATGTAGCTTATAATGGCTAATGTTAGCCAGCTTTAGTTAGCAAACTTTTATTTATTGCTGCTGTTTAACTGACATACTGAGAAAGTTCTGATTATACGACTTTTGCTACTTAAACTTAGGGCTGAACGATGTGTTTCACAACTGTCGGTATCAATAATTATCACGATAAGTATCGAATAGTTTTTACTTTCACTTCGTTTGAAGGCTGATTTTTGCTCCTGAGTGAAAGTTGTACAACCTGAAGGTTAATTGTGGTTTAAACTTTTCTTTATGGTCAACACTTGATACCAAACAGTGGATCACTTCACAAATCTGAGGTAGAACATTCAAAATAATTACAATAAAGTCTTTTAATTAAAATTAAGTAAAAGCTTTTTCTCCTTTTTCCTCAACAAAATAAACATCTTAATGAAGGAATTAAGTCCTAATTTGTGTATGTGAATAAGTGAATAAAATCAAACATTTCTTAAATATTTATGGAACATTTGTTATATTGTTATTGAAATAAATTACATTGTGATAATTATTGTCCAGCCCTACTTAAACTACATATTAGCATGTCGCAGAGGGGATTATTGTTTTATCCTGCTTGTGGTCCCATTCCAGTTGATTTAATGATGATGTCTTTTTTGGGTTTTATGTTGACATGACATTTTGGGAAACATGCTTATTCTTTTTCTTGACCAGCATTAGATGAAAAGATCAATACCACTCTCAGGGCTGGCCTAAAATATGAATCTACTGGGAAGAGATG
The DNA here is from genome assembly GCF_021292245.1 of Micropterus dolomieu. Classification (NCBI taxonomy): domain Eukaryota; kingdom Metazoa; phylum Chordata; class Actinopteri; order Centrarchiformes; family Centrarchidae; genus Micropterus; species Micropterus dolomieu. Next base: position 8,523,613 of record NC_060162.1, on the reverse strand, counting down.
TTTAGTTTAGCTTGTCATAGCAACTTGAAACAGAGCAGCCTGGTTCTGCCCAGAAGTAAATAATTCCACCCACCAGCACCTCTAAAGCTCACTAATTAACATGTTATATCATCAGATTTTGGTTTTTGTCCAGTTTTAAGGCTAAGCTATGCTAACCATTTCCCAGCTGTAACTTCATATTTAACTCTCAGCAAGAATGTAAATAACCATATTTCCCAAAATGTTAGACTGTTCTTTGAAAGCAAAATCAATTACATTAAACCCCTGGTCAACCTGGATGTCTACTGATGTCTTTAGAGCAAGTGAATCTTGGAAAATGAAGGGAATTTCACTTGCAATTGCAACTTGTGGCCACAGTGACTGCTGTTCAGTAAAAGTTATGTAGTCTCGCTATATAACTTCAACAGCAAAGATGCCACGACACAGTAAAAGCTATGCCAAAGTCATCCACCGATCAGTGTAATCACACAAGTCTATAAATAGTAACATCTTTCCAGTCACTGCCAGCAGAGATTACATTAAACACACATGACAAATTAATAAATGATGGGTTGTTTTTTTTATAGATCAGCTCTTGCCATCAGCCATGCTCTCCTGTTTACATTTGTCACAGGGGGCTCTTTAAAGGAGCGTTCTGCTTCATTCATTAACCATTCAAAAACAAAGATATTTTATACAAAAGGTTGAGAGTTACAACCTAAATAGATTTACTCATTCATTATTCATTCAAGCCTTTCTTTGGACCTCTAGGGAACTTAATATAGAGAGGTACACAAACCCAAGATGTATGCATCCACGTATGAGCACACACTCAGACATAAATAAGCACATAATGACACGCTGTGTGTATTTTTAAATAGGAACATTATATAAATAGATGCTGGTAAACAGATCTAGATTTGATGCAAAAACAACTAGGTCTTATGTATTTTCTTCAGAAACATCATCTTTTTCTTGTAGCAATCCAAAGCATCTTCCCTGCCTGCCTAAACCTGCTCTGGCTTCTCAGCTGCTGGTAATATTCTGCCTCAGCCCGATGAGGGTGTATCTCCCCAACAATCACGTTTACTCAAAAAACCTTATTGATTTGTCAGTATGGGAATCGCAGGAAACAACAGGCACTATCTGCACTCTCAGCCCATTCACACAGATACACATAAACTGTATGGCTTTCTTTCAGTTCCACAGAACTACTTCCGCGGATGGGTTCAGCTTGCCTAAAATATCTCTTTTTAATGGCGGGGTTCCTCTGATTTTATACACACAAAGATTCACACTTAAAGCAACACAGCAGCCACCTACATACCCAATCCTTTACACTACAGGAGAGAAGACAATGTAAGAGTCTTGAAAAAGATACATAGAAGAATTCCCCAAAATGTATTTTTAAAAAGTTTGCATGTTGTGCCTCAAAACTCATGCATTTTTAAGAGGATAAATGCACATTATGGCTCAAAAAATGAAATCACACATTTCACTACTGCATATTCACTCAGCTAGGCTTAAGAGCCTTGTCATGTCTGAACCAAGCTGGTCTAGTGAGTCACACTTAAATTACAGAAGCATCCAGCTATCTGATATGGCTTCTGGAGAAACTGCTGGCCTGCTGGGACAATGAGAGGGGGAAATGATTACATGATCCCCATAGTAATACTACTGATATAGTTTTATGGGGAAGCCAAGCCTGACTATGATGATGGTGAATAATGAAAAGAGTAGGGTGACAGGGAGAAAACAAATAAAGCTCATAAGAACAAAAAAGGTTGATTTGTGGAATTTTGATAAACTATCAGCTCAACACAATAATAATAACCCACAGTCTGACTTTAATCAACGGCAGCAATAACATGCTCACTCACATTGTGCCCTTAAAACTCTCACAAACATATCTAGAAAGGGCAATGTACTATTCAGCAAGGGAAGCCACGCGATCCACCTCTCTCTTATTGCTTTTTCTTTCGACAAAATTCATCCCTCAGTTGCTTTCAGAAGTCACATTGTTGTCCAGCCAGTGCATGCGCACTAAATTCTCAATACATATTTTATCTGACAGCCGCAATTTCTTATTGTGTGTATTGTATGTGTATTCACTGTGTTATTGTAAAGATTGTTTCTGTCCTCCATCATGGAGCAAGCAACACAGGACTAAGGAGGCACGTGTGTGTGTGTGTTTCTGCTCAAAAAAACTGATGAAATAATGATTTCATCTTACCCTGATTCTCCTCATGGCTGCCACAATCTCCATCCGACTGTTGGGCCTGGGAACGTCAAGACTCCCCACGTACTGTAGTAAACAATTACACACATTAGATAGATATTATCCCGCACACTACGACTGCACAATTACTCTTCCATGTCACACGTAACAAACACAATGACATTATGTATTAAATCAACTTCTATTCTCACAAGGCACTGATTACAGCCACTGATTGTTCAGCTTATTAAACTCCAGTGGCTCCCAAAGTGAGGCTCAGGGCAACAAAATTAGTTTTCTGCTTCTCTATTTAGGAAATAAAATGTGTTCAATGTATTGTATAAAGGACTAGCTTTGTGGCCTGTATGTGGCTGTGTAACTGAGGGGCTCTGAGGACCATGATGCTGTTATTTCTATCATTTTGAATACTCAAAATGGTCTAAGAGCATAAAAGGAGTCAGAAAATCTGACACTATCAATCTTTTTGTTCCCATTTGTATTTGTTGGCTTATGCATTTACTCAGCATCTCATGGTGTATTGGATACTTTAGCAAATCACTGAGACATAGTTTTTTTCTTATCAGATACAATTTGCGCTATATGTTCACGCTGCTACAGTATATGAGGAAGGATGCACATGTGTTTATGTGGCTGTGTGTATCTGTCTGCATCAGATTCTCACTCTTATTTATTTTGTTGTTTATCCACAGTGAGAAATTGATTTACTATGTGATTGTGTTCACAACACTAAATTTAAATTTTGAGAAAGAAAGACTGAGATGCTGCTTGAGGAGCAGGCCTAATGAAACTGTATACATACACCCTTGTGAATGAACTTTGGACCAATAACACTCCCTGGTTTTAACCCTTTCCACCCCAGTGCTCTCTGTTTCCTGTTTAACAACTAAAATAGATTTAGATTTAACTGGTGCAAATCATCTCAGAAAGCCCATGATAAAGTTACAGCTTGGTGTGTGTGTGTGTGTTTGTGTGTGTGTGAAAAGGGCCATGAAAAACTAAATACTGCCAAGCTGCTTCCCTGGGAACTTAATAATTTAATGACTTGTGGGGAAAACCTGAAAACACACTCAGTTCACCTTTGAGCATCAAAAATAAGGACATCTCCCTCAGTTTTGAATGATGATGTTATCCAAATGAAATCTGAGACAAACAAACTACAATTTTCCATTTCACTAGCAGCATTACACCACATGTGTGAAGAGGAGTGCACTGCCATGTGTTCAAACTTCATGTTTGAACCCAGCTGAAAGAGTCTAGTGCACCTGCCGCCCCGCTCCAACACAACTCAACACTCTAATGCCTGTGTGGTAAACTGTCAAAATATGGAAGGGAAAAGCGCATTTCACCTTGGCTTGGAAGTAAATCCCATGCTGATAAGCCTCTTCATTATGTAGCGGCACCCTCGAGTCCGCCACATCGTCCACCAGGTTGTACCTGTTCCTCGCGGGCATCGCGGGCTCAGACTGGCGACCCCCCCTACCCTCCCTCCGTCACAGTAAACACTGTTTAACAACTAAACAGACTAACGGCCCCTTGGTTTGAAACGCTGCAATCCCGCGTGTGTGTGCAGCACGGCTCCAAGAGTAAGTTCCCGGTGGAAACGCAGTCCATTGTTGTTGCTTTAAGCTTCAAAAGGTCCCGTCCTCAAGAGGGACAGATTTGGGCGCAACCTTTTCCTGTGACAATATACCGAGAGAGACTTAAGGATTTCCTTCCTGATAACGCTTCTCGTGAAAAACAAAACAAAAACACACAGCAACGCGGAGGATGCCTTTTCCCAAAGCCACAGGGGAATCCAGCGTAAGAAGCTGGCGCGTCTCTCCGCAGGTGATGTTGCTCGCTGTGAGTTTTTTTTTTGTTTTTTTTTTGACTCTAGTCCTGTTGGTGGCAACGCTGCACCCGTCTCTCTCTCTCTCTCTCTCTCTCTCTCTCTCTCTCCCTTCACAAAGCACAAAGCAAACCGCTCATTGGAGCAAAGTTCCCAAGCATGATGCAACCCGGAGATGAGGAAAGCCGACAGACAGACAAGTGTTAGTCCTCCGCCTCAGGAGATTAAAATTTGATATGCCTACACAGGTACACCTATTCCTTCTAACCTAAGGTGGATTTCATGTGGGGGAGAAATTCTACACAAAAAAAGACTATTATAAGCCTAATTCCATTTTAAATGTCATTAGGCTATTTCAAATATCTCTAGTGGGTGGTATTTAGGGTAGCCTACTACTCACGTAGTCCATCCATCCATCGTCAACCGCTTAGCCTATCCTGCATACAGGGTCGCAGGGTACACAAGTAGTCTACTGACTAAATCAATCAATGAAAACAATCCACTGATATAATATTGACAGGAGAGTGGATGATTCTGCATACAGACAACTTTACTAAAGGTACATTTTTTGTCAATTAGGCCTACCTCTGTATTTTTGCATAATTTTCTAATGCAAGCATCTTACTTGTAGGCCTAAGTGAGTATTTAGCCTATACATTATCTGGTAGTAGGCTACAAGATCTGAGTAGGCTACTTCATCCACCACTATATCCCACACAGCTCTGGCTAGATTAATATTTGGTCATGTCATATAACATTAGCTAAATTAAACAACTTAATTTTCATTTTCAGATCTAGGCTACATTTCTTCTCCTTTCCTCATGCAGTGATTCTACTGTAGGCCATGAGCCTTGGGATATTTTTGTCAATATTAAAAGCATCATTCAGTTCATATTTTGCTCTCCATTAGTGCATCACAGAGTCAGGAGGCTGATCAAATGGCTGAGATTCATCATCATGCAACCTCATTTGGTCGTTTTCATCATCCCTGGAGTTTTCCCACAGGAGCCCAAATGAGTCTATCAGTAGATAACATGAGTTCAGTCACTTAAAAGCCATTATTACCTTCATGACAAATAGTTTTAATGACTGCAAAATGAGATTTCTGTTTAGATAATAAATGGCTATTTGCTGCTCATGAAGTGGAAATGAGGGAGGATTGGTTCTCATGATGCTCAGCCTTCATTAAGCTTCCAGCTCTTATGTTGTTTGTCATATACTTGGTGCCACTGCATCTGCTGGTATTAACATTAAACCTGTCATGCATGTGCAGGCCAATGATTAACCTGCAAGTGTGGAATCACAGGTTCAATTCCCCTTTGAACAACTAGCAATGTAACAATAATATATTCAATTAAATAGGTTAAATAACTACTTTAAACTAAGTCATAGTGATGAAATAATGCAATGGCGCCCTCTGTTGAAAAGTCTTTGTCTATAGTAAGAACAGATCAGAGGCAGCAGATGCACTGATATGGACTAATCCTTGAAAATCAAATGAATAAAGATCTATTAATATGAGAAAGAAGCAGCTGGGTGCCACAACTTAATCTCACTAATCTGCACTCAAAGGGCAACATATTAAGACTGGAAAAAATATTAAGCTTTATAGGTGAGAGAAGATGCCTGACAAGGGAGGGATAATGCTGACATTATGCAGTTTTAATTAAATGGTGAGAGGCAGGGATCATTTACTGAATTACTTAATGAAACAGGAATCACCAGTAACATAACCTTTGACTGTCTAAAAATCCATATGCACATGAAGTGTCACTGATAGCCATTTGTTTTATACAGCTTGCTGTGATGTAGCCTATTCAATCTATTTGACTTGCATGCAGCACAACTAAACAAACATTCACATAAAATAATCCAAGTGAGGAGTGTAATACAAAGGGTATGGTTTATTTGGTACCATGTCCTTGTGGAAAGGGATAGGCCTATGTAGGAAAAATATTTAGGCTAGAACTCAAAGAATAGTAGAACATAAAAGTTTAAAAATGGTATCTATTCAGTTGCAGCACATTCTCTGTAAGAGCCTGAGAGGGTTCAGTCAAGAACTTCATGCTGTTTGTGGTCCAGTCCACTGGATTATATTTTTTTCAAAGACAACGAATATTTTGTGGATCAAAAGGAGATTTAGGAATAGTTTGACATTTTGCGAAATATACTTTTTTACCCAAAATCCCTAAAGGAACACATCCAGTGGCTCATTAAGACAGAATAGTCTTTATCTGGAAAACTGAGACTGCAGCCAAAGAAAATTACTAGAAGAGACATTGAGAGCAGGTTGGTGGGAGTAGTTATTTTGTGGCAAGGACTGCATTATTGTACTTGTCATGTCAGTTTGGAAAATTAATTTATGAAGTAACCTATGTTGAGCCAAAAGCATTATATAAAGTAATAACAGTTTCTGTGAATGTATGGCTGCAAAATTAGAAGATAGTTAAAGCAAATCCACCCAATAGTTAAAAAAACACAATATAGGAAAATAAATAAAAACAGAGATATCTGATTTTGCAAATGAACCCTTCATACTGTATTGTGTCTGGAAACCATTAATATCTATAACAAATTATGTGTCAGACTGGTGGAGCTGGTATAGAAAAGGATCACCAAAGTGATTAGAATTTATCCTGCAAGTACGCTGAATATCTGTAGCAAATGTTATGGCAATCAATATAATGAGATATTTCACCTTGTGATGGCGCAAAAGGAAAAGTTAGTAGGGGTGGCCCAACTAAACATAACAAGTCAACACCACAGTAGTAGTAGCAAGTTTGTTTAATTCACTAATTGTTCTCGGGATCAAGATTCACATCACAACACACATTATACACATATCCCTTACAGCAAAATATGCACTCAGCACCTGCAGATCAAAATCAATCAAATCACAGGAGTCTTGGATGCCTTTTAATGCAAGAAAATAAAAACGGATGGGTGGCTGAATGCCTGTGGACAAGGAAAACAGTGTTTGTTTGTTTTTTATCTTATTAAAAGTGTAAGAGTGTGTAGTGTCAGGCTGTAGCATACTGCTGGTTTATTTGTAATGTTTAATCACTTGCTTTTCCATTGGCTCTTTTCATAGTCATGCTTATAATAGTTAGCATATATCTATGATCTATGCATAAACTACTTTATATCCGTACACTGCGCATTGTGAAGTATGATACCTGAGAGCTGGTGGTACTGTGAATAATCCACTCAATCACTGAACATCCAGTAATACAGATTTAAGATAGAAACAGCTGTAAGAGGTATGTGTAAACAATTAATCCCAAGGCATTCATATTACTGGTGACACGACAAGGCAACAAAACAATACAAACACAAATCGTACATTGTTGACCACTGCATACCTCATTTGAGTGACAAAGGCAAACCATGGCTGTGATGATTGTGTGGGATACAGACCAATTAGTCCCTGAATCAAGACACTTCCCCTCATTAAATTTTAATGGGTTTTGGTAGAGTGTACTAATTAAGACTCATAATAAATACAGAAAATATTCAGTAACAGATTCGGAAGCAAACAAACAAACGGTATGTGTTTTAAAAAGACCACATTTCACACGGCCTTTCATTATATAATGTACCACAAAATCTGCAATATCAACTTGGCTACTGGCTGCTTGATCATGAGGAACCATACCTAAATAAGCTCACCCATGCCCTGAAAGCTTTTAATGAAATTCCCTTTATAGCAGACTCCATGCTACCAAATGTTTTGTGCATGGCTGCCTGAGCTGAGCTTAAGCCAACTGGAAAAAAAAATGAATATATGAAAGCATAAAAACAAAAACTGTCTTTATCTTTGGGTATACCTGATACATTTCCCAATGTTAAAAATATCCCTAATGCCTATGGATGTTTAAAAATGCATTCAGGCTGCAATTCAGAGTTTTGTGTGCACAGTGGGTGTAATACTGTGATACCAAAATCCCTCTTCTTTTCTTTTGAGATGCTCAATACTTTACGTAGGTTTGGTTGACTCAAAATAATACAAAAACTTTCAAAGGTTATGAAATCAAACTGCCACACCTACCCACAACTAACAGAAGACGCTTAGGGTTATTTACAGACCTGCAGTGTAAAGCTGACGATACACGGAGCAACCTTTAGAGCAATGGTGCTGGGCAATGTTGCTGTCAATGGTAATGAGTAATGATTACTACCGTAATCCCCTTCTCCCGACACTCCGCCACCCTCCCCCTTCAAAACATAGTCGGACTTGACACCAGCAACATTGCCCAGCAATACTGCTCAAAAAGTTGCCCCGTGTATCATCAACTGTCAGTCTAAATCAGGCAGTCTCTTTCAATAGAATTGGTAATGTAGTCCTCTTTAAAGCAATAAAAAAATAAAACAAATACACACAGGCCTTTATTTCTCATCAAATGTAATTTTTACTCTTTATGGACTTAAGTTTTATAAGACCCACGATAAATGGAAATCCAACTTCTGCAGGACTAGTTTTCACTGTTACCGTAGTTAACTTCCAATGCAAAAATGGTCCCTTCCATGAAGCGTTTATACATTCACTGCTTAAAGGAGGTTTAGAAATTAAATGCAGAGAGTTCATGCAAGTGGCTTTGGACACCCCACTGCCCAAAACTTTGCGATGATAATGTGGTTCGAGCCGCAAAAGAGCTGATATCAATGTTTCAGTGTGCTGCCAAGAACAGGATGACACGCGCAGCCCAAGTCTGAACCCAGTGTCTAATTTAACTTATCTTTACCCACTGCACTGTCTAAACCAGACAGCTCTGAATCACAGCCTCAACATCATAGTGAGTAACCTGAAGTCAATTATGTACATTTTACAATCACAGTCATGTCTATTCACATTTCCTGAAAGGTTCCTGGGCGTAAAGGTTGAACCTCACGTGTGTTCCTGCAAAAATAGGGTTTACAACTGAGAACAGCAACAAAGGGAAGCAAATAATAAACACAACTCATAATAAGAATTAAAAACCTGAAATCAAAACTTACAATCTAAAAGGTATTGAGTCAAAATGAGAGATCCCATTTACACATCAGGTACCAAATAATAAGGGACTGAATCCAACGTCAATCTGGATACTATTAGGTCAGAACAACAAGAATGCAGTAGTATAAGTAAATAAATAAACCCAGTACCAGTGTTATGTAGTGACAGAAATTGGAGAGAGGAAATATGCATGGATGGAGAGGATGGATGGAAAATCATCTATAAGAACCGAAGAAAAGAGAGGAAGAGGAGGGTGATAAGGCAGATGCCTCACTCTGGAGCCCCGTTTGCCGTTTCTGTCATTCTCTCTTCATCCCCCTGTTTCTGATGCTGCAGTCTGGCGTAAGTCACTGCGTCTCCCCTGAGACAGAAAGAAGGGGTAGAAAGAATGCGAGAGAAGTAGGGTAATCAAAAGTTATGATGAGGAAGAGGTGGGCAGAAACAAAGGAAAAGAGGGTACGACAGGAGAAGGTGACAATGTTAATTGCGAGGTTATAACAGGGCTCACCTTGCCAAAAAGTTAATTTGCATGATTAAAGAGGCTCATTTGAGTTGTTAGAACGTCCAAGCATAAAATAAAAATCTTATTAACTGATTATAGTGTGGAATACTGCATTTAATATGACAGCCTGTTTTAATATGACATTTTAGAAGAGTGTTTTTATGAGTGAGAGAGATATGAGTAATTACAAAACGTTCATATTTTACAGATTTTAATCAAATAGACACTGAACATAAATTATATTATATAGAATAGCTGACAGTTTCCTGATGCTTCATAAGAGCTTTGATATATTATGTCATTGCATGTTACTAGCTACTAACAGACATCTTACTTTTTGCCTAAAGACGCAAGGCCGTACAGAACTCCTGTAGCAAAGGCGATGGCATTTCCAAACAAGGTTGTAAAGGAGAAACTCAAGAATATGGGAAACAGGGCCATCCTGAAAATTAGCAACAGAGGGGACATCCAAACAAGAGACAAAAACAAAAGTCATATTAAGGACATGCTGTAGATAAAAGACACATTCCCAAATGTGTCTCCAACAGCTTATGCAATGTTAAGAACTATCATGAAATTCTCATTCCTAAAATGTTGTATTTTTCTCACAGTGAAGTACAGTCTCCAATGACATAAACAGTGTATGATGCAAAGTTGTTCTCACCCACAGTAGAAGAAGGCTTTCTGCCAAGGTTTGAGTTTGTCTGCACGGGCTGCTACCGCATTAGCAAACTCTATGAACTGGCAACAGAATGGGACTTCACATAGGAACAGCACGAAGGCGTTCAACCTTGACACAGGAGGAGAGGACACAAACACAGCGGTGAATCATCTTTCAGTCAAATACGGTACGGCCTTGGCTGAAATAATGGAAGACTGGAGGAATTTAAACACAGCAACTGGGAAGAAAACAATCATTGTGCTTTCACTGTCATCATTCAAGACATTCAAATTGGGCTGGAGACTTACATGTTTAGTCATGGAAACAACATGAACATATTTCCAGTAAACTGGTTAGTGTAATTACTTATTAATCTGTCAACTATTTTCTTAATTGTTTTTCACAATTTACAAAAGCCCAAGGTCTTCACATTAGGGCTGGGCAATAAAACAATAATGATAACAATAACAATATACATTTTCCTCAATAACAATATAACATGTTCATTATATCGTCAATAAAGTTTGATTTAATTAATTTAAATCACAAATGAATTAGGACTTAATTTTTCTATTACGATATTTTTTTTGTTGAGGAAAAGGGACTGAAACAAGATTTACTAATCGTATTTTTTGAAAAAAAAATTTACATTTACTCATTTAGCTGACGCTTTCATCCAAAGCGACTTACAATTGCTATACATGTCAGAGGTCGCACGCCTTGGAGCAACAGCAGGTTAAGTGCCTTGCTCAGGGACACATTTGGTGGATGGGTCACAGTGGGAATCGACCCCGGGTCTCTCACACCAAAGGCATGTGTCTTATCCATTGCCCCATT